>NC_138771.1:573898291-574375791 GCF_965119305.1 Pelophylax lessonae | reverse complement strand
GCCCATTAACTGGACGAAAAACGAACGATCGGACCAAATGACAGATTTTCAAATGATCTTTCAGCTAGTGTATGGCCAGGCCAGCATAAGTGTGAACTGGGCCCATGCAAAACAATCCCTGGAATTCATAAAGGGCTTGTTTATACTCCTGTTACACTCTGAAGAGCGATCCTCATTGGCATCTGACAGACAGCAAGGAGGCGTTATGTCACCTCCTCATTACCTGTTTTAAAGTGGAAATAAACCCTCCTATCCTTTTCATCCAAGGGAGCTGCCATCTTAGCTTCTGTTTGATCTGCAACTGCCATGGTGCTGCACATGTGATCAGTCATGATGGTGACAGTTTGGTTGAGAGCACAAGCAACTGTGACAGCATACCTGGAATATAACTGTTTTTTGAAACTGGTAAATCAATGGGTTTAGTTCCACTTTACCCCTTAAAACCCTGCACCACCACACAGCAACTTTGTGCATCCCAACAGGGTGGCCCCAATTTAGTTGAATGGGTTGCGATCGGCAGGTGGTACTGCCCACTGAATCACAGTGCAAAGCATCATGGTCATGGCATATGTACACTCTTGTCAGCTGCCTTTGGAGTTTAAAGGGTTACTTCACCTTTACCAAAAACTGCCTATGCAGACAAGGGAAGTCTATAGTTAAAAACAAACTGTGCAATTAAAGTTGATTAATGCCCTTGCTATAGGTGTAGGCCATTTACATACCTCATGAAGCCTGACTGGAATACTCCCAGGACATTGCTAAGTAAGGCCTGGTCATTGCTGTTCACCTCCATCACAGCTCTTCAATGCTCAGCTCAGAGCTATTGCATTGGGGGGAGAGAGTGAGCAATGTGAGGGGGGGTTTGAATCAGAGAAAAAGCTCACTCCTGTGATGATGGAGGAGAACAGCAATGACTAGACCTTACTTAGTAACGTCCTTGGAGTATTCCAGTCAGGCTTCAGGTATTATGTAAATGGCCTACACCTAAAGCAGGGGCGTTCTTAAACTTTTTAGTCAGAGCTGCAAAGTTTTTATCTACAAAGACAACTTACCTGTTTAGGCATTTTTTTTTTTTTTGTAAAGGTGAAATAATGGTGGCCATAAACTATACAAAAAATCGGCCGAAATTTGTTCATGTGGACAGTTTTTGTTTTTCGGCCAGTTAATGGGCACAATGCAGTAATCGGTTGTGATGTTTTTGAGCCAAAAAACAAAGGAACGGTTTGGAAATTCTCTGCCGAATGAACGATAAATTGAAAGGTTAAGGCGGAGTTCCAGCCATTCACTCACCTGTCCAACGGTCCAGCGATGCGGCCGCCCGAAGCCTCGATCCTCGGCGCCGGCATCACTGCTGTGGGCACCCGGCTGTGACAGTTTGCGGCTTCACAACCGGGTACCCACTGCGCATGCGCGAGTCGCGCTGCGCGCCGTGATTGGCCGGCAATCTTCTGGGACCTCCGACATGTCCCAGAAGATTGCAGGGAGGGAGGGGGAGAGGAGAACTTCCGTTCAGGGCGCCGCGGCGCTCCGAGCGGAAGTGGGAGCGGGTACCTGTCAAAACTAGGTACCCGCTCCCCCCAAAAAAAATGACATGCCAAATGTGGCATGTCAGGGGGTCAGGACTCCCTAAAGCGGAAGTTCCACTTTTGGGTGGAACTCCGCTTTAATGTGTTTCTCATCCAAACTGTTTGCACTAGCTATACGTGGAAAAATAACAAAAAAAAATGGATTCATTTATGTCCATTGAATGATTTATCGGTCATTACATGATGGCACCATCATCTGCTCTCACAGCCGAGTGTTCTTTTTTCGAAAATTAGTTTGAACGATTTTTCGTATAGTGTATGGCCAGCATAACCTAAGGGGTAGTGGTTGGGGGTTGTAAAAACGCAGCTCAGCAAGTGTAAACAAGGCAAAAGAGCGGCATAGAAACTCATTAGATATCGGTTTTGTGGTAGTGGGACAAATTCATGTCTGTGTCAGTGCTGACAGAACTGTGCCAAGCATCTCTCCTGCGACATGGCAGAATGGTACAGACAAAGGAGCTGGGAAGTTGGGTGATAAATCGGAAATGTATCAAATATCTGTTCCAGGCAAATTTATGTTGCAGAGTTATCACAAAAATGCCACATAGTAACTACACGTGTGGCATGACAATTTCCTCCAACATGGAAGCGATCTTATTTACCTCCGCTTTCCCTATCACCAATATGGTGTTGTGATTTTTAATTTTTTTTTAAATTTTTATGGATTTTTTGCAACAAAAGCACCATGAAGTAAACATGTCGCATATAAGAACTACGTAAATTTGTTGCATGCGTCTGTACTAACACTGAAAATGTTGCAGGGTTTTCATGAATTTGGCAAAAAGGCGTCCGATTACATGCTTACTACCCAGCAGCAATGTGTCACAAATGCCCTACTGAATTGCCCTCATTGTGTTTTTTGGTTGTCATTGCAGTAGGCCCGTGTTGAGCAATACAGCCCAAGCACTTGGTGTGAGTGAGACCTGAATCCAGCACGCCCTGAAGGGGACAGCTGTGTGTGGATGGTGCTCAAATCAGCTTTGTGTTGTCTTTGTAGCACAGGCTGAGGATAGGATTTCAGTGTGTGAATGCAGGTTGTGACCGGTTGGATAAACATGCAAAATATTTCTGAGAACAGACGGTGAAGTCTGTTTGCCCGGACGCACTTGTCTTGTCCTCCGATCACCATGTGGCCTTGTATTTATGAAGACTTCCTTGGTTTATAGGAGATCGTTTTTATGACTTTCCCCAAATCATCACCACCACACAGACTCAGCATGTGCAGAACTTGATGTTTACCAGAGACAACATCCTCATCTTTATAGGAAGGAAATGTCACTAACCACCAACGGCTAGATGGTTACACTACTAAATCTTACAGCTGCAGTTGTCAGGTTTTTACCAATATCATTCCTTTGGAGCAGCCTCTTAAGGACAAAATAATTCTCAGGCCCCTGTAAATATTAATTTATTTGTGGTCAACGGGTAGAATGCCCCTTACATAGGTGGTCAATGGGTAGAATGCCCCTTGCATCAGTGCTCAGAAGGAAGAATGCCCCTTACATTGGTGTTCAGTGTGAAGAATGCTTCTTACATTGGTCAGAAGAATGCCGCTTACGTTGGTGGTCGGTGGGAAGACTGCTTTCCTGATACTGGTGGTTTGTTAGAAAAATGCCTCCTTACATTAGTGGTCAGTTGGAAGACTGATCCCCTTACATTTGTTGCTAGTGGAAGTTCAGGTCTCTTTACATTGGTGGCCAGTGGGAATACAGCTCCCTTTACATTGGTGGCCAGTGGGAATACAGCTCCCTTTACATTGGTGGCCAGTGGGAATACAGCTCCCTTTACATTGGTGGCCAGTGGGAATACAGCTCCCTTTACATTTGTGGCCAGTGGGAATACAGCTCCCTTTACATTGGTGGCCAGTGGGAATACAGCTCCCTTTACATTGGTGGCCAGTGGGAATACAGCTCCCTTTTACATTGGTGGCCAGTGGGAATACAGCTCCCTTTTACATTGGTGGCCAGTGGGAATATAGCTCCCTTTACATTGGTGGCCAGTGGGAAAACTGCTCCCTTTAAATTGGTTGCCAGTGGGAAAACTGCTCCCTTTAAATTGGTGGCCAGTGGGAAGACTATTCTCTTTACATTGGTGGCCAGTGGGAATTTAGCTCCCTTTACATTGGTGGCCAGTGGGAATATAGCTCACTTTAAATTGGTGGCCAGTGGGAGGACAGCTCCCTTTACATTGGTGGCCAGTGGGAAGACTGCTCCCCTTTACATTGGTGGCCAGTGGGAAGACTGCTCCCCTTTACATTGGTGGCCAGTGGGAAGACTGCTCCCCTTTACATTGGTGGCCACTGGCAAGACTGCTCCCCTTTACATTGGTGGCCAAATTGTCACATAGCTGAAAAGTTCATTGGTGTGTTGCCGCTGGCTCTGCCAAGTGCTTTTGGACTTGAACTATGCAGGCACAATTTGCTTGGTGGTCAAACAGCCACAGCTCAGAGAACTCCCAGCAACCTCTGGAGGAACCCAGGTTGTGAGTGGCTGCTTTCGGGTCTCCAAGATCAGTCCACCTATTATTGATATTTAGGTTGATCCTAGAAAGCTTAACCACCCTAGTGCCCACTTACACATTGCCAATATGGTGCATGTTTCTGCAACACAACTTAAATGCCATAGTGCCTTTGAACAGCACTCTGATGCACATGCATTACATTGTACCACAATATAAGATAGATTTCTCAATCTCTAATCTCTATCTATCTTTAAAAAAAAATAAAAAAATCTTACCCGAGGCTTCCTAACATCGCTTCTGGTGGCTGAAAGGAGCCGTGGAAATGCAGGGAAATAAGTTCTGTTCTTTGGCCAACAATAAAGTGGACCTGTTACTTGGGTAAAACGCGTGTGTGCACGGGCCCTTTAGAGAGCCTTAAAAAAACAAAATCAAATGCAGCCACCACACCTAAGGGCTGGTAACCTGTGATAGATTACATTTTTGTCTTTGAATTTACATAAAGCTGGTTTGCTTGAATGACTTGTTATAGCTGTGCCCTTCAGAGCTCCGATCTATTTTATATATCATGCTAATGTTGTTATGAGCGTATCCCAACCTGCCTACCTCTTCCCTGCTATGAACAAACTCCTGAAGGGACAAGTCACACTTGTCTCCTTGTGTCACTCTCTGTGTCACCTGGTCACCTCAGGGTGGATTGTGTGAGGTCAGGGCAAGCAACAGCTGCAATTCCAGAGCTCTGTGTAGCACAGCAGGGCCGCCTTGCTCTATGTAACCTTAATCCGCATCCAATTTCTGTATGAGCCATCTCTGAGTCATGGCATGCACATCATTACTGAAACCTGGCATGCACATCATCACTGGACTTTGGGGCAGTATGGACACAAAGCATGAGGAATGAAACAAGACTGTTGCTAATGAGTTTATAGGGCTTCATTCACACTGCCAGTGACATACGTGTTTATATATACGTTTTAGAGGACATTTCTAAATGCATGCATTGATTTGAAGCCCTCGTTCACACAGGTGTAATACAATTGTACACGTGTGCGAGGTCTGTGTTTACTCGCCCAGGGATGCACAGGTGTTGCGTGCATCCCCGTACAGACAGTCCCATGCATGTCAATTGGGTCGCAGTGGCTGCATTGACGGTCGCTGCTCCCAAATTGACACCCGTGTGGGTGAACGTGGCACACTGTAATGCATCCATGTGAACGAGGCCTAAATGGTACAATTCACTGTGTTGGATGCATTCAGTTTAGCTGTGCTTGGAGTAAATATAATTCTGTGCATCCAGGAGGAGATTAGATACCCCGAACGCATGTAAACGCAATTACATAACACACAAGAACTGGAAGCATTTTTGTAAGATTTGTATATACTGCCAAGATAATTTCTCCTGCGCTTAAATATACCAAATGAAGGAGGCTAGAGTGGGGGCCTATTTACCCTGTTGCGTTTTAATGTACAAATTCTGACGTGCTAACATGCCTGTGTTAGTTTCCCATAATAAATATAGTTCCTGTTCCCTTCTCAGTGTTGCAGTGCAGTGTATTGTGAAAGTCTGACCTTTTCATTTTTCGCTGCATCTTCGTGTATTGGGAGGCCCAACAAAGTTAGTGGCAGTACATATAACACGCATTTTCATGCATTGGAAACAGGTATGGTCAATGAAAGCTAAATTCTACCCATTCCAAATTTTAAATGCCCAAACGCATTGAAAACGCGTGTCAGTGCATAAAGGAACCACACCTAGACAGGGGACAGGCACCTGCTTAATGCCCCATACACACGTGCAGATTATCTGCAGACTTTTGTCTGCAGACTTACCAAAACCATATAATATGAGGTCAAACCTAAACACTTTCAATTTGTATGCAATCCGGCAGGCCCTTGCACTACATAGAAAAGGTAAGTCTGCAGACAAAAGTCTGCAAATAATCTGCACGTGTGTATGGGGCTTTACACTACAAAGAAAACACACCTCTATGCGCACACACAGATCTAAATGGGCCCTGAATGTAGCTTAGCTATGGTTCTGTATGTACTGTAGCAGTAAATGCGATTGGCCTCTCTGATTATTCTTTGTTTCAGTGAGAGAGGAAATACATTTAGTGGTTTTGTTGCAATGTGTGCTTTGCCTTCACTCCCCATGATCCTTTTTTGTTCCTGAAACTCAACACTACTTTTTCTGTTTGAATAGATTTGTATTGTGTTTTTTGCACGTAACGTTACAATGATTAATCGCGGGGACAGCAAAATACCTTCCATTACCCAAAAAATACCATCAAAAACCACTAAAAAACAGTTCTTTTTTTTTTCTATTTTTAATTTACCCTGTATTTTCCAATAAAGGTAGTTAGCAGGGAATAGGTGCAGGAATGCAGATCACCCCCAGTCCCAGGGAAGAGCAGCAAAGCAGTGCAATCAGCATGCTGCTCCAAATTGTGAATGTGGACGAGGGCACAGAACTGAGTATCAAACAGGGTGTGAGGGTCAGGAATGTGTAATATGCAGGGCTCTGGAGTGCATATTACACAAAGTGCAAGATTTGGGAGTGTAAATTGTGCAGTGTTTGTATAGCACAGGGCTCAGGTTGAAGTCTCTCCCAGGGCTTAGGGGTGCATATTTCACAGTGCACAGAGCTCAAATGTGTATATCTTGCAAGGAGCAGTTTGCAGGAGTGAATATCATGCAGTGAGCAGGGATAAGAAGTGCATTTATTGTGCAGGGATCAGGGTTCAGGAGTGCCTATTGAACAGGGCTCTGCAGTGTGTATTACATGTGGGTAACAGGCAAGCATAAAACCAAAAATTACCTTCCCCTCCCCAGTACAGAGCTCTCCCCCAAACCCATTTTCCTTCTCAGTACAATGACTTCAGTGGCGAAGAGTGGGGCTGTTGTAGAAGAGTAGCTAGTACTCACCTGAGAGTGCTATATCATCAGGGCTGTCTTTAGTATTGATTGGACCCTGGGCAAATATTTTCTTGGGCCTTACCAAATGCACTTATCCTCTATTTGTGGGGCAGTGCGGGCTCAAGGGGCAGCTGCTTTGGGCCCCACAACAATGGCTAAGCACAGGGGCAGCTGCCCCTTTTGCCCTGTGTTAAAGACGGCCCTGTATATCATAAACCTTGGTGCTGGCTGGGGGCAAGGGCTACAGGAGGATCTGCTGCCGCAAGGCTGGTGCAGCTGGCCTCATCGTCCACCTTTGTGTCATATACAGTAGATAGGGCATAGAGGGTTCTGCACTTGAGCTGCTTGAAGAGATGTGTTATCGCTTGTAAACACAGAAGCTGGCAAAGGAATCAGGTTGTGCTGAAGACTTCCTCTACCAGCTTCGGTGTTTACAAGTGACAAGTTGGTGATCATAGGGCCAGTGCCGGAGATGGCGGCTGAAATGGATGCCTAATAGTAATATCTCTTTACTGTCTATGCCCTGTTGCTTGTTTCCTGACTAAAGGCGGGGGGGGGATCTCCATAAATCATACATGATGCAATCTGACTGTACAATCTTTGTACAGTCTCTTTTTAGACTTACCAAAACTGTCTAATATGAGCACTTACCTAAAATATCTAATTAGGCAGGCCCTTGTACTTCTTACTACATACTGTACGTTCATGTATCGTGACTTTTCCCTCGATGTATTGGCTAATATGTTGAAATTCAGCTCCAGATAATGGTTGTCCAGTGTCTGTTTCCTACACTTTGATTTATTGACGCTATCAATACTGTGTATTGTTTTGTATGAGCAGCTGGTGATATACCCCATTTTATTTTTCACTTCCATTTCCTCATAATTAGACCCTAATTAGAAGTGTTCACTAACTGATGTTTCTTCTTAGACAAGAGAGCTTTATCTTTTAGGAACAATGAGAAGAATCTAACAAAACTGGTTTACTGTCTTCCACAGCTCCGACTCCGAGGGAAACTTTGACACGCCTGAAGCAGAAACTCCAATCTCATCTCCAGTGAAGGAGCCAGCGCGAGGTAACCAGCATTGAGAATGTCTGTACCACATACGGTATATGGTAAAAACTTTCTGAATGTCCCTCTCAGGGACAGTGAGACTGTATCATACAGGAGTAGTTCATCCTTCTTCATAACTATAACAGAATTGTTTCCCTACTGCTTAGCCAGAGGGGGTCTCTTGGTAAGTAGGATGAGAAGGTCAGCCCAGGGTGCCCTGAGACCATCAATAAGCTGGCCATGGAGCTCAGATATTAGCTAGACAATTGGGTTTAATATGACTCTGAAAAGGTCTTTTTGCCTAGCAAGCATGAATGCCCAGCTTTCCTGAATCTGCCTGATCAATCATTTTCTCCAAAAGAATAGTCAGGCTGGGTTGACAAATTGTGCCAAAGACACGAGACTGAGGAATGTCACCAGCACACCATGGGTCTCCAAAAAATGCAAGGCTCCGAAACGTTGCTGATTGCTGTAACGATGTGATTGCTGAATAAAGCTTTGGACCTATTTTTTTGATGACCCATTGTGTACTGGCGACATTCCTCGTACTGATTGTTCACGGTTCCAGCTAGTGGTTGATTCAGCACCCACTTGGACATACAGCCACTTTTATAAGAACGTGTGCATTGGGAAGGGTGCATTGGAATCATTGGACTGGTTTCTCATACAGTACCCCTGCCAGCTGCCCATTTCAAGGGTAATAAACTTAATTTTCAATGTTCGGATCGTCACATGGCTGATGAAGGGGTCCTGGGAGGCTCCAAAACAACGTCGCTGTCTGCTGTAACAATGCGATCGCTGAATAAAGCTTTGGACCCTTTTTTCCATGGTGTGCTGGTGACCTTCCCCATTCTGATTGCTCATTGTTCCAGCCAGTGATTGCTTCAGCACTCACTTAGACATACAGCCATTTTTACAGGAACATATGCGTTGGGAAGAGTGCGTTGGAATCTATAGACAGAGACTGTTGCCCAGTCCAGTGAACAAATCTGCTGCAGCTTGGGTCACCAGCAGCTGAGACACATAATCGTCATTCATTTTGATTTTCCAATGTATGGTTCAGCTTTACTGTTAAGGGACTGCATTTAACAGGTTAACCATAGAGGAGTTTTGTAGTGGCTCTGACATGCATGAGATGCCAGGCAGTATGAACTCTGGGCAGAGGGAGCTAAAAGTTCAGAAGAAGGGACACCTGAGAAAACATTGGGTAGATGGGGAAGTATGGGCCCTTTAAGGGCTATGCTTACCACATAAGAGGAGAGGTTCTGATACCCTAAGACACCTAATTTAGGTGTCTGTGCCTACAGAAGTCTTGTGTTCTGAAAATTTGTGTTAAAAGACTCTACATTTGGATGTCCAAGGTGTAAAAAGGAGAGCAGTGGCAGTGAGGGATGGAAGCAGTGCGAACGCTGGGCAGAGGGAGCTGAAAGTTTAGAAGGTGGACACCTGAGTAAACCTTGGTTAGACAGGGCAGGATCCACCATTTGTACAGACTGGTGTCAAAAAATTGGAATCTACTTATACTTTTTATTTATACATGAGTGTTTGTGTTTGGACAGTCATTGAGTAGGGGGGGTGGCAGACAAGTATGATTTTTGCACAGAAATATGCTTACTATTTTTGGGCACACAAGAGCAGAGTGGAGATGTAGGGGTGTTAAGGCATTGTTTGGAGGCACTGAGAACTTTGCGTAGAAGCAGATTTCCACTGGAGAGGGACACTTGGGTAAGTATTGAGTACATTAACAAAGGCTGAGTTGCCACAGAGAAGGGTAGGTCTTGAAAACTTTTAGAAGGAGCATAGAGGATACAAATGGAGTGCAAGTACAGATTAACCTGGGAAAGTATGAATGCAAAGCAGGGGAGCAGAAGCAGGCAGGTTAGGAGCACAAAGAGATCACAATACAATAGTCTACGTCAATGAAGATGGAGTAGAGAAAAAGGGGCCACACATAGTGTGATAATTAAAGTGACTCTGCCAATCTGGACTGTACGAGTTATTGCAGATAAACAACTTCCTGAAGAATCTTCAGAATTTGACACTTTCAGACGCCTCACCTCTTGCTGCGCTCTTTGGTTTCTGCTGCTGGCCTCTACATCACTGCAGGACACAGGAATGACATAAGGGCTGTGGCAATTGATCTCTGCCTGATGAAGTTTTGAGCAGACGGTCTGGAAAGCCTTACGCTTTTTGGCCACTTCGACCGAGTAATCAGCAAAGATGAGGATTTTCATTCCATCGAACTGGAAAGATTTAGACTGTCTGAATCTCTGGAGAATTGCCCATTTGTCGGCGTAGTTCAGATATTTTGCTATAATCGCGGGGTAGACTGCTCAGACGAGTGTATCCACATACGGTGGGCTTGTTCAACCACACATATGCCTTGTAGGCCTAAGGCCTCTGGGATTTTTTGGGCACATAAGTCAGGGATAGCGGAAGGTGGCATAGATTCCGGTACCCCAATGAAACGGAGGTTGCTCCTGCGAGCCCTGTTTTCAAGGTCCTCCCAGTTTCTGCATGATAAACTGATTGATCTTGTCCTGAGTTTGTTCAAAGTTGTGTGATTGGTATACCTCCTCTTCTATACTGGACACCCGGTTTTCTACCTCTTGCATCCTAAGGGAATGTTCGGTAAGCTGTTTTTTAATACCCTGCATCCCTACAGTTACGGCTGTCTGCACCGCTGCAGTTATTGTGGGGGAGAGGAGCGCCACTACAGCATGAGCTATACGGTCCGATTGTGGGTCCCCCAGGGATGGCACTGTGGTGGCTGGAGGAGCAGCAGTGTCCATGATGCATGTATCTGCATCTCCAGGGGCGGAGGCCGAGACCGCGGCCTCGATTTGCGGCGGGCCCGGCGAGGCGCGCGGGCCGGATATTTCCAGAAACTTGTCCATGGTCGGTATGGAACCAGGCTAGGTGAATACCTGGAGGGAGGGATGGGTGTCGCGGGTCTCGATGAGGTGCTTGGAGGGATTTTACAAGCAGATTTGGAGTCCTGCCGCGGGAGCCGAGGGAAGACACGTCTACAGCATTCGGCGCCGGAACCGAAAGTGCAATTGATCTCCAAACTGTTGTAGCCTTTTGCTTTCTTTCAACTGGCCCTTGGGGGCAATATTTTTTCGTCTGACACCAACAATGGGGCACAATTTCTCCCAATGACACCAAAGAAGGGGCACAATTCCTCCCAGTGATAACAACAATGGGACACCGTTCCTCCCAGTGACACCAATGAAAAGGCATTCTGCTTCCCACCTAATGACACCAACGATGGGGCACTATTTCTCTTACTGACACCAAAGATGGGGCATTTACACCCACTGATGCCAGGACATTTCCTACTTTCAAAGGCCACAGTCCAGCGCCCCCCCCCCCCCCCCAAAGTCTGAAGGACAGTAAACTGGTACCTTGTTTAAAAGTTTGTAGACCCCTTGGCTGAGGTATCAAACTACTGAGCACAGCTGGGAACTAGGAACCTGGCGGTGTGCCAGATGCTGAAGATTCTTCAAGTAGCTGTATCTCTGCAATACAGAGTAGATCAGTGGCTCAGTAGATAAGTATAGACTCTCTCTTCTTTGCAGGGGGGGGTGGGGGGATTTTGTTTTGCATTTTTATTGTAGCAGCAGACACTTCAAAGGAGAGCCAAGAAAGGGGAATTGGAGCACTGAGGAAGAAAGCAGAGCGGGAGGTGGTGTGTCCTTCCTGAGGGTGCAAGCTTCCCCAAAACCAAGAGGAAATGCCCTTCTGTTTTATTACTGTACAGAATTATGAGGAATGCTACAGGACTGGGAACCATCACAACTCCAATGTAGACTGGAGCATGACCAGAAACCATGGCAGAGAGACCATCTGAGACACAGGTGTCAAACACAAGGCCCCAGGGCCGAATGCAGCCCCCCAGGCCATTTTATGTGGCCCTAGCACCTCTTCTGCAGCTGCAGCACCCCCCTTGTCTCTGCCCCCACCTTGTCTCAGTAGTCAGCAGCAGAGAGGACAGAACTCCTCTGCCAGATCCTGTGTTTCTCTATGCAGCTGCATAAAGGATCATCTTTGCCCCCCCCCCTTCTCAGCAGTCTGCAGCAGAGAGGAGGGCAGAACTCCTCCAACAGATCCTGCACTTCTCTGTGCAGCCGCAACACCACTTTGTCTCTGCCTCACCTGATCTCAGCCTTCAGCAGACTCTGGAAGCTGACTCCAGCCCTCCTCCAGACCCTGCACTTTCTTGTTCCCAGATCCACCCACATCTTCCTGGCAGCAGCACAAGGTAAGGGGGTGCATTGTGATGTAAGGAAGGGTGGGTGACTCTTGACTTCTGATGGTGGGGGGCTCTTGACATCTCATATAAGGGTGTAAGGGGGCATGAGGTGCTCTGGACATGTAATCTTACAGATTTAACTAGCCCTTTGAAGGCAACCATAATGCTGATGCGGCCCGCGATGAAATTGAGTTTGACACCCCTGATCTAAGAGATAGAAGAAGCCAGTGGGTTTCCCAATATGAATATATCAGTTTTGGGTGACCTGACCTTATAAAAGGCACAAAAGTGCTGTGCTGTAAAATGAAGATCTGTAATGAAATTCTCACTGTGGTGTATGATGATGATGATGATGATGATGACCATGTCTTTGTAACATTTACACGGCTCATTCCTCCATATCGCATATTCTACATCGTGTGACTGATCTGCTCATCGCTAGAATATAAAAGCCTTTATGCTTCCTGACAGCTTGTTTTGCTTGGTTTATGATTCAGATGTGCAGTATGTGGGCGAATGACTCACAGGATCTGAGGAATCCAAATATATCCCACAATCTGCAAAACTGCTCTCTGCCTGGCTCAAATTCTTATATGTATAGATATGTTCTGAGGACACTTTACCTTCTTCTAATTTGTTGTGTTCTCCATAAACCCAATCACAGTATTTTTGTGTTCTGATCTTCCTGACCCCATTACTGAAACACAAAGCGCTGCTGAAAACCTTCACAAATATGCCTGGAAGACAATGAACTATTTGGCACTCAGACAGTCTTCCTGTGCAGTTCTCTGTTCTATTTTAGCTGCTGTGTTAAACTACAAGCAGGCTTGAAAGCGACAGGAATTTTTCTTCTGTTCGTTTACTGAACAGGAAGCCATCTGTGCGTAGGAAAATATTATTCTCTATGTTAACTTTTTCCATTTTTATTTTATGCATCCATATACATAAAGTATTCGTTACGTAAACCGGCTGGCAGTTTGTATTTTTCTTTTTTTTTCTTTTTAACCCCAAAACAAACTCTTATGATATTGCGGCTTAACAATTCTTGTGCTGGCTGTCTTCCTTTCCTTTTTTAGGCTTTCTTTCCTCTATTTTCATCTGCCCAGAAAGTCTTTTTTTCAAAAGCACAAGCTCTCCAGCAGAATGTATCAGTTTACATGGATGAGACAAACCATTTAACAACTGGCTGGGGTGGTTAAAATCACATTTTATTTCTTCATGTAAAGGGAAAAAAAAAACAGTTTGCTGTAACTGATTAACAAATTGAAGCACTTACACTTTATAATGTATTTAAATATGCAAATACATTTAACACTCCCCTCCCCCCAGACTGACAATGCTGCTGTCTCCTCTGCTCATTCATCCAGAGTTGTGTGTTCTTGACCAGATCACCAGGTAATAACAGAGGGGAAAAGCCTAAAAAGAGACCTAATGCAGCCGCCACATCTAATGATTGATAAGCTGCAGTATACATACTAGTGATCGACAAATATCCTTTTTTCATCACCGATACCGATATTTTGGTCATCGCATATCGGTATAGGCCGATATTTTCGTACATTTAAAAAAAATGTTTTTTTCTTTTTTTTTCTTTAACAGGTACTCTTGTGGAGGGATCTGGGGGTCTAAAAGACCCCAAATCCCTCCTCTGCACTTAAAATAATTCAAAACGCCAAGTTGGGCTGTTTTGAATGCTGTAATTTTTTTAATCTGGCGCAGAGTACCCGGAAGTGATTTCATGACATCACCTCTGGGTTTTTGCATGGGGACCCGATCAGAGCTGAATGCGGCTTTGATCGGGTCTTTGGCGGCCATGCAGGCTGGTTGCCCGGGTCTCCCGGTGGGAGGGGAGACCTGGGCGAGCCGCGGGAGGGGGGGGGAACGTCCCCTCCCGCTCCTTGTAATGACAGTCGAGCGGCTTCTCAGCCGCATCGGTTGTCATTACAAGACAGCTGACCGTCGGCTATGGACGCCGGTACCGGGGTGATGCCTCTAGCTGCAGGCATCACTCAGGTACAAGCACTTTCTGAAATATCAGCAATATCGGTCACCTTGGTGGCTGATTCCGATATATCAGGGAAAAGTGCAGATCGGCCATCGATATATCGGTAAAAAATCCCTGATACATACCTCACAACTTTTTGAGATGGGAATGATGGACACCTGTTAGCAAGTATGTAGGCATAGGACACCCCCCCTCCCCCCTGCCATGCCCCCTTATTCTAAAAAAAAATATTAGGTTAACCCGGTTTTTTTTTTTTTTTTTTTTTTTCACGATTATTCCTTTTATACTGGCTTTTGAAATTTACAAATGCAGCAATTTGGAAATTGGAGGAAAGGTTTAGCATGAGGAAATATTTTGAAAGATAAAAATGTGCCTTTTATTTACAGCTATATAGATCAGACCGATATGAGGGACACATGAGGAAGGAGGGACAGAGGGACTTTGTTCCAAATCAGGGACAGTCCCTTGAAATTAGAGGCAGTTGGAAACTATGGCTAGATTACATTTTTGGTATTGGGTTTCATATCGCTTTAACTGTCGCAAAAATATAGAACAGGGAATAGTCAATATTTCTGTCTCGCTTAGGGTGATTGTAAAGTCAGAAGGTTTTTTATCTTAATGCATTAAGATAAAAAGCCTTCTGTGTGCAGCAGCCCCCCTAATACTTGCCTGAGGTCGTTCTCTGTCCAGCGATGTCTAAGAGTGCCTCAGCCGCTCGATTCTCCCTCCTAATTAGCTAAGACACAGCAGAGGCGCCATTGGCTGCCGCTGCTGTCAATCAAATTCAGCTAGCCAATCAGGAGAGAGGGGGCAGGGCCGGGGCACAGCTTCGTGTCTGAATGGAGACAGGGAGCTGTGGCTTGGCTCTGGTGTCCCCATAGCAAGCTGCTTGCC
The DNA here is from genome assembly GCF_965119305.1 of Pelophylax lessonae. Classification (NCBI taxonomy): domain Eukaryota; kingdom Metazoa; phylum Chordata; class Amphibia; order Anura; family Ranidae; genus Pelophylax; species Pelophylax lessonae. The sequence goes on along the minus strand of NC_138771.1, from coordinate 574,360,624 downwards.
GTGGGTGCACTAAACAGGAGGCAGGGTCCGGGGACCCGGGAAGAGGAGGATCTGGGCTGCTCTATGCAAAACCAACTGCACAGAGGAGGTAAGTATAACATGTTTATTATTTTTATAGGGAAAAAAAAACAAAACCTTACAATCGCTTTAAGGCCCGTACACACAATAAGAAAATCGGAAGTAAAATTTCTTCCGATGAAAGATCTGCTGATTATCTGATCGATAGTATAGTGCTTTCGACAGTCGATTCCAACTTTTTTGACAATTAAAACTCGTAGGTGCAGGCTATAAAATTTTGTAAACACAACGTCCGATTTTCCTTTTAATTAGTACAGTTTTTGTCTGGAAAAATTTGAAAGAGCAGGACTACGCATGCTCAGAAACCAGAGGATACATTACAAAACGATTCAACACGTGACCTAGTTCCTTGCTGGGATCTTTGGTCCTGGCCATTTTTTTTTTTTCTTTTTTAGATAGAATTTTTTTTTTCTCCTGGATTTTTCCTGTGAGATCTACAATCAACTGCCCGACTGGGCGACGGGTAGATAATCTAGACCCAGTGGTCACCCCAGTCTGGCCAGCGAGCGCGCGCAGACCTCAGCTCCACGCTAGGTCAGCTGCGACATAGCCCCCACTGGACGGGGGCTGGCCTGCGAGTTAAACACCTTGCGAGGTCGCATACAACTGGGTCTCTGGGTTTTGGGGTGGATGTGGGCCCCTCCTTGGGATGGTCAGACCCCCGGGTTCCCTTCCTTCCCGCAGGCATCCCCCCTTGCTGAGTCCCTCATCTTGCCCCCCATTCCACATACGCTGGGGCTGTTTGGGTGGTCTGACCACTTTCCTGCGGTGAGGGCAGGGCACTGACTGGCGATGGGGGGCCAGGGGGGTGCGCCACCACCGACCGGACGATCAATTGTGCATGGGGTGTTGTACCTAGTGGGGGCTCCTGCCAGGGCCCCCCATCCTGCTTGGATCTGTCCTTGAGGCCTGGTCTCCTAATCGTGGGCCCCTGTAGGCCTCGTTGTGCCACCATTTTGTTGTAGCCTGTGTGTTCTATACACGTCAGCCATGTTTGTGTAGTCTGGCGGCCATTTTGCTGTGGTTTGCCATTAAAAATAGTGGGGCCCTGTGGGCGGCAATTTAGGCGGTTGGGATCCCCTCCTCATCCCCTGGTGCTGACTCCTGGATCATTTTACTTTGTGATCATTGCATGGGTAGTGCAGATTATCCTGGTGGCTGCAGGTGCTTGCCTCTGCAGGTGGTGAGTCTGGTGTGGTCCTCTCCCTCTCTGCTGAGGATCGCTTGGTGTTTTGTGCCTGGTGGCCGGGTGGTGCTGCCAGCTTGGTGGGGGTTGTCCCTTAGCAGTGTGTTAAACTTTTTTTTGTGGGGTCCCAACCATCTATCCATGCACTGACGGCGGTACTGGAGTCCCTTGAGTTCCTGGTGGAGGTGGCTTACAGGCGACGGGCTAGTAAAAAGCGCCCCCGCTTTTCCCCTGCCTCATCTATCTCATCAGATCCTGAATCTGATTTGGCCGCTGCGGACGTGGGTCATTCAGCTGGGTCTGCAACCATGCGCTTGGTATACTCTGATGGGGTGGATGATTCCTCTACATCTGTGACCGCACACGAAAAGGCGCAGGTGGATGCACTGATTGTATCTGTGCATGAGACCCTGAAGATGGAGGACGCAGCTGAAGCTGCGGCGGAGGCGCAGGTACCCTTTGGCACTCAAGTCATCCAGAGCGGCAAAGGTGTTTCCTTTCCCTGCCTATTTTGACAGAATGGTCGCTAAAGAGTGGGGACGACCAAAGCGTCACTGTGGGGTCCCTAAACGCTTTAATAGGCATTACCCGTATGAGGAGTCCCTTCTTAAGAGGTGGACTGTGTCACAGGTGGTGGACCCTCTAGTTTCCAGATTAAACAAGGCAACCATGATTCCAGTTGAAGAGTCCCCGACCTTTAAGGATCCAGCTGACCGGAAGGAGGAGGCTGTGGCCCGCCATAAGTACAATCTGGTTGGTTTGGCAATGAGGCCATTGCCCTAGTGTCGCAAACTCTGACTGAGTGGGCTAAGCTCCTACGCCGTGACTTGAAAGGGAAACCGCTCCCCCCTGCCTTTGCTGAGCTGGCAGACTAGCTGGTCCAGGGGCTGCCGTTTTTGTGATTCCTCCTTGGATGCGGCTCCCATGCTGGCTCGCCTTTCTGTTTTGGCAGTGGTCCTTCGGCGTGTCTTTTGGCTCAAGTGCTGGTCTGCGGCTCAGACTTTGAAAAAGACCTTGACTGATCTTCCTTTCTAAGGAGATGACATAATTTGAGGTCTCACAGGGGGGGGGAAGAGTAATTTTCTTCTGCAGGCTACTAAGGGCAAGGCACCTTGTCATAAATGTGGGCCTTCCTTCTCGGCTCAAAGAGGTTTTTTTTCGTTCCTCAGGGTTGACCGAAAAGGTCTCGGAGCCTTTCATGGCCTCTTAAGGAGGATCCAAATGAACCTGGTCTGGCAAGCCAAGATCGTGCTTCTCCAGACCCATGGACAAGGCTCCTTTTAGCATGAAGGTGCGCCCTCATCCGTATCAGGGGTGAGGGGACACCTTCGCTGGTTTCCAGACCCGTGGACTTCCCTAGTGCAAGACAAATGGGTCCACCAAGTCCGGCCACAAGATCGCGTTTCGCTGTTGTCCCATGGCAAAGTTTTTTTTTTTTTCTTTTCCTTCCAAATTGCACCTGTCTCCAGACCGCTTACAGGGTCTGCTTGGGGCGGTACAAGACCTGTTCCTTCAAGGGGTGATTGTCCCGGTTCCTACTTCGGAATTTCTTTAGGGTTTTTACTCAGACCTGTTCACAGTCCCAAGGAAGGCAAAGTGGGTCCAATCCTGGACCTCAAGGTGCTAAACTGTTTGTGCGGGTACAGAAGTTCAGAATGGAGTCCATTTGAACTGTGGTGGCATCCGTGTTTCAGGGGGATTTCCTCGCCTGTATCGATATCAAGGATGCCTATCTTTACATTCAAATATATGCCAATCACCAGCATTTTCTCTGCTTTGCTGTGGAAGAGGAGCATTATCAGTTTGTAGCGTTACCCTTTTTGGTCTCGCCTCTGCTCCTCAGGTCTTCACAAAAGTGTTAGCCCCAGTGCTAGCCTTGCTACACCAACGGGGCATCGCGGTACTGGGCTACTTGGACAATCTCCTTCTGCGAGCAGAGTCTCCCTCTGCTCTGGTGATCAACCTGGAAATCACAATACGGACTCAGCTGGAGTTCAGCTTTGTTACATTACAGCCTTAAGTTCAATGTTTTGTTAATCTGAATTTTATGTGATGGATCAGAACACAATAGTCTAAGTTGGTGAAGTGAAATGAGAAAAATATATACATAAAAACTATTTTTTAGAAATAGAAAACAGAAAATTGGCATGTGCGTATGTGTTCCCCCCCTTTGTTATAAAGACCATAAAAAGCTCTGGTGCAACCAGTTACCTTCAGAAGTCACATAATTAGTGAAATGATGTCCACCTGTGTGCAATCTAAGTTTCAAATGATCTGTCATTACATATACACATCTTTTTTGAAACGGCCCAGAGGCTGCAACACCTAAGCAAGAGGCACTACTAACCAAACACTGCCATTAAGACCAAGGAACTCTCCAAACAAGTAAGGGACAATGTTGTGGAGAAGTACAAGTCAGGGTTAGGTTATAAAAATATCCAAATCTTCTATGATCCGCAAGAGCACCATCAAATCTATCATAACCAAATGGAAAGAACATGGCACAACAGCAAACCTGCCAAGAGACGGGTGCCCACCAAAACTCACGGACCAGGCAAGGAGGGCAGTAATCAGAGAGGCACTACAGAGACCTAAGGTAACCCTGGAGGAGCTGCAGAGTTGCACAGCAGACACTGGAGCATCTGTACATAGGATGCCAATAAGCCATATGCTCTATAGAGTTGGGCTTTATGGCAGAGTGGCCAGAAGAAAGGCATTACTTTCAGCAAAAAACAAAATGGCACGTTTTGAGTTTGCGTAAAGGCATGTGGGAGACTCCCAAAATGTATGGAGGAAGGTGCTCTGGTCTAATGAGACTAAAATGGAACTTTTTGGCCATCAAAGAAAACGCTATGTCTGGCGCAAACCCAACACATCACCCAAAGAACACCATCCCCACAGTGAAACATGGTGGTGGCAGAATCATGCTGTGGGGATGTTTTTCAGCAGCACCCGGGACTGGAAAACTGGTCAGAATTGAGGGAAAGATGGATAGTGCTAAATACAGGGATATTCTTGAGCAAAACCTGTACCTCTCTGTGCATGATTTGAGGCTAGGACGGAGGATCACCTTCCAGCAGGACAGTGACCCCAAACACACTGCTAAAGCAACACTTGAGTGATTTAAGGAGAAACATGTAAATGTGTTGGAATGGCCTAATCAAAGCCCAGACCTCAATCCAATAGAAAATCTGACTTAAAGATTGCTGTTCACAAGTGCAAACCATCCAACTTGAAGGAGCTGGAGCAGTTTTGCAAGGAGGAATGGGCAAAAATCCCAGTGGTAACATGTGGCAAGCTCATAGAAACTTATCCAAAGCGACTTGGAGCTGTGATTGCTGCAAAAGCTGGCTCTACAAAGTATTGACTTTAGGGGGGTGAATAGTTATGCACATTGACTTTTTCTGTCATTTTGTCCTATTTGCTGTTTGCTTCACAATAAAAAAACAAAACCTCTTCAAAGTTGTGGGCATGTTCTGTAAACTAAATGATGCAAATCCTCAAACAATCCATGTTAATTCCAGGTTGTGAGGCAACAAAACACAAAAAATGCCAAGGGAGGTGAATACTTTTGCACTGTATGAATCCGGCCTAAATATTTCCTGGTTTTTTTTATTGGGCTGACCGGCTCCTGAATTCTATGTTCGCTTCTCCTTCCCTGAAATAGAATTTCTTCCTATTACTATACAGTAGCAGTAACATTTACCAGGAGCTTATGGTGTAATGTACTATTTAACTGCTTACTTTGGCAAGAATGTTGATCTCCGTTTTTATGAACTGGATCTTGTGTGTGTGTGTGTGTGTGTGTGTGTGTGTGTGTGTGTGTGTGTGTCCTCAAAGTGCATACCAAACCGTACTGGAAATGAATGTCAAAAACCATCCTCTCTGGAGGGATTCCTGGCATTTTTCTACAGCCGCCCTCTAGACATCTGACTCTTTAACCCCTTCACTACTAAACCTGGATAAATAATAATTAATATTGTGGATGTGTTATGGTGACTGGAGCATAAATGGCACTGTTACACAGATCAACCAGATTTTACTATTCACATGAAGGAATCTATAGCAAATGTTCACTTATAATCTGCATTCAGAGCACTGTGCCTGATTATTGAAAACTGGAAAATGAAGCTCTGGTCCATAAGAACATAAAAGTGCTTATTTCATAGAAGTGCACTGGTCCAAGAGAACATACAAGTTCTTGTTTCATAGAAGTCATGGTTGCATAGTTAGTGAGGTTGAAAAAAGACATCAGTCCATCCAGTTCAACCTATGATGTGCGCGTGTGTTTGCTGTTAACCGTACATTGTATACCCCTGTATGTTGTGGTCTCTAAGGTGCCCATCTAATAGTTTTTTGAAACTATCAATGCTTCCTGCTGATACGACTGCTTGTGGAAGAGAATTCCAAATCCTTACTGCTCTTACAGTGAAGAACCCCTTTCGCATTTTAAGGTTAAACCGCCTTTCCTCTAGTTTTAGTGAGTGGCCACGTGTCTTATTGTATTCCCTTACTCTGAATAGTTTGTTCCTTTATGCTAGGGTCGCCAGTACAGTATTTGTACATTGATATCATATCCCCCCTCAATCGTCTTCTCCAGAGAGAATAAGTTCAGTGCTTGTAGTCTTTCCTCATAGCTGATGTCCTCCATTCCCCTTATTATTTTTGTTGCCCTTCTCTGGACTCTTTCCAATTCCAGCACATCCTTCCTGAGGACCGGTGGCCGTACCAGAGTCTTGTAGAGTGGGAGAATAATCTCTTTATTTCTGGAGTGAATCCCCTTTTTTATACATCCCAGTATTCTTTTGGCTTTGCTTGCAGCGGCTTGGCATTGCATGCCACTGCCAAGCCTGTTGTCTACCAGTACCCCCAAGTCTTTTTCCATCCTAGACTCACCCAGAGGTTCCCCCCCTAGTGAGTAGCTTGGTTTCTGGCCCCCAAGTGCATTACTTTACATTTTTCAACATTAAACCTCATCTGCCATGTAGTTGCCCACCCCGTTATTTTGTTCAGGTCCGCTTGTAAGGTTTCCACATCCTGCCCAGAAGATATTGGCATGCTTAGATTAGTATATCCGCAAATACTGAGATTGTACTAGATATCCCCTCCTCCTAGATCATTTATGAATAAATTAAACAGGATTGGTCCCACTACCGAACCCTGGGGGACCCCACTTTCCACACCTGCCCAATCTGAGTACTCCCCATTAATCATCACCCTCTGGACTCTCCCCTGGAGCCAGTTCTCGATCCAGGTACTCACCTTATGGTCCATACCTACCTTCCTTAGTTTGAACAGTAAGCGTTTGTGGGGAACGGTGTCAAAAGCCTTTGCAAAGTCCAGATACACCACATCCACAGGCTTACCTTTATCTAGTTGGCAGCTCACTTCATCATAGAAGGTTAATAGATTGGTTTGGCAAGAACGATTTTTCATGAATCCATGCTGATTACTACTAATAATACCATTTTCATTACTAAAGTCTTGTATGTGGTCCCTTAACATCCCCTCCAAAATCTTGCAGACTACAGATGTTAGGCTGACCGGCCTATAGTTACCCGGGATACACCTCGGCCCCTTTTTAAATATTGGTACCACGTTGGCTTTTTTCCAATCAGCTGGCACCATACCCGTCTGTAAACTATCCTTAAAGATCAAGAATAATGGTCTGGCAATCACCTGGCTGAGCTCTTTAAGAACCCTCGGGTGCAAGCCATCTGGTCCCGGTGATTTATTTATGTTAAGTTTCTCTAGTTTAGTTCTAAGTCTATCTTCTGTTAGCCATGGCGGCACTTCCTGTGGTGTGTTGTTTAGTTCGGCCTTACAAGCTGGGTTAGTGTAGCCCCCCGATTCTTTTGTGAAGACTGAAGAGAAGAAATTATTTAACACTTCCGCCTTTTCTCTGTCCTCAGTGGCCATATTTCCTTTGTCGTCTTTTAAGGTCTTTTATGGTCTATAAGAACATACAAGTTCTTGTTTCAAAGAAGCACCAGTCCATAAGAACATGCATGTTCTTGATTTTATAGAAGTTCACTGGCCTATAAGAACATACAAGTTCTTGTTTCATAGAAGTTCACTGGTCAATAAGAACATGCAAGTTCTTGTTTCATAGAAGTCATGGTCTATAAGGCGCTTTTCCACTGCATGGAACCGAACGGTTCGGCTCGCTTTTGTGCTTTTCCACTGCTGGTACTGCATGGTATGGTGTAGGAATGGTACGGTTCGGCGGCGATTTTCCACTGCCTGGAACTGAACGGTACAGCTCTCAAAAACAGTACCACCTCGATTGTGGTTCCAAGAGGTACCATACCCGGTACCATATCCCACAATCCTTTGCATGCAGTCACTACTAGCCACTGATTGGTCAGAGAATCCCACCCACCCCGTTGTTATCCCACACACTTAACTTTAGTACTACTTTAGTGGAAAAGCAAACCGTACCGTACCGAACCGTTCCAACACCGTACCATGTGGTACCAGCAGTGGAAAAGCAAACCGGGCCAAGCAGGGCCGAGTAGAGCCGAGCCGGTACTTGCAGTGGAAAACATACAATTTTTCTTGTTTCAAAGAAGCACCAGTCCATAAGAACATACAAGTTCTTGATTTTATAGAAGTTCACTGGTCCATAAGAACATACAAGTTCTTGTTTCATATGAAAGTTAGATGCTGAGCTTTGGAGCTCCAGTTTCTACCCCACAAAGCGCACATTCTGCATGGTCTATTATGGGAAACTATAAAAACTTTGGAAAACCTGATTTATTGATCCCTAGGTGTATCTTCTATGTTTTTGGTTCACATGTCTTTGTTTGTGTGGGAGTTTCTGGGTGATTTGAGGTCAGAAGACGGTTTCACAAAGGAAATATGAACAATGTAGGCAGTGTCTTACTTCGTGACTTAAATACAAAACCTTCCAAGGAAGGAGGGATCGGGGAAATCCTCACTGAGCAAGACAAAGGCTTAAGGCCCAGCGTGATGTGTCACCACACACATCCCAAATGAGAGATTTCTGCTTCATCAACTTTAAATTACACCAAACGATTCTTCAGCTCTGACAATAAATGATATCCTTAATCTTAAAAAATAATCCATACACATCTGCTACTTAAATGCCCTGCAATCTATTTTTCATTATTTTGTCTCTTACTGTGTTTTTTTTTTTTTTTTTTGCCTCCTTGTAATGTACTCTGTGATCTCCTGGATTTCCCTCTCCCTTCTGTTAAGTGGGGTACACACTAGTAGAAAATCTGCCGAAAATTCCCTCCCGATGTGAAATCGTCCGATTTTCGCCTAGTGTGTACACAACTTTCAGCAGCCGATGCCGACATTTTCAACGAAAAAAAACGGAGGGACAAACACCAAAATTTTTTTCGTCCGTCCCCAGACGACCGATTTTTCGTGTAATGTGTATGCAGTACGTCCGTGAAAAATCTGATACGAAAGACCGCGCATGATCTGAAGTTGGTGACAACCCAGAAGTCTAGGAACAAATGTGCCAAAAAAAAGAAAAATCGGACGAGAAATTTCGTGAACATTTATGCTCTGTCGACTAAAAACAGTAATGAACGCTGAGAAGACAGAGAAAAATCGGAGGATATTTCGTCCGATTTTCGTCAAGTGTGTACGGCCCTTTAGGCACAAACAGTGCATGCTAGTTGTGGTCATGTGCACTGCTCTATACACATTACAAATCCCATAGTCCTCATGTGCAAGCAAGATTGGGTGAGAAGGTGACTACATTCCTCAATACAATGGGACCACGGAGAGCAAATGTAGCCAACCTCTAACAGGAAGTCAGATTACAGCAGAAGAAAAGAAGAGTTTGGTGGTTTGGCGGAGGCTTAGAGCCTCCGCCAAATTTAAGTGACACTTAAAACATGGGCAGTAACCAGTTATGTTAGTATTTGCAGTATGGCTGTTAAACTTTTGCCTGGAACTGCTAAATGTAAAAACAAAGATGTCTTTGAACTTAAAAGGTTGGAGAAACCACTAAATGCAACCATTGCATGTTTACCTTTTACCTCTATCTTTTGCAGTCCAGTGGCTGGCTCTCCGAAAAATGGATAGTACCTGTTCCTCCAACTACACTGTACTACTGGAAGCATAGCTTCCCTTTTCCTTTTCTATAGCAAATACTCCCCTGTAATTGGCATTCAGTGCACTGGGCGTGATTAATGAAGACTGGAACATGAGAAGCACTGGTCCATATGAACATACAAGTTCTTATTCTATAGAAGTGCTCTGGTATATAAGAGCATACTTTTTTCTCCATGAAAAATTGATAGTACCCGTTCCTCCACTACACTGTGTGAGCAGCATAGCTTTCCCGGAGCAGAACAGGGAAAGCTCCTATTGCATGATGGGAGCAAAACGTTTTTCCTGGTTCAAACCTTCTTGCAGGGGGCATTTTGAAGAAAGCACACGTGCATTCTTTTTTATTTTTTTATTTTTTATCTGATATATAAATACTGTATATATGTATCTAATAAATGGTAAGCGGAGCTCTGTAGTGACTGACTGGCTGCTTTTACCTGCATATCGTCCTTTTGTTAGCATCCGCGTGACCAGTGTGGCTGTGTTTAGGTACCACTAGCTGGCAGCCGCTGATTGGCCGCATTGTAAATTCTCTCATCTTTGTAGCATTAAATTGGAAAAGAAAAGCCTATTTATTTTTTTAAAAAGTTCCCTCGCCACTCCTCCTCCTCGCCACTCCTCCTACTCCTACATATCTTGCCTAACCTATATAAAAAAAGATGTGTATACTTGTCTAGTTTTTATCTGCTCCAGTCTGATCATCTTTTCCTGTAGCTTCAGCTCTCCTGTAGCTTCAGCTCTCCTGTGTTAGTGAATGGCTGCTGCAGGGGAGAGGAGGGAGCGCAGACAACAGCTGCACCAAAGGAGCCTATGGGTGACATCATGGCTCCTGGAATCCACAACCGCTGTTGAGTGCTCCCTTACATTGAGCTGCAAGATCATATGACTGGAGCGGATTGGATTGAAAAAAGTTACATTCACAGATCTTTTTTATATAGGTTCGGCCGGATATGTAGGTGGACAGGAGAGGAAACCTTTTTAAGGAGGAGAGGGATTAGAACATCTGTCAGATTTGATTGCGGTCTCTGCCCCCATTTAGGGAGATTCACTCTCTCTGTTTGTCCTGTTTATAAATATCATTGAAAGTGAAAGTAAAATCCCAAATTTTAGAGGGAAATTGAAAACTTTAAAGAGGAGTAAACCCTCCTCAGGAAGTTGTACCTATAGGTAAGCCTATATTAAGGCTTACCTATAGGTACTGTAAATATCTCCTAAACATGTACCGTTTAGGAGATATTTACCTTTAATGCAGCCAGTGACGTCACTGGCGCATGCGCTCTGAAGGAACGGCTGATCGTGCCGTTCCTTCAGAGCCCCGTGCCGTGACCATCGGCTCCCGCGCGCGTGCGCGGGAGTGACGTCACCGCGGCTCCGGCCAATCGGATGACCGGATGCCGCGATCCCGGAAGACGAGCGACATGTCATGTCGCCCGTCATACAGGTAAGAGAGCGGCACGGCGGGGGCTCGTTCTAAGGTAAGTATTTCATAATGAGCTAGTATGCGATGCATACTAGCTCATTATGTCTTTCTCTTGCAGGTTGTAAAAAAAAAAAAAAATTTTTAAACAAGTTTACAACCTCTTTAAATAAGGACATAAGTTTTGGTGACCTGGGGGCCCCCAAGAGATTCCCTTAATTTTGGAGGGATTTTCTCGCTTCCTGTTTTGACTATGGGACAGGAAGTGAAGGGAAGTTTCCCCAATTGGAAATGGATGGCCAAAAGAAAAGGGGGAGAAAAAAAAAAATACCCCGACCAGGGGTTATAACCCTCCCTTACACTAAGTTTTGCCTATGGTTCTACTTCTAAGTCTACTTTCAACAAAACACTATCATTACATTCATGTAAATATTCTAGAGCTTCTTCTAAATTAACTAAATCTAGCCAACATAAACTATGGAAGTCCCAAGAAAACAAGCCTTTTCAAGTATTTCACTGTGCTAATAACATTAGTTCAGTGACCTTTTTAAGATTTTTCCTTGTTAAAGAAGGAATTCTGAGTGTCTGCAATCCTTCCCACCCCAGTGCTGTGACCAAGGCTCCTCGCCGAAACGCGTTGGCCACCTTGTCTATTTTACTCACTGAGGTGTGACAATAAAGAATTGGAAGATTTACAGAGTTTCTGGCTGTCCTTTTGATTGAGATTGTATTTCATGGTGTTTGGAGAGATCACCGCAGCCTGTGCACCTGATGGACGTTTCCATTTACCGGATGGTTCCATTGTTCAGAGTGATGAGTTTTTGTCTGATCCTTGCCACCCCTTCACTTTGTGTGCTTGGAGGCCTTAAATTGCACACATTTTTGAGAATTTTATTTCTGCAATTTTGTCACTTTTTTCTGTGCATTTACTTGAGTTTGTGAGCACTGAACTTGCATATAATGTCCAGATATGCATTTACACACTGGTCTATGAGAGAAATGTGCAAAAACACTTCAGGGAAAAAGCATGACACTATGTAGAAGGGTCTAAAGCTGGCCATGTACTAGTAGATTTTCTAATGAATGTTCATATGAATAGTTCTCCCACCCCAGGCCACCCTGCTGCTCTACCGCCACTGCTGCCCTCACATCTTCTTGTTGCGTGTCTGAAGTCTGTGTCCCTTTACCCTAACTTCATGTGTCCTCTGTCCATCATGTTCTCTTTTTTTACCCTCTCCTTTCTGTCTATGTCCTCTAATTTGTTATTATATAATTATTTTTTTACACTACCGGTCCTGTGCTTTCAGAAAATGTATGGTTTGAGGGGACTTTAAAAAAACTGTGAAAGCTGTAAATGAAAAATATGCAAGTCCAAAAGATGACAAAAACCCCCCCAGAGGTTATAACTAGGGATGGGCTCAGGCTTGTTTGGATCCTAGTCCTGACCCACATGAGCAATCCCGCCAGGAAGCGGTCACTGCACACCGCCAATCATGAGCAGCGTGTGTATGTGCAGCTGTGGGCTGGGAGATGCCTCACTGGCTATGATTGGCAGTGTGCAGTGACGGCTTCCTGGCGGGATTGCTCATGTGGGTCAGGACTAGGATCACAACAAGCCCGAGCCCATCCTTAGTTATAACCCTCCCTTACTCTATTCAAAATGAAGAAAAACAAGTTTTGCCTATAGTTCTACTTTAAAGCCACATTAAGCCTAACAAAAATATTTTGTTCTATTGCAGCTTACCAATTCTTTGTAATGGTTGCATTTGTTTTCTTTTTTAGCCTTTCTTTGCTTTGTTTTCACCTGGTCAGTTAGTCCCGGTTCACACTAGGGCGACCTGTGAGGGAAGCTGCGGACCCGTTCTAATAGGAGCGACACAAGTCGCTCCGACCTAGAAAAAGGGTCCGGAGCTTCTTTGGGGCGACCAGGAGGCGACCGCCATAGACTTCAATGTTATGAAGTCCGTGGCGGCCGCTCCGAGGTCGCGGCGCGCTGCTCGCACCGCGACCTCGGAGGTCGCCAGCCGAAGTCGGATCGCCCCTATGTGAACGGGGGCTAAGTCCTGTTATTTTTCAACAGAACAAGTTGTCCTGCAGATGGTAGCAGTTAGAGGATTAAGACAAACCAATTACAACTGACAGGGGTACTTACAAGGATCAGCCTTTATTCATGTAAAATCTTTATTCCCAAAAGGGGAAAAAAAAAAACTGTTTGCTGTAACTGCTTATAACGTGTGAGCTGGAGTTTGGCTAGTCAATCTAACACTCCCCTCCCTCCAAACTGACAATGCCGCTCTTCCAAGGTATCCCCTGTGCTCCTTCATCCGGAATGTAGGGACTCTAATACAGGAGATGTGTTACTGGCCATATCAGCAGCTGAAAACAGAGGAAAGAAAGCGTAAAAAAGAAAACTAATGCAGCCACAACATATATGGTTTATTAGGCTAGAATATATTACCCTTTTTTTTTTTTTTTTTTTGGGGGGGGGGGGGGGTTTAATATCCCTTTAAAGTGGAGTACAGAGCCTGACATAAAATGGTTAATGCACATAGCACACATTCTGTTTTGCTTCAATTTTCCTGTATTGCCCTTAAAACATGAAGGAATCGGGTTAATTTTAATTCATACACGATCACTCATGCTGACCTCATTTTCTGTCTCTTTTGGATGAAGCAAATGATTTTAATGCCCCTTTTAAATTGTTACCACTTAATAGACATGAGTGGCCGTACTTCTTCCTATAATAATGCGGCATGTCTCTCTGTGTTACATTAATCATTGGCTTGTGAAAACTGGAGCAGAAATGAAGCAGTTTAGCATATCCTCCAATCGGGTTTCATGTTCCTGGCTGAGCTATGCAGTAGCTTTCATTGAATTCAGCTTTTTTTTTTTTTTTCTTCTGGGCTTCATAAAGCAGGTCTTGTGTGTTGCGGTGAAAACTGTCTTTGTAGTGCGCACACGGGTCATTCCTCTTACTACCGTATGACTCATCTTTTTGCATATTGCCCATGAAACGGTTGGAATCTCCTTTTTATTCTCCCAGGTCACTATAGAACAGTCTTTCTCAACCTAAAGGAACCTAAAAAATGTTCAGGTCTTGGGGAACCTCTACTAAAACCATTTCGTTGGGGGAAAAATCCCCCTTCCAGTAGTGTTCAGTTGGAAGACCGAAAACCCCTACAGTGGTGGTTAGAATGACACCCTTACAGACTGCTAAAATTATGATAGGTGCCATGTTGCTGGCTTTGACAAGTGGTGTTGGCTCTGGAACTGTGCAGGCACCATCAGATGTGAGGACAATCAACCACAACTCAAGGAATATCTAGCATCCTCTGGAGGAACCCTAGGGTTCCACGGAACACTGGTTGAGAATGGCTGAATTAGAAGAAGGAAAAGGCATAGTTATAGGCAGCCCCCAGCAGTTTAGACATTTTGTAGCCAGTTTGAGTTGTGTTTGAAATTAAAGTTTGTTACCCAAAAAAAAATGGATCCTGTTACCTTAAAGCATGTTATACAGCACAGTGCTTGTGCTGTGTAATTTGCCCCCCCCCCCCGTATAACTTGAAATACCTGGCCAATCCTGCCTGGTTCTGCCCTCTCCTCTATAAACTGACCATGGTTTATCATGGCTGCTGAGCCCTGACGCCATGGTCATTTTACCTGCCTCTGTCATCTGCAGCTCTCCTTTGTCCTCTTTCCCCCTCCCTGCCTGCCTGTCAGCTCTGTCCACTCCACAATCCTCCCCTTGTGCTGCTCTTATATCTATAGTATAAGCATGCCATCCCTTCTGTTATATAACGCTATGTGTCCCTGTGTCTGTGCTGTAAAAAAAAAGATGCAGATTTATCCCTTATATCAGAGCGTCTCCCTGCACTCCTGTGACTCCTCGGATCTCTCTTCTCCCCTCCTGACATTTGCGGCAGTGCTCAGCCCCGCCTGCTATAGCTGTCAGCCGGGCAGAGGAGAGAGCCGAGAAGTCATGTGAGCGTGGCGGAAGACGCTCTCATATAAAGTATAATCTGCATTTTTTTTTATGCGGCACAGGGACACATAGCGTTATCTAACACAGCGGATGACATGCTTATACAATAGTGGGTAAACAACCACTATGAAGAGGAACTTTATTCAGAAAATTGAAGTCCTCATAGATGACTTCAGGCTGCCCTGGTATATCTATGCAAAACATTAAAAACAAACCCCTATTCGGTTTAAAGTCCAGTATTACTCTCTCACTTCTCTGCGCATGCAGGAATATCAAACTGTGCAGGGGGGGAAACAGATTACAGAGGGAGAAAAGAAAAGCAGGAGAGGTGACAGGACAAACTCTGCTGCCAGGGAGACACAAAAGAGTTAGGCAAGCCATAGAGGATGCTATTTTTCATACCTGCAACTACAGGCTGCAGGAAAATTAAATTGCTGGATTCCCCTGTCAACAGACAATGTTAATAGGGGAATCCCTCCCACAGCGCTATAGTGTTCTGCTGGCGGGGAGCCTTTCCTGCAGGCAGAACACAATGATTACTGCTAGCGGCTATAGGAACCAGCAGTAATCGCATTCAAAAAATTCCACGGGTTGGTTGTACGGAAGTAAATCGACAGACTGACTTCAGTACAAGCAGCTTGCCTATTGATGGATCGAATCTTGACTGGTCCCTGCTGAACCAGCCAAGATTCGATACCTCTATGGCTGGCTTTAAACTTACAAGAAAAGGGTCTTATGCTCTCCTTTGTCCTCATCTCAGCCTGTGAACTTCATAAACTGTAAGTTTGTGTCAGCCTTCCTCTCTAGCTAAGCCAGGACATACAATCAAGGGTTGGAAATGTACATATTGTATTTGAAGAAAGTGATAGATATCGTTTTTGAGACCAAGAAGAGGGATAGGGTTTCCAATAAGGAAGTGACTGCTCTGGGCTTCAACAAAATGGCGTCCCCCCAGCACAAAGATGGTGGCATGTTCAGGGAGAAACGTCCTTCATAAACGTGAGGGTAAAGTACCCGGGATTTTATACCTTAGCCCACAGGAGCTGCTAAGCTTGTACTTTTAAAAAGCATTGTTTGTTAGTAGCTATATGTGAGTTACTGTATATTGTAACAAAAAATGTAATTGCCACGAAAAACTATTGATCGTGCTCCAAGTGTTTGTCTCATGGAAAACTGATTTTATGGAATGCGTAAAATTTTGAAGGCTTTGAAAAGTAAAATTCGATTAATGCGGCAAATGTAAAAAAAAATATGAAACTGCAACATGTTGCTCAATAGTCACATGATCTACACCAAAGAAATAATGGTTTTTAGAGTTTCTCATTATTTAGCACTCTGTGATACTTTTTTTATTTGCACTAACATACAATTTTTCAGGGCAAGCTTTTGGGGTATGTCCCCGTCGTCAAGGTCCAAGCAGTACTGGTTCACAAAAGTTTTAGCAGAATGGTGTAAAAAAAAAAAAAAACACTCTCTAAGCCAAAGGAAGGAAAGAAAAGAGAAAACCAAACAAACATTACAAATGTTATTGGCAATGGTAATAAAACTAGCATAGTTAGTGAGATAAGACAGAGGGAGAGCTATAGACAGGGAGGGGGGGGGGGGGGGGTGATAGTCACAGAGGGGGTCGTAAAACTGTAGGATAATGAGCGAGGAAACCGATATCTAAATTTAGGCTGTTTTTTGTCAAAAAGAAGTATCATTCAAAATTTTTTTTTTTTTTTTTTTTTTTTTCCTGGATAGTTCTGAAATTCCCTTTTAAAGCGGAGTTCCGGCCACAAATTTTTTTTTTTTTCAATAAAAATACCCCCGGGACAGTCAGGGCTAGTACATTCCACAATGAATAGCCTCTGTACTGTCCCGGTTCGCACTTACCTTTTAGAAGAAATACTTACCTTGAAGATTTCTTCTCCAGCGCTGCCATCTCGGATGTGGGCAGCTGAAGCCAGCGCGTCCTCTTCTGCGTCCTCTTCTCCCAGAATGTGCCTGCACCGGCCCCGCTCGTCACTTCCGGTGCGGGCGCATCATCCCTCCACAGCATGCCCAGAACCTGTTTAGCAAGGAATGAGGCGCCGCACCGGAAGTGACGAGCGGGGTCGGTGCAGGCGCATTGATTCCTGGGAGCGAGGACGTTCAGCTCCCAGGAATCAATGCAAGGAGGAAGTGACGGCGTGGGCCACGGCCGCAGAGGGCGGAAGTGGAAGAAAGGTGAGTATATTTTTCTTCAATAACAAGGTAAGTAAACAAAAAAAAAATCGTAACTATCCATTTCTTTTGCAGGTGACCGAAAGCAAGCGGATGGCCCAAAATCGATTATGTTGATTTTGTGGCCGGAACTCCACTTTAAGAACTAAAACAATGAGGTCTTCTATAGTGTGGGCCAGTTGTGAGAAATGATGTCCCACAGGTGTGCAGAAACTATCTTCTTTGTTCCTTAATGGTATGTCTGTGCAAATTCATCCTTACTTGCAACTTCTGTCCTGTTTCCCCTACATAAGATCCTTTGCTACATCTTTTGCATTGGACGAGGTACACAACATTACTGGAGGTGCAGTTGTATGATCCTGTTATATTGAAGGTCCCATTTGTGTGTGTGACACTTTTAGACAGTTTTACTCATTGATCCAACACCTTTCACCCAATTATCAAACTAAAAATGGGTTATTCTAACGGGCATGTCCACTTCCTAAATAAAAAAGGGATTGTGTAACCGCGCTAATGTGTATCAATAAACAAATAGCTGCAACTTCAAGTGTGACAACACCCCAAAAACAAATAAATACAAGTCGCGCTAAGTGATAAAGCATAATATAAATATGAATATAACCAATAGTGAAATTAAAGTGTTCATAAATCATTAAGTGCAAAGTAAATCAATCAAGTGATTAGGTGCAGCAATCCAGTTCTGATGAATGTTCTGCTTGCCAGAAATAGATGAATAGATGGCATAAGTATTCATCTCCACCGCATATAAGGAATAAATGAAGAATAAGGATGTCGCAGAGAAATCCAATATATACAATGTGATGACGGCTTCAAAATCCCTCAGATGGAAGTGTTTCAATCATATTGGATGATGAACATGGAATGATAAAAAAGACACCATAGCATAAAACCCCAAAAATTAACGGGAAGCTAGTGCACTGCAAAATTGTGTGGGATAAGAGAATATAATGAGACCTCCCCACCAAGTGAAAATGAAAAAAGTATTGAATAAATTAGAAAATAAAGATAAAATAAAAATAAAGAATAAAAAATGAACACCACGGTGTTATGTGTAAATCTAAATAAATACTCCTTACCAGATATAGGAAGGAGTGTGCATTTAGGAGCCTCCAGCAGGTAAGGAAGGTGAAGGACAAAAAGTAAGAAGCCTCATCCGGTGAGAAGAGAAAAGAAGGGACACTCACCCCACCTTTAGTCACACCTGATAAATTAACCCCTTACCAGATACTAGTAAGGAAATCTCATGAACTCCCAAGTCAGTAACCAGTTGATAGGTGAATCAAAGGAACCCAGCGGTCACAAGGAGTCACTCCTCAGATATGGCACATATGGACTAATGAACTCCGCAATCATAAATAAAAAAGGGAGAACGCCATAGCATAAAACCAAACAAACTTTAATAGGAAAAAAAAAATTACACTCACATGTATGAAATAAGCAAAACGCCTTGAGTGAAAAAGGAGCTTGAGCCGCCGGCCGGGTGGCTTACCGCCCGCACTTCCTGGACGCAGAGGGTGACGTCAGCACGCCGAGACCCGATGCGTTTCGTCAGTTCTGATATGCAATATGGCTACCTGGAGTTGTTCTGTACACAGAATGTGACCACACCCCAGAAACATTTCCTGCTTGTGTGATTGGCTCACTGATTTTCCCAGATGTCTGCCTAAGATACAAGTCAGATATCAGGCATCCCCTGCAACAAAAATGTCATTTTTGGTGAGATAATCCCAATAAGAACACGTCTAAAGGGATGCAGACCCAGCAGCTTTCCTCATTTAGTGCCCTGCAGGTGCACAGCTGATTGATAATTATGAAACCACCCCCATTAGTCCCACTCGGCACAGAGGAACACACAGTGATTTCTTCAGAATAACAAAAGGTAGAAATCTGCAACAAACCTTGTTATAATCCTTGCAATGTACATAGATCACCCAGAGGGAACAGGTTGACTTGCATGTTAATACATGATACAACACCCATCCGAGTGGACTAGCGTGAGGTGAATAAGCCCTAAATAAATAAAAACAAAATAATAGTGAAGTGAAAGAATCCATGTCAGTTTTACATTATGCTTCCCCGCTAGGGAGATTCACATTCTTAATTTGTCTTGACAATCGATGTCACTGGGACTGAAAGAAGAAAAATCCTAAATTTTGTGTTGTGACCAAAACAGCAATAAAGGATAAATCTTCCAAAGGGGAGTTTGTAACTTATCAACTGTAAAAAAGTAAGACCTTGTAATATATATAACAGGTTATGTTTTTCCCCACAAAATCTGTATTGTTTAATTTACTCTGGGCCTTTATGGTTTGGAGTTAGGAATATTCATGGAAGGTAAAAAGTTAAAAAAAAAAAAAAAATGGTTTTATTACAAAATGACTATTTTCAAGACTCTGCTACTACCAGTACGTGACTGTGCCTGGCTTTGTATGCTGGGATTATATGGTCTTACCTGGGACAGCATTCGAGATTGAAGGTATTAAATGACAGCTTTGTTTTAATTGCTGTAATTAAGGTGTTACTTGCAGCAATTGCTCTTTTTTTGGCCTAACATAAAAGTCAAGTATTTGTAATATAATTATATACTCTTGTTGCCCTCCAGCTATTTGCGGCTTTTTATACATGGGCACTGTATATTTAGGCAGTTAGCTTCAATGCAGTATGAGGAAAAGAGTGGGAACTAGCACTGAGGAATGTTACTTTTTGTCCATGGAACTAGTCAGACATAACTTCCAGTAAATCTGATGCATATTTTAAACTTGAATAATTAAAAACCTAGCCTAAGAATATGTACTGCGAGGTACCATTCTATTACCCTTAGTGCCTGTTCACACTACCGCGGCACGACTTCGGGGGCGACCTGTGAAGTCGCGTGCACCGCGACTTCGGCGCGACTTGCACGGACTTCATATAATGAATGTCAATGCAAGTCGCTCCGATGTCGCCCCGAAGTAGTACAGGAACTATTTTCTAAGTCGGAGCGACGTGAGTCTCTCCTATTAGAACGGTTCCCGTAGCACTGCATGGACCGCGACTTGTCAGGCTGACCAGTCGCCTGAAAAGTCGCGGTAGTGTGAATGGGCACTTATTGCTAGAAAACCCATCTGTGTGCACCCATCAGACCCTGGATTTATATTAGTAAAAGTTTTGACTTTCTAGACATCAGTTTGTAAGTCCTTCCCACCCTCCACTCTCCTGTCTCATTGGAGATGGATATTACATGCACAGGTCCTAATTCCAAAATTCCAAAGTCAGGAAAATAAGCTCTTGGTAACAAAGGAAACACCTACCGTATTTGCCAGCGTATAAGACGGCTTTTTAACCTTCAAAACATCCCCCAAAAATAAAGGGGTCGTCTTTTACGCGGAGTATAAAATGTGAGGCCCAAAACTAACGTCCCTAATAATCTCTCAACCCGCTGGATGTGCGGTAATAATATATGTACCGTAGCGGAGTAAAAAATGTGAGGACTACTGTACTTTACATGGCCCAAAACAAACGTCCCTAATAATTTCCAAGCAGGGTAAGTACCAATGGTGAAATCTCTTAACGCGCTGGATGTGCGGTATACTGTACTGGTATGTACTGTTTCTTCGGCTACATACAGTATACCACGCTGAGCCAATCACAGTGAGCGATGTTTTCTATTAATAATACATACAAAGCCAGCTTGGCTTAGCTGAGTTAGAAAGAGTAACATCATCAGCCTGCCTCACTGACTCCGCCAATTTGAGCTGGCTTATATTCAATAACAGAATACATTGCTCACCGTGATTGACTCAGCGCGGTATACTGTATGTAGACGAATCTATGGTACATACCAGTACAGTATTACCACACATACAGCGCGTTGAGAGATTACAACCTGTGTACTTACCCTGCTTGGAGATTAATAGGTACGTTTGTTTTGGGTACGTTTGTTTTGGGCCATGTAAAGTAGAGTAGTCCTCACATTTTTTACTCCGCTATGGTACATACATTATTATCGCATATCCAGCAGGTTAAGAGATTAATAGGGACGTTTGTTTTGGGCCATGTAAAGTAGTCCTCACATTTTATACTCTGCTACGGTACAGAAGGGGGGTAGTCTTATATGGTGAGTATAGCCCAAAACCTAGGTTTTAACTTGAAAATTAGGGGGTCTTCTTATACGCCAGCAAATACGGTAATTATACAAAAGATGAAAGAAACAACTGATTGGGAGCTGCAAACATGCACCCATGCCGTCTCCGTACAGTTGCAGCTGGAGTTTTTGTGAGGACCTGTAGACCTTGAAAGGTGGTACCAATTGTTGATAGAAAAGGTCTGGAATGGGACATTACAAAAAAATATTTATTTGGTGAGTGTTCCCGACTAGCAATATTTTCCAGTTTGGACCTTTTAATGAGAGTGGAATCTGAACCTGACAGCTGTTTACCATTTTTATGTATAGTGATCTGCTCCCTGTTCAGACATTCAGAGTCTCAGTTATTCAACCGAATGCAGAAAGCCACAAACTAAACCACTGCTGAAAGAATGCAAAACTATGAAATTTGTAAAGTTGCAATACTGAATAATGAGGCTTATTTGTGATGGTGGCTTAGTATAGTTGTTAGTATTTTATATAGGGAGTTCATAATAATTTCAAAAGGCAATATTCCTCTCCTTGACCATCTCCCTTTTTATTTAGCATGTAAAGGTTTATTCCAATAAACCATATTTTCTTTGACAACATCCACCTTTCACCATGGCCACCAGTCACTATCCTACCACAGTACATTTGTGTGGAGCACTTCTTTTAGCCTATACAAAACCTTGAAAGGTCCAGTGTATTTGCCTACCAAGCTAAAAATGTGCATGTTAGCGCTTTATTACTTGTTTTGTGATAAATTGGTTATTTGATCATTTCTTTTTTTTTTTTCTATTTTTTTTCCAGAAACCGATAAAGTGGTCACAGAACTCTTTTCAGATTTAACTTTAAATGATAATAACAACCTATTAACCGATGGCACCTTGGAAACCAACTTTGATAAGAAGACAACCAGTGACTTGGCTATAGACAGGGGTCTAGCTGTGTCTGAGGTTTGCACCGTGGATTCCGTTAACAGGATTTCAGTGGGAGATGTTAAAGAATCCCCTGTTGACAATACTGGGGTCCGGTCTTCAGAAGATTCATCTGTTGATAATGCTTTTCTGGCACAAGATGACCAAGGCAATGCTTTTCTGTCACAAGATGACCAAGGCAATGAGACAGGAGCTCAGCGGAAGGTAATAGACAAAGAAAGCTTAAAGGAAGTTGGTAAAGATTTCCTCAACAACAATGGCCTTCAGACAGACAATGCAACATCAGTGGATACTTCTGAAAGAGATTTTAACAATCAGGACTCTGTAATGGAAACAAATGACAGTATTAAGAAAGATTCCCCAAAGAGAGTCCGAAAGCCTATGAGCAAACTTCCATCCAGGATACAAAAGGACAACAGGACAAAAAAAGCTGGGCAGGAGGAAAAGAACCTGGAGATGAATGCAGATTTGGATGACCTTTCCCTCCCCAAATCATCCTATAATTTTGATCCCAGCCAGTGGGAAGACCCCAACTTCAACCCATTTGGAGGAAAGTCAGCCTTGTCTTCATCTCCTACGGTTACAAAAGCACCTTGTGGATTCAACAAAGATCTAAGTGATGGCCCTTTGGATCATCCTAAGCTAAGTAAGACCCTCTCTGGTTCAGAAACCGATCTTGCGCAGGAAACTAGATCAAGAAGAGGATCGGGAAGTCCCAGATCTTCGCCAAAGTTGGGCAGATCCCGTCTAATAACGTAAGTCTCCTAAAAATTGTGTTCCTCATTTTTTCTTTTTTTTCTTGGATTAAAGAAATCAAAATTTGCTTGAGATCCATGATGCTGCATGGTAGGTGCATCCAGAAAATAACAATACCCAATAATTTACTTTACCTGAATGTTGCAGTCTCCTGAGGTGGAATTGCTGGAACATTTATCTGTCTGGCACAAATGTCTACCTTGGAAGCATAAATTATTTAGGGGTATGTGTATGTGGGTTTCCTTTTTCCATCCGAAAAAGCAGACCTAAAGACAAACATAGGCTATCTTCTTCTTGTGCTAATTGGCACCTTTTTACTGAGAAGTCTAATGTCTAGTATGGCAACCTGCTAAATAACACTTGTTACCATTTTTCTTTTTGTTAAAACCTAAATTGTGTCCCTTAGAGCAGCTGTTGCCAACCAGTGGTTCGTGGACCACTGATGTTCTACGAGAATATTGTGGTGATCCCCAGGGGTTCTGCTGCATGTATTACCACCTAATGTTTCCAGTGTTCTCAATGCTTGCTGGCATTGAGTTCTGGCTCCTGTGAACTCAGAAGGAGGCTCTGGGAGTAGTTCAGAGAGCGGGTGGTGAAGGAGGGGACTTCCAATAGCAGCGTTGATCACAGACTGTGAGAGGGAGCACAGAGCTCAAGGACGTGGCTGGATAAAGAAGTGAGATCCAGTGATGAGTCTGTGTAAGGCAGCAGTGTAATGGTGAGTTGGGGGGGGGGGGGTAGAGAGCCGAAACATTGTGTATAAGGCAGCAGTGTGATGGGGGGGGGGGGGGGTCAGAGAGCAGAAATGTGTGTATAAGGCATGTAAAATTTAAGTTGGTGGTCAGCAGGATTCGAAATTGCGAGTTTAGTGGTCCGTGAGGTCTGAAAGGTTGGCGACCACTGCTTCACAGTGCACCGACATAATAAACTATTAAACAGATTATGGACACTTTACAATGTTCAGTCCCTTATCCATTATGAGTAATTATAAGTAATGCTTATACTATCAACCAAATGATCTAATACAATTATGTCTAAGCACCATAATGCAGCCAACTAATCTATAGCTTATTGACTTTTTAAAACAAGTTGTGAATGTTGATCCATTCTCATTTTAGAATTTCCAGGATCCTCTGTGTACATGCTAAATTCTTTTAAAGATACCCTGTCACCAGACCATTCCTTTTAATAAAAATCTCCCCATGATTATATGTGCATTTAACATTTTATTGATATTATTTACTTGTAAAAGCCTCCCTTGTGTAGACCTCCAGAAACTGCTACTGGGTGTGATGTCGAAGACCCACAGACTGAGAGCTAGGAGGTGAGGGGAGGGGCAAAGGAGCTGGATCAACCCAGACATCATTAGATACTTACAAAAGAAGAGAGGGCTATGACATGCAATGAGGTATGGAGCTGTGCTGTTCTTTATGACTCTCCTGGAGTAGTCAAATATTTTAGCAATTTCAAAGCCACATTGCAAGTAAATTTAAGAACAATCTATAAAAAGTAAAATGATGCTAGTAGGCAGTTTTTTTTTAAGTTGGTGACAGGGTCTCTTTAACTAATGATAGTTTTGTATTTATCTGTACTTTTTTAAAGCCTCTTCTTGTATGCTTTTAAACCAGCTGTTTTAGTTGTCCATTATTCTTCTCCTTGTGCCCACTGCAGTTCCCATAACCTCTCTCTATGGCTCCCAGTGCTTTAAATATTTCCTATTGTTCCCTTTATCTTTCCTAAAACTCAGTCATAAATTATTAGAAGCCTTTACCCTGCTCTGCATTGCTTGTACAACACAGCCTTAAATCTCCATGTGTGATGTTGGAATCCTAACTTTCTGAGTCGCTTTCGGTCTAAAATAAGAAATGCCCCACTTACGTATGCATGTTGGCAGGACAGTTAAATAGAGGTGAGATTGTGGGAGACATTCGTGTCTGTAGCACTGATGTCTTTAAAAAGAGAAATTAAACTCTGGTGGCTGTGAACAAATCAGGCAGGCAAAGGATGTGTCACCAGTATTGCGGTTTCCTTGCAGCTGATCTTTTCTCCATCACTGATATACCATGCCATGGCCTGCATTGTGTCTCTGAGTGGAGGCAGCCATCTTGGTAGAGGCAGGGCTTTGCTTCCTCGGGTCAGAGCCTTCAGCAAGGAGAACAGTAAGCAGCACCAAATCTCATTCCAGATCTCCTGAGACTAGCAGTCACAGGCAACAGTGCCTTTGTTGTAACACTGCAGATACATGGCTGAGTCTGTAGACACAGAATTGTCTACCCTCCCTTAAATAGCAGGAAGTACACTGCTGATTTTCAGGTGGGATTTCTGGCAAAGGAGAGATTTTTCAGGATACTGCTTAGGCACAGTTAACATTTCTAAATGTTCTCTGTAAAGCCCGTACACACGATCAGATTATCAAAAGATCTGTCGTCTGTTTTTTGTGGCATGCTAGTCTGATGTGGAAAGTGAAGAGGTTATTTTCATACGAATTTTCACCTACGACAGAATTCTACTTCAGAAGTGATGTCATGTGTTGGATTTTTTGTATGTGTTCTTTCGTCTCTGAGCATGCCTAGTCTTGCTCTTTAAATTTTTTCCCGTCGAAATCTGTACTAATGAGACGAAAATCGGACGTGTGTTGACGGAGGACAAAAATTTTATAGCCTGCACATCAGGATTTTGTCAGCCGAAAAGTCGGAGTCGGCTGGCGAAAGCACCATACTAACAATCCGAAAATCAGCAGATCGGTCGTCGGACGTAATTTCCCTTCAGATTTTCTTATCGTGTGTACGGGCCTTAACATAGCAGTTGTTCAGTTCCCCTTTTCATGCTGAATTCGAAAAAATGCTAAAGGATTAAATCTGGATCACAAAGGAAACTAGAAATCTGATGACCGGTCTCACGTTTCTTTCTCCAGTGTATTTTCTGTGACTTAAAGCCTGACTCTGGGAAAGACGAAAAGTATTCAAGGGTTAGTTGCTTGTTCTAGGTTTAGGGGACTTGGTAGAGTAAATTTATTTACTTGATCCTCCACTTTTCTTTGCTGCTAGACTGGTCCCCATAGTGTCTTCTCTACCATGCTCTATTGATCTAAGGTCCTGAAATCATCTGGACGAATGTAGGATTCTTAGCCCTTCATTGAGTGTAATGATGATGAGGGCCTGTCCACCGCTGGAGCATGGGGTGTTGCCTGATAATGAGGGAGTGGCGGATTCGGTAAATAAATGGCTTTTACTCTCGCCTAGACATAACAAGCAATCAGCCCTTTGTGCCGGTTCACACTAACGTGGCACGACTTCGGGGGGCAACCTAATGAATGTCTATGCAAGTCGCTCCGATGTCGCCCCGAAGTAGTACAGGAACCTTTTTCTAAGGCGGAGCGACTTGAGTCGCTCCTATTAGAACGGTTCCCGTAGCACACAATGGACTGACAAGTCGCGGTAGTGTGAATGGACACTTAAAGTGTGAGAATTTATTCTGTTTAAATTGGAACTTCAGTCAATACTTACTAACCTGACAGAGGCTCTAGCCCTTCCCAATTCCATTCCACTCCGTCTCCACTGGGCGCAGACGGTGATTATTGCTAGCGCCTGCTTACAATAAGCGCATGTAAAATCCAGCAGCCTGGTTGTACCTAAGTGGATCGATCGCTCTATCAACTTGGGTACATTCAGCGTGCCCATACATGGTTTAAATCTCGTCCAGTTCCTGCTAAACTTGGCTGAGATTCGAACCGTCTATGGCTGACTCAAGTAACACGTTATTCTTCCACAACCGAAACTCCTTTCTGCTGCCATGGTAACATGCATCCATGAAAGGTGGAGCTTAATAAAAAGGTGGTGGGACTTTATTACTATGGGAAATTAAGCTTATCACCCCCCCTTCCAAAATGCAATAAAATCATCACAACCTGGAGGGAGTACTTTCTTTGCTCTTGCATACACTTTATAGCCACAATTTTGTAGACACCTGACCATGACACCTATTAAAGCCTTTCTAGCTATAACAGTTTCCACTCTTCTGGAAAGGCTTTCTACAACATTTTGGAGTGTCTGTGGGATTGTGGGCCTTTTCAGTCAAAATAGCATGTGTAAGGTCAGGTACTGATGTTGGATAGAAGAACCAGCGCACCTCAAAGGTATTCAGTAGAGTTGAGGTCAGGGCTCAATACAGGCCACTCAAGTTCCTCCACACCAACTCATCAAACCATGTCTTTATAGATCCAGGTTTGTACACAAGGGCATGGCCATGCTGGAACCACAGCAGTTGGAAGCGCAATGTCTTTGTATGCTGTAACATGAATAGTAGCCATCACCGGAAACGCATGAGCTCCATATTCTGGAGGGGTGTTCACATACTATTGGTCATATAGTAGGTGTTATGGTCAGGTATCCATGAACGTTTGCCCATATAGTGTATTTGCTTTAGAATACTAGGTGTACTCCTATTAGGATGGCCTTAAACATTGCACTTAAAAATGACTCTTGCACTTCATACATGGGGAAAAGCTTAGGCTTGTCATTTCCACTGCTTTCCTTTTCCACCTTTTAATGTCTACCAAAAAATGACTGGTACACTTTAACGTTAATAGCTTGGTAACTCGTATATTTCTCATCCCTTAACTGTGAGCAGCCATTTTATATATAGTATATGGTATGAAATACTTGACTCAAGAGCCAATTAAGTGATTTCTCTCCCCGTTCTCCAATCTCTGTATCTTTTTCACCTTTCCTTTGCTGTCTCTTTTCTCCTTTGCCTCAGGACTTCTGAGCAAGTGAAATTTCTCTGTTTCCTCTTGTAAGTATGCCACTTCAGCTTGCTGTCGGCCCTGACATAGTCTGAAAGCAATTACAAAGGAATAATTTTGAATAGAAAGAATAAACCAATAACTTGGTTTTTGGTAGATGCTCATAGGTTCAGTCACCTATTGGTTTCAGAGGCTAGGCTGGGACTTTCCTCCCCAAGAATTTTTGGAGCCAAGTAGAATGAGTGAGCAAGCAGATCAGAAAGATACTACAAGAAGTCCCCTACTAACGAACGAACTCCTGGAGGTCCAACAAAGATCAGCGCTTGCAGACAATGGCTGAGAGAGCTGATCAGCGTGTTCTGGTGGGGGGAGTCCCCCTTTCAGAACACAATAGCACAGCTGGGGGGATTACCGCACCAACGTTGCTTGTGTTGGTACAACGATCTGTCTTTTCTTTTTTTTTTTTTTTTTTCCGTCCAGCCTGCTGGGTTGAACAGAAAGAAAAAAAAAAAAGACGGAGTGTGTGTATCACAATTGGACATGCGAACACATCTTTCACATCTTTGAAAGTTTGCAAGTTGACCGTTCGTATGTAGGGTACTTACTGTAGAGCATAAAAATCCTAACATATGGGGAATCTTTGGTTGGACCTTCAATTATGTAAATGGTTTAATTCAGAGGTTACTGATCGACTTCTGTACAACCACGCTGTCAGGTTTTTCAAGATCAATCAGTGACGCTGGCTATAGCCGGCAGCACTGCTCAGTGCACTCTGACGGCAGGAAAGTATCCCCGCTGTCAGAATCATCGGTCGGGTATTTTTTTTTTTATTTCGTTCAACCCACTGATTGAACGGGGGGGGGGGAATGAATAGTTTTTTAGTATGGACTGCTTAAAACTGGGCAAGCCACATCTTCAAGAATGCTGTGAGATGCATGATATATGTGACCATAAACCCAAGTGAATGCTGTTCTGTTGGATCCAATTCAAAATGTAAACATTGTACTCCAGATCAGAGGTTCTCAATACTTCCAAAACCTTCCACCCCCACAGCACAAAAAAAAAAAAAAAGCTATTTGCACAAAAGTATGAGAATGCAAAATATTGAAATGCTTGAAGACTCTGGATGAGACCCCCCTGGGACAGGTTTCTGGAGGGGGTTAGGAGGTCTCTCCAGGAGTCTGGAGGCATTGTAGGGGCACTACAGGAGACTGGAAAGCATTGTGGGGACTGGAGGGCACCGTGGCACACTGGTGGAGGTTTCAGGGCACTATGGGAGCTAGAGGCTTTGCAGGAGACTGAAGGGGTGTGAGGCACTGTTGGAGGCTGGGCAGCACTGTGGGAGGTGGGAAGACACTGTGGTGGCTGAGGACACTCCGAGGGCCTGGGAGAACTGTTGAAGTTGAGGGGAGGTTAATGCCTCGTACACACGCAACGATTATCGGCCGACCGATCGTCCGACTTTTGTCCAGTGTTGTGTTGGTTGAAATGTGCTCTAGACTGCACACTAATTTTCTCGACCAACAAAAATCTACTTCAGAAGTGATGTCATGTGCTGGTTTACTTTCCGTGTGTTTTTTCTTCTCTGAGCATGCCCAGTCTTGCTCATCAGATTTTTGTCTGCCGAAATCTGTACTGACTGACGGAAAATCGGCCGTTGTGTTGACGGCCAACAAAAATTTTATAGCCTGCACACCAGATTTTATTCGGCCGAAAAGTCGATTGTCGAAAGCATCATACTAACAAGTGGAAAATCGGCCGATCGGACGTTGGCCGAAAATTCCCGGCCAATAATCGATGCGTGTGTACGAGGCATAAGGATGGCATTATGGAAGCTGGGAGGCAGTGTAGAACAACACTCCTAAAAGCAAAGCTATGATCCTTCTAAAGTACTTGCATTATTCTGCATCAAAAATGTTTTGCTTTTCGCTGTTAAATTAGTTCTAAAGGCAGAATGTTTGTTTTTTTTACCTTCATGCATTCTCTACATTAGGGTAAAATACCTTCAGTATGCAGCCCCCCCCCATGCTTGCCCAATCATGACACAAGAGCAGCTGTCCCGGGTCTCTGCCAATGGCTCCCGCTGCTGTCAATCACAGCCAGTAAGTCAGGGACGAGGCCCATTCTGTGTGTCTTATACACAAACTGAGCAGGGCTTGGATGCGAGCACGCATGAGCCCCCATAGCAAGCACTAGGAAAAGAGGCGGCAGAGCCAGGAGCACCGATGGGGGACCTGAGAAGAGAAGGATCGGGCTGCTCTGTGCAAAACCGTTACACAGAGCAGGTAAGTATAACATGTTTGTTATTTAAAAGAAAAATTACCTTTTTAATATCTCTTAAATTTTGACACCTGATTACTGTTCAATTAAAAAGCCAATCGGTCAAAGTTAGGGGCTTGCAGACACTGTTTAAAGAGAAAGTACCTCATTGATGAACTCAATAATAATTATTAAACTTGTAATAATTTTAGCAGGTTACTAATGTTTATGATGGTTACCCCAGGGGATGCATGTTGTAAATCAAGCTGCCCTGACCCTCT
This sequence comes from Pelophylax lessonae, assembly GCF_965119305.1. Taxonomy (NCBI): domain Eukaryota; kingdom Metazoa; phylum Chordata; class Amphibia; order Anura; family Ranidae; genus Pelophylax; species Pelophylax lessonae. Next base: position 574,330,561 of record NC_138771.1, on the reverse strand, counting down.
GTGCCATTGCCCCCTCTGCATCCCTGCTTCTCTCTTGGGGAGCGACTGCCATTTTGAGATCTCTCAGACAAGATGAGAACTTTTGATATCAAATGGGGGAGAGATTCTGGGTATCAACTGGCACTGGCATATCTACACCATATGGCCAAAAATAAGTGGACAGGCCTCCATATTATTGTGTTCAGGTGTTTCCAGTAGAAGGTACAGGTAATGGCACAGCACACACAGCCATTTTAGACAATTGTGCATTTTCAGGCTTGTATTAACAGTTTGGGGAAGGCCTATCTTAATATCTTTTTCTGCTCTAGCATTACTTTGCCACTGTGCAGAAAAGCAGGTCCAAAAAGGTTTGAGGAACTTGGTGTGGAGGAACTTAAATGGCCTACACAGAGCTCTGACCTCAACTCTACTGAACACTTTTGGGATGACATGAAGTGCTGATTGCGAGCAAAGACTTCCCATCTAACATGACTGCATGGCCTCACAAATTCCCACAAAGGCACTTCAAGAACTTGTGTAAAGTCTTCCCAGAAGCTTGTAGGCTGGTAAAGAGTTGGAAAAATCAGCACCGACTTAATTGGTGATAAAATACTTCAAGCTTTATTCAGTATCTATCATATAAAATAATTGCCGCGTTTCTGCCCCAACCTTAGGCCCTTAGTCATATACTTATGGGGCAGAAAGGTGTCAATTCTTTTATGTGATGGATACTTTTATGTCTTGATGGATGCCTAATAAGAAAGCTTGAACCACTTTATGATCAATTAAGTTGGTGCCGAATTTTCTATCTCTCTGATGTTTGTCTATGTATGGTATTTACAGCGTGTATCCTGGCATAGACTATCGCTCCTGTCCCAGTGGACATTGAATTTAGCAGTTGCAGCTTCACAAGTTTACTTTTTCTTGTAGGCTGTTATAGCTGCAAAAGGGGGGGAGAGGTGTCCATGTTTGTGCAAGGAGATGTCCAACATGCTCATGTTTGTGTAATGGTCAGGTGTCCACAAACTTTTTACCCTATAGCCAGTGGTGGGATTCAGCCGGTTCGCACCGGTTCCATAGAGCCGGTTACTAACTTTCTGCAAGTTCGCAGAACCGGCTGATCCCTCTGCGCGTCTAAGGACGCGCAGTACAATTGAATGTACCGCGCAGCCGCAGACGTGGCGGCCGGGGAACAGAGCAGTGCGCCCCGACCCGCCCATTCTGTGACAATAGCGAATGAAAATTCGCTATTGTCACACGGATCCTCCTCCTGGCCAATCAGGGAGCGGGTCCTCCCGATTCCTGATTGGCTGAAAGGCAAACCCCGTGCCATTGGACGAGGACGCGGGAAGACTGAGGACTCGGAGACGCGGGGAGTCGGGGACTGAAGAGAAGCCATCCGTGAGGTAAGTGCATGGGGATCGCTGGCACTCTGCAGTTATTGGGGGCAATGCTGTGGCGCTCTGCATTTATTGGGGGCAATGCTGTGGCACTCTGCAATTATTGGGGGCAATGCTGTGGCGCTCTGCAATCATTGGGGGCAATGCTGTGGCGCTCTGCATTTATTGGGGGCAATGCTGTGGCGCTCTGCAATTATTGGGGGCAATGCTATGGCGCTCTGCAATTATTGGGGGCAATGCTGTGGCGCTCTGCAATTATTGGGGGCAATGCTGTGGCGCTCTGCAATTATTGGGGGCAATGCTGTGGTGCTCTGCAATCATTGGGGGCAATGCTGTGGCGCTCTGCAATTATTGGGCGCAATGCTGTGGCGCTCTGCAATTATTGGGGGCAATGCTGTGGCGCTCTGCAATCATTGGGGGGCAATGCTGTGGCGCTCTGCATTTATTGGGGGCAATGCTGTGGCACTCTGCAATTATTTGGGGCAATGCTGTGGCGCTCTGCAATCATTGGGGGCAATGCTGTGGCACTCTGCAATTATCGGGGGCAATGCTGTGGCGCTCTGCAGTTATTAGGGGCAATGCTGTGGCGCTCTGCAGTTATTGGGGGCAATGCTGTGGCGCTCTGCAATTATTGGGGGCATTGCTGTGGCACTCTGCATTTATTGGGGGCAATGCTGTGGCACTCTGCAATCATTGGGGGCAATGCTGTGGCACTCTGCATTTATTGGGGGCAATGCTGTGGCACTCTGCAATTATTTGGGGCAATGCTGTGGCGCTCTGCAATCATTGGGGGCAATGCTGTGGCACTCTGCAATTATCGGGGGCAATGCTGTGGCGCTCTGCAGTTATTAGGGGCAATGCTGTGGCGCTCTGCAGTTATAGGGGGCAATGCTGTGGCGCTCTGCAATTATTGGGGGCATTGCTGTGGCACTCTGCATTTATTGGGGGCAATGCTGTGGCACTCTGCAATCATTGGGGGCAATGCTGTGGCACTCTGCAATTATTGGGGGCAATGCTGTGGCACTCTGCAATTATTGGGGGCAATGCTGTGGTCACTGTGCATTGAAAGGGGGCACTCTGGTCACTGTGCATTGAAAGGGGGGCACGCTGGTCACTGTGCATTGAAAGGGAGGCATGCTGGTCACTGTGCATTGAAAGGGGGCACGCTGGTCATTCTGCATTAAAAGGGGGCACGCTGGTCATTCTGCTGGGAAAGTCGGAACTGGTTACTAAAATTTTTGAATCCCACCACTGCCTATAGCGTATATTTTCTTCTGCCTCTTGTAACCATTGTCCCCTCGCCCAGTATTGCATTAAAGACTAACTAAAACCGAAATGAAATGTATTGAGTTTCCCAGTCCTTAGATGTGGTTGCTGCATTCGTTTTCTTTTATCGGGATAAGAACATTTTCAACAAATATAGAAAATACCTATCTTTCCAATGCAAACTACTAATCCCATCATCCACTATGTGATGGAGATGAAACCAGAAGACCTATTGGATGTCCAGCCTGGTCAGCAACCACGACTTCCTCCATGGATAGAGTGCATGAATGAGTGTAGTCACCCAGAGACACGAAGGGGGAGATTTACTAAAACTCAGAATCTGATGCAGCTGTACATGATAGCCAATTAGCTTCTAACTTCAGCTTGTTAAATTAAGCTTTACAGTAAAACCGGGAAGCTGATTGGTTTATGTGCAGATCTGCATGCTCCAATTTTAGTAAATCTGCCATAGTGTATTGTTTGCATGGTTATTGGCTGAAAAGGAAGGGAACTAATGCAACCTCCATATCAAGGACTGGGAATCTAAAATATATCATGTTTGTTCTTAGGTTTAGATGTACTTTAATTTTCACTCCATTACATTTACTGACCATTTCTTGTAGGGATGCACCGAAATGAAATTCTTGTCCGAAGCCGAAGCTGAATAATAATGAAATGCTTGGCCGAAGGCCGAATACCGAACGCGGTGTTTCGCATTTTTTCCTCTCTGTCTCTCATGTCTCTCTCTCTCTCTCTCATGTCTCTCTCCTCTCGTGTCTCTCTCTCTTGTCCTGGTATGTCTCTCTCTTGTCCTCTCTTGTCCTCTCTCTCTCTTGTCCTCTCTCTCTCTCTCTCTCTCTCTCTCTCTCTCTTGTCCTCTCTCTCTCTCTCTCTCTCTCTCTCTCTCTCTTGTCATCTCTCTCTCTTGTCCTCTCTCTCTCTCTCTCTCTCTCTCTTGTCCTTTCTCTCTCTCTCGTTCTCTCTCTCTTGTCCTCTCTCTCTCTCTTGTCCTCTCTCTCTCTCTTGTCCTCTCTCTCTCTCTCTCTCTTGTCCTCTCTCTCTCTCTCTCTCTCTTGTCCTCTCTCTCTCTCTCTCTCTTGTCCTCTCTCTCTCTCTCTCTCTTGTCCTCTCTCTCTCTCTCTCTCTTGTCCTCTCTCTCTCTCTCTCTCTCTCTCTCTCTTGTCCTCTCTCTCTCTCTCTTGTCCTCTCTCTCTCTCTCTCTTGTCCTCTCTCTCTCTCTCTCTCTCTCTCTCTTGTCCTCTCTCTCTCTCTCTCTCTCTCTCTCTCCCTCTCTCTCTCTCTCTCTCTCTCTCTCTTGTCCTCACGTGTCTCTGTCCTCTCATGTATCTCCTTACCTCCCTCCCTCCCATCTGCAGAGTCGATGTTTGCTGTATGGCTCCTGTGCCCTGTCACAGGCGGAGGCGGAGTACATTTGGTATCACTCCGCCTGTGACAGACCCCGGCGCTAAGCGGCTATACAGGAAGCATCCGCTCTGCTTCCTGTAGTGCCTCCGGCTATGATGCTCGGGGATGGCGGGTCGCCGGTCGGGGACCCGCAATCTGGGCTTACCGACCCACCATCCGCGTCATTAAAAACGTCATTGTTTGGCACAAATTTATTCAGCCTTTTTACTTATTCGGCCGAACACCGAAAGTGCTTTTTTTGCTATTTTCGGCCGAATAATGTTCGGTTGCCGAACATTCGGTGCATCCCTAATTTCTTGTGCTCTGCAACTACTTAGCCTTAGCTGTCTAACAATTTCTACTGGTATAGCCATACCGGTGATGTTGCATGGCATCAACTTGGTCTATGTATCAAAACCATATCATACAGCATCCGTGGAACTTTCACAAACAAAATGTTCATAACTGGAACAAAAGATGCAGACTTCAGACAGCTTAAAGCGACCCTGTCCCCAATTTAAAAAAAAAAATGTTTAAAAGCACAAGGAAAGCAAGTATTTTAAAATGTTTACAATTTTTTAATGTATTGCTAATGTTTTTATTCCCTTGCAGTGCTCCTCTAAACTTGCTAGCAAGTTTCACTAGGGGCAGTGCTGGAAATCAGCCAAATAGCCCCAACGCAACTTATTTGAATTATCCCTTAAAGCGGAACTTTACTCTCTCAATCAATATGAACTATTTTTATCCTTATGCTGCTAGCCTTAGTAAATAGATTAGAAGGTATATTATATATGTTAACTTTTTTTTTACATTTCTTCAGTTACAGGTGCATCTCAAAACATTAGAATATCATCAAAAAGTTAAAGTGTAAGGCCAGCCTAAAACTAAAACCCCTGCATCTAAGACATCCATGATCTAAGACTAACCTATCTAGCCCTGTAAAGAAGAAATCAGTATACATACCTTTGAAGCTCTGCAGAGGACACGGCCCGACAACAGCTGTGAAATGAATGGGAAGGGACGTCACCCATAGAATTACTATGGGGCTTCTGTTGTCAGCTGTGTCCTCTGCACTCGCCTCCACAGAGAAGCTGTGGCTGACAGTTCAGCGTGGGATCGGGTCGGATCGGCTTAAAAAAAGGTAAGTATACTGATTTCGGCCGTCCTGCTTTCTGGATCGCGTCCTCCGGCCATCTGATTGGCCGGAGGCGCGATTGCATCACTCCCTCGCATATGCGTGGGAGCCGCTGTTCACGGCACTGGGCTCTGAAGGAATGGCACGGGTGGCCGTTTAATTTTTTTCAGTAATTCAATTCAAAAAGTGAAACCTATAATATATATAGATTCATTAGGCTTTGGTTATCCCTGTTGCTTGTGCGCCTTTTTCTACCACGCTTTTTTTTCCCTTCCACTCAATGTTCCATTAATATGCTTGGATACAGCACTCTGTGAACAGCCAGCTTCTTTAGCAGTGACCTTTTGTGACTTACCCTCCTTGTGGGGTGTCAATGACTGTCTTCCCCATGATTGTGTAACCTACTGAACCAGACTGAGAGACCATTAAAAGGCTCAGGAAACCTTTACAGGTGTTTTGAGTTAATTAGCGGATTAGAGTGTGGCATCACGAGTCTACAATATTGAACTTTTTCACAATATTCTAATTTTCTGAGATACTGAATTTTGGGATTTTACTAGCTGTAAGCCATAATCTTCAAGATTTTAAAATAAGAAATGATTGAAATGCATCACTCTGTGTGTAATGAATCTATAGGAGTTTCACTTTTTGAATTGAATTACTGAAATAAAAAAAACTTTTTGATATTCAAATCTTTTGAGATGCACCTGTACTTCCTAATTTCTGACCTAGGCCAAAATTATGTCATACATCCCAGGGGTGTGCATGAACATATTTTTGTGTCATCTAGAGGAGGGTTCTAATCTAAGAACACTCTCCCGAATGCATGCCTGAGCTAAGGGCAGAGGGATTTCAGGAAGTAAATGCTACATGAATCATCTGCCCCTGCTCAATATGGCTGCTGATAGAAATGCTTGGGGGGGGGGGGGGGGGCTTTTCAAAGTGATTTCTCAAAAAAATAAAACACTGAGATCTAAATGTAGGAATGAGTTCCACTTTAAATAAAATTGTACTATTAGACTGGCCATACATTATACAATTTGTCTTCTACAACTTTTCTTTATATTTACCAAAACCATATAATATGAGGTCACACCTAAACACTTTCAATTTTGTATGCAATCAGGCTTGCCCTGGCGTTACATAGTTGAAGGTAAATCTAAAGTAAATTGAACAAGAAAATTGTATAATGTTTGGCTAGCTTTATAGACACCCCACATTATCTTTTTTATTATATCAAGAGAACCCAATAAATCTTGCAAATCTGAACTCTTTTTTTTTTCTTTTTGCTTTTTCATTTCCTGTGCTTGGAGAGCTGCCATTACAAGCCCAGTCCTGTTCTGTTTACATCCTCCACTGTAACTGACGACCAGACTGATAACAAGGAAGCCATCTAATTCACATACCCCTGTATGTGTTGTTTAGCTACAGTGTAGAGAGCACAGGTTTCAAAACCAGGACTAAAGATGGCCATAGATGGCTCGAAATTCATCCAGTTCAGCAGGGACTGGCTGAATTTAAATCCATCTATTGCCATTTCTGCTCAACAGACCATCAGTCTAACGATTGACTTTAATCAAATGGAAATGTTGGAAAGCTTTTGTTGACCAGTGGCAGCAGCCACTGAATAGTGTATTCTGACAGTAGGTAGTCCCGCTGTTAGAAGAAAAAAGCACAGCGGGGAGGAGTTCTCCATCCACCTCGCTTGTGTGGATGCGGGATTATGTTTGTTTTTTGTTTTTTGTTTTTTTAACCACTTTAATACAGGGCACTTCCCTCCCTTCCTGCCCAGACCAATTTTCCCCTTTTAGCGCTGTTGCAATTTGAATGACAATTGTGCAGTCATGCAACACTGTACCTACACCAAATTTATGTCATTTTCCCCCCACAAATAGAGCTTTCTTTTGGTGGTATTTGATCACCTGTGCGATTTTTACTTTTTGCTAGACAAATAAAAAAAGACCGAAAAGTTTGAAAAAAAAAAGTTATTTTGTTTGTTATACAATTTTGTAAATAAATAAGTTTTTTTCCTGCACTGATGAGCACTGATGAGACTGCACTGATGAGACTGCACTGATGGGGTGGCACTGATGGGGTGGCACTGATGGGGTGGCACTGATGGGGTGGCACTGATGGGGTGGCACTGATGGGGTGGCACTGATAGGCGGCACTGATAGGCGGCACTGATATGCGGCACTGATAGGTAGCACAGATATGCAGCATTGGTGGGCACTGATAGGCGGCACTGCTGGGCACTGATAGGCGTCATTGATGGACACTGATAGGTGGCACTGATGGGCACTGATAGGTGGCACTGACGGGCACTAATGGGCACTGATAGGCGGCACTGGTGGGCACTGATGGGCACTGATGGGTGGCACTGACGGGCAGCACTGATGGGCACTAATGGGCACTGATAGGCAGCACTGGTGGGCAATAATGGGCACTGGTGGGCGACACTAAAGAATGGCAATGATGGGCACGTGTGGGCAGCACTGATAGGGAGGACACTGGTGGGCATCACTGATGGGGAGGGCAATGGGGGGCTCCCTGAGCCCTGATTGCCATCTCTGGTGGCCATAGTGGGCATCCCTGGGGTCATAGTGGGCATCCCTGGGGTCATAGTGGGCATCCCTGGGGTCATAGTGGGCATCCCTGGTGGATCTAGTGGCATCCCCCCCCCCCCCGAGGGTCTGCACTGGTAATCAATGATCTGATTACCAGTACCAACCCCCCCCCCCCCCTGTCAGGGGAGCCGCCGATCGGCGCTCCTTTGCTCGTGCCTATCAGGCAAGAACTAAGGAAAGCCGATCAACGGCTGTTCCTATTTACTATGTGACCAGCCGTGATTGGACACGGCTGATCACATGGTAAAGAGCCTCCGTCAGAGGCTCTTTACCGAGATCGGAGATGCAGGGTGTCAGACTGACACCTCGCATCACCGATCGCTGCTCTGCACGCCCCCGGGGGGCGCCCAGAGCTGTGTTATCCTGCCGCCGTCATATGACGTCCGGTCAGGATAACACAACCACATTCCCGCCGTCATTTTGTAATAGGGCGGGCGGGAAGTGGTTAATCTACCTGCTGTCTGAACAAATAAAAATGATTATTCTATGGACATCCTAAGTAGTAAAGTACCAGAGATCCATCTACACATGCATTCTAATACCACAATTCGCTCTCTGGAATTTAATGGTGAGGGATTACGCAGTGCTTAGCTAAGATCATGTAGGTTCCTTCTAGCAACTTGTGATCTCTAGTAACCACATGAGTGCAGTGCAGCAGACAAATTATAGCGGTTGGCAGGGAAGACATTGAATAAAACAAATATGTAGTACAGATGCCATTTTTTGACTAAAATGCCATTTTTGTTTAAGGCATACTGGTATTTTAGTCATCTAAATTGTTTTAGTCCTATTTTAGTCAACTAAAATGTTGTTAATTTTGTTGATGAAATTAACACTGTATCCTTGTTTTAACCCCTTGTCTGCAGTTACAGGGACTGCAGACTTTTTGATTGTAAACACTGCACTGCCTACACTTACCTGGGACACTGATGGCCGTTCTGTAAGCACAGGGATTGGGAATGTTATACCTGCATAGTTGCTGGGATAAATGAAATCAACAAATGTGCTTTGAATGCACAGTGATCTTTTAAACTTGTAGATGTTTTTTCTTTGCAGAATGCTATGCTGTCAGCAGCATCCTGAGTAATTACAGCCTCTCAGTACATGCTGGTCTCTGGAAGCTGACTTGCTTGCTAAAATAAAACCGCCAACTGCAGTTGATGATGAACTACAATTTAATTGAAAGGTCTGACTATGAAACAAACGCCTTCCTGTTTTTTTGTTTTCACAGCAGTATATATCTGCTATTTACAGCCCCATTCCCAGGGTGGATTAAAATTATTTTTCTCTTACGTCCTCCGACAGTCGCCGCCTCTTCATATTCGTCACAATGGGGTTATTGACCTTTGCTCCGTAGGAGTAGCTAGGCAACAGAATATGTCAATATTAAAGCTTTTAGCATATCCCACCCCCAGGGGGTGGTCCCCTCAGTCAATACCCTCCTGCTTCCTGTATCCAAACCTCAGTTTCATTGTCTAGCTGTTAGGAGTTAGCAGGCTGTTTCTGTGCTGGGGCTTTTTGTCTCAGCCTTTATCTTCTTTTTGATTTTATTTGAGTGTTTTTCTCTCTCTTTGCTTAGCTGTTCATTTTTTCAGCACTAGTTAGTTCTTCTGATGAAGAAGGATCGTGCGGGCTGGGTCTTGGGCTGGCCCCCCTGGTCGCAGGTTGTGGGCCAGTGGCTTCCCAGCCTGCCATCGAGCGTTCAGTCAGGTTTTTTTCCTGGCATGAGTGAACGACCCATCCCTGTTCGCTGCAGGGATGCTGCGGTGAGGGGGCTACCTCACTGGACGCCATGCGGTTTCGCACCGCAGTTCTTCTGCGTCCTGGCTGCGACTCTCCCTGTCCTCTGTGCAGCGGCTTGATCGCTTGTGCGGGCTCCCCACGCCATTCAGAAGGTAAGTGTACTCTGTGTGGGGACCTGTCTGTTTAGTGGGTGTCAGTCTGGGACTGTGTAACCCTGCATTTCTGTACACACTGTTGGGCTCCCTGTCTGGTTTGCTGCTTTCTGTGGGCTGCAAGGAGGGGGGCTATCCTGCACTGTTCTGTGTTACAGGCTGTGTGCTTTTTTGTGTGACATGCTGTATGCTGTGGGGCATGATGTGAGACATGTTTGTGCATACATGTGATGACACTGCTGTGTGGGGAGAGCGGCGTTTCTGGCGCCAAGCGCCGCCATTTTGGCGGCGATCGCTCAGGCCACATGTCAGCGCTGCATGCTCTGCCTTTGCAGTCCCCCACCGGCGGCCATGTTTGTGGAGCCTTCCATAGGCTTTATAGGAGCGGTCTGTATTGCATCACTTCCTTTACCCTGAGAACAGCGATCGGTGCAGCAGCCTGAGTGGTCTCTCCAGGTTTATCTTCCTTATTCCTGTATTCCTTGCCTAGTTTTGTACTTCTCCCTGTGGGGGTCGGTGTGTGCTGTGTGTGTGGTGGGCTACGCTCGCCGCGATTTTAAAGGGGCAAAACTTTTGGGGCATGGATTCTCAGGAAAGCAAATTTCCTCCCACTTTAGTGGGTGGCCAAGGGGCTGCTGCTTCCCCCGAGGGGGGTGATTTGGCTACCATTGTGGCTAACCTAGCTGCTCAGGTGCAGATGCTTGTGGCTGCTCAATCCACAAAACGGCCCAGAGTTTCAATTTCCTCTGATTCAGAGGGCGATGGTGATGGGGCTGCTATGGCTGGGGTCCCCTTATCGGGGTCCCGTTCGTCCCTGGACCTTGTAGGGTCTGAAGGGGAGGCAGAGGTTGAAGGGGTTGATAATTCCCCCCCCTGGCTCGTCTGAAGAGCTTGCAATCATGGATGAATTGGTTGCTTCTATCAAACAAACACTGCATTTGCAGGATGAACCATGTCCTCCTGCCATCCTGGCCGCTTATGGGACGCAGCGGAGACGCAAATCATCGCAGGTTTTTCCTTGCACTGAGGATTTTCAGCGCGCTGTTAGTGAACAATGGAGCAATATAAAAAAGCCTTTTGCTGTGCCAAGTAGGTTCAAGCTGTGTTATCCTTTCACACCCGCTACTGATGAACGTTGGTGTGTACCGCCTCCGGTGGATCACGCGGTGGCAGTTTTGAATAAATCTACTGCGATTCCGGCGGAGGATACCCCGGTGTTCCGGGATCCCACGGACAGGAGACTGGAGTCTCTTGCCCGCCATACTTACTCGATTACCGGTTCCATGCTGAAAGCTATATTTGCTTCACTTATGGCAGCTCAGGCTGTCGCGGATTGGACGCAGGTGCTCAGGCGCGTCCTGGTGGCTGACTTTGCCCCTCCGACAACGTTGGCTATGGTAGAGCAAATTCATCAGGGTGTCATGTATTTGTGTGATGCGGACTTAGATATAGTCCCTTTGGCTGCACGTGTGCACAGTGTGGCGGTGTTGACACGCCGCCTGATTTGGCTGAAATGTTGGTCTGTGGACCAATCTTCTCGCAAAACTTTAGCTAATCTACCCTATACGGGATCTCGCCTTTTTGGCGAATCCTTGGATACGCTGATAAAGGGGATCACTGGGGGTAAGAGCACGCTCTTGCCCCAGTCTCACAAGGCTAAGGTTGCTTATGGTAAGAGGCATGCTTCGTTTAGACCCTCTCAGGGGTCCTTTCGTGCCTTTCGTTCACACTATAAGAGCAAGCCCTTCAAGGGTCAAGGCTCCCAGAAGAAGCCGTGGACAGGTAAGCAGAAGTCCGGCCAGTCCGGGTCCTCTGCCCATAACAATACGGCCTGAAGGGGCACCCTCACCCAGTTCTGGGGTGGGGGGACGTTTGCTCGGTTTTCTTCAACCCTGGCTGGCCCGCGTTCGGGACAGGTGGGTTCAGGGGATCGCTCGGTCCGGTTACAAGATCGAGCTTCTCTCTCGGCCGGCGAGCAGATTTTTTCCCTCAAATCTTCAACTGTCTCCGGAGCGTTTGCGGGATCTGCACCTGGCAGTGCGGGACCTGCGGGCTCAGGGAGTGGTGGTTCCGGTGCCTCATCGGGACAGATTTCAGGGGTTCTATTCAAATCTATTCACTGTGCCCAGGAAGGAGGGCAAGGTACGTCCAATTCTAGACTTAAAAGCTCTGAACCGCTTTGTGCGGGTTCGCAAGTTCCGCATTGAATCCCTGCGATCGGTGGTGGCTGCCCTGGTTCCGGGAGAATTCATGGCTTCCATCGATTTGAAGGATGCGTACCTTCACATCCCCATTTTCGAGGGTCACCAGAGGTTCCTTCGATTCGCCATTGCGGAGGATCATTACCAATTCGTGGCGCTACCCTTTGGTCTCGTTTCGGCTCCGCGGGTGTTCACCAAGGTGCTTGCACCGGTTCTGGCCTTATTGAGAGCCCAGGGCATCTCGGTCCTGGGGTATCTGGATGACATTCTGGTTCGGTCTGCGACCAGTCAGGGTCTGGTGAAAGACCTGTCCGTCACGATGCAAACTCTACAGGAGTTTGGTTGGACGATAAACTTTCCAAAGTCGACGCTGTGTCCGTCGGTTCGTCTTCCCTACCTGGGACTGCTCCTGGACTCGGTCCAGGCGAGAGTCTTCCTGCCGGACGACAAGCTCAGGACTCTTCAGGAAGAAGTCAGGTCCCTCAGGGACGTTCCGTGCTCGTCCCTCCGGACGGGCATGAGGTGTCTGGGATTGATGGTCTCGGCTTTCGAGGCGATTCCCTTCGCCCAGTTTCACACGCGGGGTCTCCAAGCGGAGATCCTGTCCAGGTGGGTCGGGCGACCGCAATCACTGGATCTCCAGTTTTCGTTGAGCCATCGCACCAGAAGGGACCTTCTGTGGTGGCTGCAGTCCCCGGCGGTGTCGGGGGGCAAGTCTTTTCGCCCTATTTCGTGGATGGTGATCACCACGGATGCCAGCCTGTCGGGCTGGGCTGGTGTTCTGGGCGTTCTGTCCGCCCAGGGAACTTGGTCGGAGGAGGAATCTTCCCTTCCGATCAACATTCTGGAATTGCGAGCGATAAATCTCTGCCTTCGACGTTGGACGGACAGGCTGCAGGGCCGTCCGGTTCGGGTGCAGACGGACAATGCCACAGCGGTGGCCTACATCAACCACCAAGGGGGCACCAGGAGTGCCCGAACGGCTCGGGAGGTGGCCGACATTCTGTCTTGGGCCGAGACACACGTCCCGGCGATAACAGCGGTTCATATTCCGGGGGTGGAGAACTGGCAGGCGGATTATCTGAGTCGCCAGACCCTGGACCAGGGGGAATGGTCCCTTCACCCGGAAGTCTTCCAGATGTTGTGCGCGAAGTGGGGTTCACCAGATGTGGACCTGTTCGCGTCTCGTCTAAACAACAAGGTGGGAAGGTTCGTGGCAAGGACGCGCGATCCCCGGGCGGACGCGTCAGACGCGTTAGTGGCCCCGTGGCATCAGTATCGTCTGATGTATGCCTTTCCGCCGATTCAGCTGCTGTCCAGGTTCCTTCGCAGGTTGACCTCGGAACCGCACACGGTGATTCTGGTGGCACCGGACTGGCCTCGCCGGTCTTGGTATGCAGACCTCGTGAATCTGGCGGTCGACGCTCCGTGGCGTCTGCCCCTTCGAGAAGATCTTCTGTCTCAAGGACCGATATTCCATCCTGCTTTACAGTCGCTGGCTTTGACGGCCTGGCTGTTGAAACCGAGGTCCTGAAGGATAGGGGTCTCTCCCCTGAGGTCATTCACACTTTGATCAAAGCTAGAAAGACCTCTTCGGGGAAGGTTTACTACCGTACTTGGAAGGCGTATTTTGCCTGGTGTGAGTCCAGGGGGTATTCCCCTCGCTCATACTCGGTATCTAGAGTGTTGGCTTTCCTTCAAACGGGAGTGGACCAACGTTTGGCGTTGGCCACGATTAAGGGCCAGATTTCTGCGCTGGCCGTTCTTTCAATGCCCTGTGGCGTCTAATTCATTGGTTAGCACCTTTGTTCAAGGGGTGCGACATCTGGTCCCTCCTAGGAGAGAGCCTTTACCTCCATGGGACTTGAACCTTGTTCTGTCTGTGTTGCAACGCGCTCCTTTTGAAAAGATCAGGGAGATCTCGTTGTCTATGTTGTCCAAGAAGGTCGCTTTTTTGGTGGCGATCACTTCGGCTCGCAGAGTGTCGGAGCTGGCAGCCTTGTCCTGCAGGTCTCCGTATTTGGTGCTTCACTTGGATAAGGTGGTCTTGCGACCTAACCCTTCTTTTCTTCCGAAGAGGATCTCGGAATTTCATCTCAATGAGGACATTGTCTTGCCTTCGCTTTGCGCGAAGCCTAGACATCCGAAGGAGGTGGATTTACACTCCTTGGATGTTCGGGCGATCAGGGTTTACCTGTCTTCGACTAAATCCTTTCGCAAGACGGATTCTCTATTTGTCCTTCCAGAGGGACCTCGGAAGGGCTTGGCGGCGTCGGCTTCTACCATCGCCAAATGGATCAGACAGACCATTGAACAGGCATATTCTTTGAAGGGAAAAGTTCCCCCTATGCCTGTGAAGGCGCACTCTACCAGATCTCTGAGTACGTCTTGGGCCTGTCATCATCGGGCTTCTGTGGCCCAGGTGTGTAAGGCGGCGACTTGGTCGTTTGTTCACACCTTCTCAAAGTTCTACAAAGTGGATGTTCAGGCATCGGCGGATGCTTCCTTTGGCCGCAAGGTTCTTAGTGCGGCAGTGCCTTAGGGTCCCTTATTTTTGGGCCCTTGGCTGTTTGGGATGTTTTTATCCCTAGGTTATTTGTTTTTCCTGGGTTGTTGCTCCTGTTGAGCAAGTTTTTTTCATGCTGCCCAGCTGGTTTCCTTCCTTTGGTAAGGTTCCATTTTTTCTGCTGTGGGTACTGCGTTGCCTTAGGCGCGGCTGCGTTTCCCACCCCTCATGTATGCACTGCTTTGGGACGTCCCCATTGTGACGAATATGAAGAGGCGGCGACTGTCGGACGTAAGAGAAAATGGAATTTTTGTAAAATCTTACCTGTAAAATTCCTTTCTCTGAGTACTCCGACAGTCGCTGCCCCCGCCCCTCTTTTGGGGTTTGTTTATGTACTCTACTGCTATTCTACTGAAACTGAGGTTTGGATACAGGAAGCAGGAGGGTATTGACTGAGGGGATATTTTTTTTATCAAATTTATTTTAATAAAAGGATTTTGGAGTAAAAATCGTTATAAAGATAGTTTTCTATGTAAGATACAAAATTCATTTAGTTTATTTAGCATGAAATGGAGCTTAGTTATGTAGCATGTATATTCTGCAATATTTACATTTTTGGTCAACTCTTTTAGACCGCATTCCCACTGAAGCGGCACGACTTCGGGGGCGACCTGTGAAGTCCCGTGCACCGCGACTTCGGTGCGACCTGCACGGACTTCATATAATGAATGTCTATGCAAGTCGCCTCCAGGTCGCCCCGAAGTAGTACAGGACCCCTTTTCTACGTCGGAGCGACTTGTGTCGCTCCTATTAGAACGGGTCCTGTAGCAGTCAATGGACCGCGAGGGAGCGCGGCTTGTCAGGCTGACAAGTCACGGTAGTGTGAATGGAGCCTTAATGAATCCAAGCTCTGCAATCGGAGATAACATGCACTGCATTGATACATATATATCACACAAATTCACACTACCAGTAAAACAGCAGCAGGAGCCAAATGATCCCTCTGCTGCCTCTCTGTTCAATGAGAGGGAAAGCCGATAAATCTGCTGCTCTCGTGCAGATTGCTGGATCAAGATTAGGCTCAGGTAAATTTAGGGGGATAGCATGGAGAAGGTTTTTTACCTTACTGCATAGAATACATTAGGGTAATAAACCTTGTACCTTTTCAGAACCACTTTAAAAGCCAGGTTGGTAGCAATTTCAACAGTAAACAGTGGCGGTACAGGTCTCCTTTAAAGACTCAATACAATCACTCCCAGAATGTTATTACTATCTGGTATATTATTTAGGGGGTCTCTTTTCTGGTGTTCAGAGCTCCTCCCATTGCATTAGACCTTTTTCTCACGCTATGGAATTTTTTGGCGGATAATATTGGGGGAATTCAGGAGAGAAGAGGTATAAATCTTTGGTTTACATTCCCAAGGTCAGTGGCGGTAAGCTCTGTAACAATGCTGCCCTTTTTCATTTGTTTTGTTAGAGAACTGATATGCAGTTGAGTGACATTTTAGATTCTTTGTAGACATTCTTGTGATTAAAATGCCAGGCATTCCAGCAATTTGTTTGTATATTGATCCCGCATCAAAGGTCCTCTGTGCCTCTCTAGGGGGAGACCGGTGTATAGGTCTACACATTATACATCATCTCTTCAGTGTGAGAAGAATGCAAAGGCCATCTAGAACTTTGATTTAAAGATTTAAAGCAGAAATATAGGCAAAATGTTATATTCCTCTTGGATGGAGTAAGAAGGGGTTATAACAGCTATGCTATGAGTGTAATTATTTATTTTTTGCCATCTGTGTCCCCGTGGGGAGATTTTCCTTTGCTTTCTGTCCCATAACCAAAACAGGAAGTGAGAGGAAATATCTGCAAATTAAGGGAATTTACCCCCCCCCCCCAGTTTACCAGAACTAGTGTAATGCGAGCTACGTCCAATCTTGGACCTCAAGCTCTGAACTGCTTTGTGGGGGTACAGATGTTTTCGAATGGAGTCCATTCGTATGGTAGTGGTATCCCTATATCAGGGGGATCTTCTAGCCTCTATCGATATTAAGGACACTTGGCTTCATATTCTGATATATGTCGGTCATTCGCGCTTCCTCCACTTGCCGTGGGCAAGGAGCATTATCAAGAGGTCTCATCTCAGCCCCTCGAGTTTTCACAAGTGTTGGCCCAGGTATTGGCATTGTTGCGCCAGTGGGGGATTGCGGCACTGGAGTACCTGAATAATCTTCTGCGAGCAGAGTCTCCGTCTGACGGACAACCGGGAGATTACTGTGCGGACTCTGCAGGAGTTCATTTGGAAATTACATGTTGGCTCTGGTTCTGTCCACCTAATTGGCCTATCTGGGTCAGTTCTGGACTCAGCCTCAGCCAGGGTGCTCCTCCCATGGGACGAGTTCCAAAATCTGTCCACACGAGACCTCTGCAAAGAGAGATTCTTGTCATGTGGGGCAAGACTCCACAATCTCTAGACAATCTGATCCTGTTAAGCCGGGGTACGTGAGGGTCTCTGGTTCAGTTGCTTCGCTCTCTGGCGCTTCGACAGGTTTAATCTTCCTTCCCCTGTACTGGACGGTGGTCACCACGGATACCAGGCTGTCCGAGTAGGGTGGCGTTTTTTGGCACGGATTGTGCTCAGTGGGTCTGGACTCTGGAAGAATCCAGACTACCGATCGATATACTGGACATTTCCTCTGGAGGTGTTTTCATCAGTTGTGTCTCCAGTGGGGAACTCCTGAGTTGGTCCTGTTGGCATCTCTTCTCAACAGGAAGATGCTTGGGTGTGTTGCACGGTCTCGGGCTCTTCTGGCCGACACCACAGACGCACTGGTGGCTCGTTTGGGGCTGGTATCATTTCGTATATGTCTTTCCTCTTCTAGAACTTCTGCAAAGACTCCTGTGTAGGCTTGAGGCAGGAGGGATTATGGCCATCCTAGTGGCTCCAGACTGGCCTCACAGGTCTTGGTACGCAGTACTGATACAGTTGGTTGTCTACTCCTTGGAGACTTTCTCTTAGAGAAGATCTGTTGACTCAAGGGCCAATCTCCTATCTTGCTTTACAGTCACTGGCTTTAACTGCCTTCGCTGTTGGAAGCCAGGTGCTGAAGGCTAGAAGGTTGTCTGAATTGGTAATTCCCATGCTGCTGCAACCTGGTAAATCTACTTCTAGGTAGATTTACCATCACGTTTGAAGAGCGTACTTTGGGGCTGTGAATCTCTTGGGGTTCACTCTCGCTTAGCCATTTGCTTTTATCGTACTTTGGCTACACTTCTGTGGTTTGCAACTTTTTGTTCAGGGGATTCGCCACTTGGCTTCCCCCAGTGCGGTCTCCTCCATTGTCCTCAAGGGATCCCAACATGGTGCTGTTGGTTCTTCAGTAACCGCCGTTGGAACATATTTGCAAGATTCCTCTGCTTACATTGTCCCAGAAGATAGCCTTCTTGGTGGCTTTTTCTTCTGCACGGAGGGTGTCGGAGCTTAGTGCCTCTTGGGTCTTCCGTATTCAGGTGTCAGTGGTGCAGGTTTGCAAGATGGCCACCTGGTTGTTCGTGCACACTTTCACAATATTTTATAAGGTGGATGTGTTGGAATCTGCGGTTGCTTCCTTTGGCCGCAAGGTTCTGCAGGGCATTGTTGGAGAGGATTAGTCTTTTTTTTTTTTTTTTTTTTTGTCAGGATAGCTCCGGTTGTTCCTGGTTGAGCTCCTGTTTTACCTGGTTGGCTACGTTTAGCCTTTGGGAAGTATGTTTTTGCTGTGTTCTTCCCACCCCTCATGTTGACACTGCTTTGTATCATCCCAAGGGTCAAGAAGATATGGAGCGGTGTCCGTCAATGAACGAAAGAGAAACCTGGATTTTTGTGTTACCGTAAAATCCTTTTCTCCGATGTTCATTGACGAACACAGCAGCTGCCCCTCTATTAAGCGGGGTTATGTGTTCTTCTGACACTGCTTATTACAAAACTGAAGACCTATAGCAGGAAGTGGGAGTATACCTCCTGGGACTGCCCTATAGGTGTAGTCAAACTTTTTTTCTGCCCAGTGTCCCACTCCTGTAGGGGGCAGCATAACCCGAGGGTCAAGAAGAAATGGAGCTGTGTCCGCCAATGAACATCAGATAAAAGGATTTTAGGGTAAGACAATCCAGTTTTTACTCTCTCATTAACTTTTTTTTTTTTTTTTTTTTATAATTTCATTGCTATCACAAGGGATGCACAACATCCCTTGTGATAGCATGGGCTGACGGGTACACGTTACTGAGACATCTGGGGTCTGTTAGACCCCATATCTCTCCCCTGCCCTTAAAAGCATCTGATCAAACCAAGATTGGTTTGATCAGATGCTTTCACAAGCCAATATTGGCGAAATGGGAAGTGACAAAATACTCCTTGCTTCTGGTTTCTTAGACCATAGAGATGATCGGGGACGTTAATGTCATCTCTATGGCAAGCCCGTGTAACCTCCGGCTTCAGTCCCAGGCTCCCCACTGGGATGGGAGAGCCTGGAAAGGTGTCAGAAGGCAGAGGAAGGGCCCCCTTCCACTGCATGTAAAAGCAACCCATCGGCTTTTTAGCCGCTAGGCTTTGTTTTACATTTAACACTTGCCTACTGGGCACTTAAACCCCCTTCCTGCCCAGGCCAATTTTCAGCTTTCAGCACTGTCGCACTTTGAATGACAATTGCGCGGTCATGCAACGCTGTACCCAAATTTTTATCCTTTTTTTTTTTTTTTTTACACAAATAGAGCTTTCATTTGGTAGTATTTAATCACTACTGGGGTTTTTATTTTTTGCTGAAAAAACAAAAAAAGACCGAAAATTTGAAATTTTTTTGTTTTATAGTTTGTTATAACCTTTTTGCAAACAGGTAATTTTTCACCTTCATTGATGTGTACTGATGAGGCTGCACTGATGGGCACCAATAGGCTGCACTGTTGATGAGGCACTGATTGGCGGTACTGATAGGTGACACTGTTGGGCACTGATAGCTGGCACTGGTGGACATAGATGGCAGTGGCAGTGCTTCTCTCTCTTCGGGACCGATGTTTCTCTGACAGCAGCCGGTGATCAGCTTTTTTTTTTTCTCCTCACGCTGCTAGCATGAGGAAAAAAAGCTGATTGCTGGCTCTGTTTACATCACGTGATCAGCTGTCATTGGCTGAAAGCTGATCACATGGCAAGGGACCGGGGCCGGCCCCTTACTCTGATCTGTGATCAACCGAGTCTCATTGACTCGCTGATTACAAAGCGAGCCACAGGCAGGAAGCTCATGCACGGGAGGATGTAAATGGACGCCCTCCTGGCAATTTAGGCCCGCGCTGTAGTCGTCTTTTGGCTATAGCGTGGGCAAGAAGAGGTTAAACAGCATTGCCAGCTGGGAAAAAAGAGATAACGGGATGATGCCTGTAGCTGCAATCATCATCCCGGTACCACCAGTTAAAGTTCAGGACATCATATGACATCCTACATGTGGGAAGTGGTTAAAGCTGCCTCAATTTATAACCAGCTTTAAGTAAGGAGCACATGAAGGCCTATGCACACAACAAACAAAGCAAAATGTCAAATTGGTTGTAATCAAACTATCAAATCATCCAATGGCTGGTGTCGTAACTGATCACATGTGCAGCACCATGGCAGTTGAAGATTAAACAGAGGCCAAGATGGCAGCTTCCTTGGCTGAAAACGATAGGAGGGTTTAGTTCCACTTTAAAATATCACAATGACATCAAACTCTGATAACCCAGCACCATTAGAGTTTCCATTTTCAATTAGACTAAAACCTTCACAACTGAAAAAAAGGGCAGGGCCCACCTTACTTACCTGTGTATTTCCCAGCATATATAGTTTACTAAATGGCTGAACGTTTGTGGTCACCAGACCATCACACCTATATGAGCTTGTTGGACATTCCATTCCAAAATGAATATGGAGCCACCCCCATTTTGTGGCTATGACAGGCTCTACTTTTCAGGAAAAGGCTTTTTCTAAAATGTTAGATTGTATCTGTGGGTATTTGTACCCTTTCAGATAAAATAGCATTTGTGAGGTCAGGTACCAATGTTGGATGAGCTCGCAGTCTGGATTCTAACTCATCTCAAAGGTGTTTTTAGTAGGGTAGAGGTAAGGACTATGTACAGGCCACTCAAGTTCCTCTGCAAAAACTCCTCAAACCAAGTCTTTATGGATCTGGCTTTGTACACAGAAATACAGTTATGTTAAAACAGAAAAGGGCCTTCCCTAAACTGCTGACACAAGGTTGGAAGCACACAATTGCCTATACAGTAAACCCCCCTCCATTGCATGGGTTACGTTCCGGACCCAGCCGCGAAAAGTGAAATTCCGCGAAATAGAAAAACCCTATTAAAATGCATTGTAGGCATGTTTATTTTACTGTCACTGTACGTGTAGAAGCATTTTAAGGTCTTTAAACACACTTTTAAAACAATAGAAACTCACTTAAACACATAAAAGATACTAAGAGACAGAGCAAGAGCTATGGAAAACACAAAAATATTTCATTTTTAATGATTTATATAGTAAAATAACATTACAAAAAAAAACGTGAATTACCGGGACCGCAAAAACTGAACCGCGATGGAGCGGGGGATTACTGTAATATCTTTGTATGTTGTATTGGGAGACACCTGAACCCAATCATTTGGAGGGATCGTAACCTACTTTCAGCCATAAAATATATTGTATAAACCAACACTGCAGGTCTGCTTCTTTATATTTCAATCTTTTTAATAGGGATAACAAAAATATAAAGTTACAAGTACAAAGGAAGTAGAGACACCACGCATTCAGGTTATCGTACAGGTATAACCTAAATTGCATTGACAGTGCTTAGAAAAAAATTGGCAAATAACAATATGTCACACTTATTTGGGAACCAATGTCCCTTCTAGCAGAACCTGTTCATAAAAGGGGTAAACTGCAACCATCACTGTTAATGCAGAACATATCAAACTATGGAGAAAATGTAATGTTTAAGTTCCTGAGAATATGACCACAGCTGCAGTCAGGTACTAGACTTGAGTACATCAAGAAAGGAAAAATGAGCTTAGGAAATAAAAGGAAGAAGCAAGAGGAGAAAAGAGAGAGTAAAAAAAAAAAATGAAATGGAATAGGGTCAGTTGAGGCCCTGCTAAGTATTAAATCCATGGGTCCTACGTTTGGTCAAATTTCGTGGTATTGTTATGAAGCATGCAGGTAAGTTTGTCATTAACCATAATCCAATTCAATTTGCTTTTAACATAATCAAGTGGTACCACTGATCATTTTCAATGCTTAGCAATAGTGATCCTCACTGCCAGAAACCTATAGAGGATCAAATTTGATGATTTTTTTTTTTGGGACCTCCTCAGGCAGTTTCTAAAACAGCTGAACTTGCACGATTTCAAAATGGCCCACCTAGGCTTTGAGTGCCACAAGACAGGAGTGCAGTCCCTTGTTGCATTGTTTCGTATGGTAAAACCTCCCAAATAATGAATTTTGGTCTCTGGTATAATGTGCTTCCTTGAGGCTGCCGGGAAGGGTGGTTGTGGTGGTTGTTGGACTGTGTGATCAGGGTGTGTGTAATTACAACAGACATGCATATAAAGATTTGTCTCCTTCTGTTTTTAGGGCAAATACAGATTTCAGAACTGAATGTTGTATGTGGACAGACAATCTTAAAAAAAAAAAAAAAAAAATATTAACAAGCAGAAAAGAACTATTAGGAAAAGCTAACCTTGTAGAGTATTCCCCATCTCTCTTAGATAATACATTCTGCATGTGTAATTGGCTGAACTTCTCCAAGAAAGCCTTTTATCTGAAACTCTTCAAATTTTCTTAAAATCAGATCTTGATTGACGTATCGTAAATCCCCGTCTTTGAAGGTTTCTACTTTGTTTTTTCTTAGATCTATGATCCGCTCGAAAGGTTTTCTATTACTTTTGATGTTTCTCTGAACATGTGCCCACAATTGCAGTTAACGTGGATTAATATTCCCCAGTCATAATGACCCTTTCTAATACTGCATGATCTTTTTAAGCTTTCTGGCTGCTGCTTGACATTGAGCCCTGTCCAAGAATAATTGGTAATTTTAACACGAGTTGAGTACATTTTGCCCCGTATGAGGCAGTGTTTTTCTTATGGTGAAGTAAATTTGGAAGTACTGCAGAAAATTAAAGTTTACCTGTGCCCAGACTATGGATTAAATTTACATATTCTTTACAACCAATAAAAATGATCCCTCCCTAATTAAAACCAAAGTACCATATTACATATTATAATATGCACTTTTTAAGTCAACATACACATTACATACAACGTTGGCACAGTAGATCGATGAGTCTTTTGCAAATTTTAGTTGCTTCCTAAGGATCGACCTCAATATCCAAAGTGATACCATATCGGTTTGATATTCTATTTTGTTTTTAATAATTTTTAACCATTGTAGAAAATGATTTCATGCTTTTGATTTCCATGTTGTTTATTCCTGCTTAGGCACATTTAAAGTCCCTTTATATACTTATCTCCCACTTTTACCTTAGTGAGAGGCCATATTTATGCTAGATACTAGGGATGCACTGATCCGATATTGGGATCGGATATCGGCGCCTATATGGCCATAATAGCTGGATCGGGGGATCGGTAAAATTAACAGATCCACGGGCCGATCCGGTTTTGCTCTTTACATAGCTGTGAGGGAGCAGAGAACAGCTGTCAAAGAAAAAAAAAAAAAAAGAGCCTCCTGCAAATGCCTGTCAGTCTCCCAGTTAAGTAAACGCAATGCATACAATGTATCTTTTCGCTCAGTCTGCCGGAAGAGGGAAGTTTAAATGCACAATGCTATAAGGTATCTGCCGATACCGATATCAAAGTATTATTTTGTTATAAGCTCACAAAACAGTACTTCCGGATCGAACTCGGGATCAGCGATTTCACAAAGCAAAAGATCGGGACCAAAAAAGTTGGATCGGTGCATCCCTACTAGATACCTGACATTGGCTCAGAAGAACCATGTAAATCCAATAGTACCAATCATCCTCATTAATCTTTATTTGGAAACATCATTTTATTTTTCATAATGCACTTAGGGCAAGAAGGTAAGGCGGAGCAGTGACGAGTAACAAATATGTGCTTGCCTGGTTCCCACTGTTCAAATCCAGCAGCAGAACCCTGATGGTTGATAGTTAGGATCTGTGGGTGTAAATTGGGGGTAGAAGGGCATTTGTTTCCTTTGCCAGTAATAAGACATTTTTGGCTGGTTGCCCTTAGTGGAGATAGTTCACCAATAAGTCCTTGAGCAGAGTGGGACCTCCAGTCAATGAAGGTGGACATTATGCAGCTAGCTGCCCTTGTTCACACCTGACAGACTAGAGGGAGCTCTGATAAAGGGAGGTCTTCTAGTACCAACTTCATATTATGCTCTGAAATGTCATGCGAATGAATGCCAAGAGCAACAAAGGAAGCTGATGCTAGAATAGGTGGAAAGGTGTGTCGCAATGAATCTTGTTCTTCAGAATTACCACCTTTTACCATTCCCATCAACAACTGCAGCACTATTGCACACTTCGTCTGATACATGTTCTTTGGACCACAGAAATCTGTTCCTGCCATGACAGGGCCACTCTTGGCTGTAGTTACCCCCCCCCCCCCCCAGACCAATAGTTTCCAGTTCTTACCTGTGCTGTCTTTTTTACATTATCCCCACTTCTATTGCTTACCTTCCTTGCTGCTTGGCCGCGATTCAGTGATCTTCACTGTGTGGGCCTCTCTAGCATGACACAGATAGTAGAAAAGAAACCTTTATTAAAGGTTTATCCCTTTCCTATTTTGTCAAAAGCTAAAACAAAGTTTCACCTTCACTTACACTAATAAATATGTGACATGGATGCCTGAAAAGTAGGGCCATCCTTGTGTTGAGGGCAGGGTGAGTTTCAGTTGTAGTTTATTGACTTCATTTTTGCCATTCAGGTTTATCCTAACTCGTCGTTCTTTCTCATGCAAAATAGCAATAAACATTTACAAGGACATTTGTAGCATGTGGCTGTATAACAGAGGAATAACCAATTCCAGGAGCAAGGTGGCCGGTTCATCAAAAAAAATGACACCTGACACCTTTTTTTTTATGTTCTTCCAATTGAAACCCATCTGTTCCCTTGTTCTTTTAAATTGCTTGCTGGCTCCAAAATTCTTCATCAATTTGTGCACCTGTTTTTCCGGAGGTTTCTGGCAGGGGAGGACTGGGCAGGGGGGCTTTTGCCTCAGGTCAGTGCTACTAATAATTATTGGGCTGATGGACTTAGATCGGGGCTTCTCAGCCAGGTTTCCAGGGAACCCTAGGGTTCCTCCAGAGGTTGCTAAGGGGTTGCTTTAGCAATTGCTACCTCGAAGATCCCACTGACACCATTGATCTTTTTATTTATCTGTAAGGGGTAATTCTCCCCAATGTTCACAAGTGTAAGGTGCAAATTGAACAATATAATAGTGCACACAAGTGTAAGGAGCATTCTTCCCACTAATGTATCATGAGTTGTAGATATACCCAATATTGGCAGGAGTTCTCTGAGACCGGAAAGGTCTTTCTAGGATTCTTCTGTGTTGGATAGGTTGAGAGAGGCTGCCTTAAATGGAAAAAGTCACCATTCAGACCACAAATGGAGTAGAATAGAGGTCTTTTAGCAATAACTTCCAGTTTTAAAATGCAATTTGAGTGAATAACAAGACCCACAAAGAAGGCTTATGTTGAACGATGGCAAAGTGCATTGCAATAAATGTTGCTTAGGAAAACCTTCTGTGGCACACTTTACGTGGTATAGTTTTCTGTAGCCCACAGAAATCTGTTTTCACAATGAAAGGGCTACCTGGTTGTGTTTGCCCCAGGCCAGAATTCCCAATTCTCCTCTAAACCCTGGTATGAAAAAGACTGGGCAGTACTGAATCTGGAGGCATCATGGGTAGCCATGGAGCAGAGGGTAGTGAATGCATGTGGCATGGAAAATTAAGCAGTTGGTGGAACAATTTCAAATGTTGGTCTGCTAATAAAAAGTCTGTCGCACAATATAATTTTTTTTTTTTTTTTTATGCCCTGTACATACCCAGCCACCATAGTGTGGTCATATTAGTGCTTGTAGAGCTGAATTGTATGTATTTCCCAGCATGATGGAACATCTCTTATCAATGCATGAGCAGAGTTGGGTGCAGTCTATGAGCTCCATTTTTCTTCTTGTGCAGTTACCCTTTGTATGTAGTCTGCGATGTTGCAGTAAAATGTGATATAACAGATTTGTAGTAATCGTACTGTTCTTTTTCCAGGAACAGCTGCAAAGTGCAGAGTTATGAGGGATCCTCTCTGGTTCTGGATGTCTGCAACCAGGTTAGTAAATCAAGCTGCCTAAAGCTGATGCTTTTTCTTGTGTTCAGTGTGTAAGGTATTCTATTATCCACTTCATCCCTCCTCCCTATAAACCTCTTATGTGATTTCTATATTTCTGCTATAGGTTTATTGATTTGGCGAGAACAAGGCCTTATTTAAAATGAGGAAGGATAACATATTGTTTATTTCGGGACAGACCAGGCTTTCTTTTAGAGTCGGTTCACACTGGGCGGCATGACTCTGTACTGCTTCGGGGGCGACTTGTGCATTCCCATGCACCACGACTTCGGACCGACTTGCATGGACTTCACATAATGGAAGTCTATGCAAGTCGCTCCGAGGTCGCCCCGAAGCAGTACAGGACCCTTTTTCTAAGTCGGAGCGACTTGTGTCGCTCCTATTAGAACGGGTCCTGTAGCAGTCAATGGACCGCGAGGGAGCGCGACTTGTCAGGCTGACAAGTCACGCTAGTGTGAATCGAGGCTTAGTGATACTGTTTTGCAAAAAATATTTTTTATTTAGAATGCAGTCTATGGGCCAAAAGGCAATAGGCTAGGACAATGTTTATGGGCATATGCCCAAAGTACTTTATTTTGGGGCGCTGTTATTGCATTGATTCAGTCTTTCCCAGAACGCTGTTGATCCCTTTTAGGCTCCGTTCACATCTAGGCGTTTTGGGGCGTTTTTGGGGAGTTTTTCTGCTCTAGGATCAGCTCTCAAAACGCCCAACAAGACAAATCCTATTCATTTCAATGGCCCCTGTTCACATCTGAGCGTTTTGACGCTGTGAGCAAAACGCCCAACGCTCAAAAAAGTACATGAGCTTCATTTTGGGCAGATTACAGGCGTTTTCCATTGGTTTCTATTCAATCTAAAAACGCCTGCACAAAAAACGCCTGTAAAAACGCCTGTAAATCGCGGTAAAATCGCGGTAAAAACACGCGAAAACGCTACGCTCAGGTGTGAATGTAGCCTAAATAAAGAGTTCGATTGTCTCAGAAGTAAAGCTGGGTGAAGCTTCACCAATCTGTGAAAAGCTGCTTCTAAACATTGTCGAACCATTTCAGAATAATGTTCCTCAATGTAAAATTGCAGAGACTTTAAATATATCATCATCTACAGTACATAATATCATATAATTCAGAAAAACTAAAAAGATCTTAGTGTGCAAGGGACAAGGCCGAAACGCAAGATTGGATGCCCATGATTCTGTCCCTTAGACAGCACTGTTTTAATGACCGGCATGATTCTGTCATGGACATCACCGCATGGGCTCAGGAATACTTCCAAAAATCGCTGTGAACACAATTCACTGTGTAACCCAAAAATGCAAGGTAAAGCTCTAATATGCAAAGAAGAAGCCATATCTGAACATGATCCAGAAACGCCATCTTCTCTGGGCCAAAGATTATTTAAAATGGTCTGTTGAAAAGTGGAAAACTCTTCTTTTTGGCAACCATGGGCGTAGCTTTCTCCAGAATAAAGAAGAGAGGAACCTTCCAGCTTATCAGCGCTCAGTTCAAAAGCCTGCATCTCTGATGGTATGGGGGGTGCATTGGTGTCTATGGAATAGGCTTACACATCTGGAAAAATCATCATCAATACTAAAAATAGATCCAGGTTTTAGAATGTAATATGCTCAGGCAGGAATGAGACAACATTCCTCTCCCAAAGCTCCAGCAACTGGTCTTCTTAGCTCCCAGAGTGCTGGTAAAAAAAGAGGGAATGCTACACTGTGGTAAACATGGCCCTGTCCCAACTTTTTTGGCATTGGAGATGTACTTTGCCACCTTTTTGTTGCCGTGTCCCAACCTTATTGAGATGTGTTGCTGCCATCAATTTCAAAATGACCTCCTTTTTTATTTTCTAAAATGGTACATTTTCTCCGTTTAAGCATTTGATATGTTTTCTTTTGTTAATAATATAATGGCGCTTTTCCACTGCATAGAACCGTACCGGCTCGGCACGCTTTTGTGCTTTTCCACTGCGGTACCACATGGTATAGGGTCGGAACGGTTCGGTACGGTACGGTATAGGTTTGCTTTTCCACTGCATGGAACCGAACGGTACGGTACGGTACGGCTCTGAAAAAACAGTACCTACTCGATTGTGGTTCCAACAGGTACCAAACTGGTACCATATCCCACAATCCTTTGCATGCAGTCACTACTAGCCACTGATTGTTATCCCACCCACTTAACTTTAGTACTACTTTAGTGGAAAAGCAAACCTATACCATACCGTACCGAACCGTTCCGACACTATACCATGCGGTACCGCAGTGGAAAAGCAAACCGGGCCAAGCAGGGCCGAGTAGAGCCGAGCCGGTACTAGCCGGTACTTGCAGTGGAAAAGTGCCATTAGAGTTTATAAAGATTTGCAAATCATTGCATTCTGTGATTTGTAAGTCCTAGGTTTTTTTTTTTTTTTTTTAACCACTTCAGCCCCGGAGGATTTGGCTACTCAAAGACCAGGCCCTATTTTGGAATTCGGCACTGCATGAATTTAACGGACAATTGCGCGGTCATGCGATGCTGTACCCAAATTAAATGGACATCCTTTTTTTTCCCACAAACAGAGCTTTCTTTTGGTGGTATTTGATCACCTGTGCGATTTTTACTTTTTGCGCTATAAACAAAAAAAGCGTCAATTTAGAAAAAATAATATTTTTCACATTTTTTTTTTTTTATATGAAATTCCCCAAAAAAATGTAAAAATCAAACTTTTTTAACATTTTAGGCCAATTTGTTTTTTGCTACATATTTTCGGTAAAAAAAATCGCAATGGGCGTATTTTGATTGGCTTGCGCAAAAGTTATTGCGTTTACTAACTAAGGGAAAGATTTGTCATTTTTATTGTTTTTGGCGGCGATCTGCGATTTTTTTTTTTTTTTTTTTGCGGGACTGTGACATTGCGGCGGACAGATCGGACCCCTGACCTAACATTTTTGACACTTTTGGGAGTACCAGTGATATTACTACAGTAATCAGTGGTATACATATGCACTGTTACTGTAAAAATGACACTGGCAGGGATGGGGTTAACTTTATTAGAGATCAAGGGGTTAAGTGTGTCCCTAGGGGCGTGCTTCTAACTGTAGAGGAGCGTGGCTTTTGATGTAACCACAGAGATCTACGATCCTACCTAGCAGGATCGTATGATCTCTGCTGTTACACCAGGGAGAATGACAGGCGGCTTTGTTTACATTAGCCGCCTGCCTTTCTCCCTCTCCAGTGGGAGATCGCGAGTGGCCGGTGGACATCGGAGCCGCCGGTCACTCGCGCGGGGACCTCAGTGAACGAGCGTGGGCAGAAGCGCGCCTCCGGCAGCGCGCGCTCGCCCCCTACAGGCTCCTGGGCGAGCGACGTAGTACTACGTCACTTTGCCCAGGAGGGGCTGACCGCAGCAGTAAATGTACTTGCGGCGGTCGGCAAGTGGTTAAATAACAAACATGTTATACTTGCCTGCCCTGTAAAGTGGTTTTGCACAGAGCAGCCTGGATCCTCCTCTTCTCGGGTCCATCTTTAGCTCTTCTGTCGAGGAGTTCCCCCACAGCAAGCAGCTTGCTATGGGGGCACCTGAGCCGAGCTGCAGCTCCATGTTTCCATTCAGACACGGACCTGCCTTTTGCCTCCCCCCCCCCCTCGCTCCTGATTGGCTAACTCACTTTGATTGACAGCTGCGGGAGCCAAAGGCGCTGCTGCTGTGTCTCAGCCAGTCAGGAGGGAGAGTCCCGGATGGCCGAGGGACTTGTGGACATCGCTGGATAGAGATGGGCTCAAGTAAGTAATATGGGGTATGGGGGAGGCAGCTTCATAGTCTATTCAGAAAAAAACCTTCTGCCTTTACTTAACTCCTTTAATGTATATTTTACAACGCTCTCCAACTTTTTTGGAATTGGGGTTGTATTTATTTCAAAGCAGAGCTGCTTTTTTAAGTGGTCTTTCAGTTATTTCTTCCACACGCTGTATTTTTGCTGACTGGTATATTGACTGATGTGGGCGGCACGGGATAGTCACACAGCTTGAAAAGAGCACATGTAACCTGAGAAACATATCTTAATGCTATACAGATGGAAAAAACACCAATGAATGCATGCATTATGTATAAATGTATGCATTATAAAAACCACTAAAATAATTTTTCAATGCAACTACAATACAGTAAGTCCCTGAAGCTGCTGTGGTGTGATCCTCTTGTAACCTCATGTACAGTAAAATGCAGACGGGACAGCAGGATCGGCATTGGAAGCCAATTGGGTGTGCTGCACTTACATGTGCTGATAAGAGGAGAGCACTGAGTGAGCAGAGGAAGGAGCTCCTCTGTCAGCTGCTGCTCCCTTACCATCTGGCGACAGGTTGAGGGCAGTAAGTGGACTATATATATATATATATATATATATATATATATGGAAAAATTTCAGCCCCCCTCACCTATTTTTAACAATTTGCAGGATACATACCCCAATTCCAGATGCCTTTTAATGCTAACGTGACAATCTGCGATTGCTCTTCATCCTCCCCAGCGTTGGTGGTTCTTTCTGCTGCATAGACCAGTGCATGACATTGACACTGGTCTATGCATCCAGGAGAATGTGATGTTGCATTCTCCAGGGGGTGTGTCTGTGACACCCTAGATTTTGAGGAAATGGCTTAAATGAGGCTGTGCATCATTCAGCCCAGGGGACCAATGCTGCAGGACAGCGGGTAGTGATGGTGCTTGTAAAGGGTGGGTTTGGTTTGTTTGCCAACCAAATTTATTTAAAAAACAATAAATACTAAACATGGGCGTTGACCATAGTAGAGAAAAGTGAGCTCACTAGCCTGATTCTGCTGCCTGGAATTACATTGGAAATCACAGAACTGGATGGACGAATATGAATCTTTTTGGCAAGACTCAACTCCCAAATATGTATTTTATCTGTGTATTTAGCTGTTTGCCTGGAGTTCAGCTCTAAGCATTCCTGTCTGTCTCACTCCATTGGCTCTCTGCCACTCTCTAGTTGATAGTTTTCTAGCACTCTTATGGTACAATTTTCTTAATTCACAAAGTTTTAACACAAGGACAATGATCTCTGAATTATCAATGTGAGTTGAATTTTTAAATCTCATTCAGTAAATTTTATTGTCTGCATGAATGTAGGAGCTCATTCAGAATGCGGCTTGAGGGTGGTAAAAGCAGGTGGTTAAGGTGCAGTTTTAGTGCCCCGGACCACACACCTAAACACAGACATGCAGCCACTCAGGGCTGTACACATGCTATGGCCACAGCAAAAATTAAACCCTCTGTCGCATTCAACGGGCAGCACTGCTGCCGAAGCCATATCGTTCAAGTGAATAAGGCTGTGCTGCATCTGCAAGCAATGCACATGGTTGCAGCACAGTGTGTTGGCATCTTCAGGGTTAAGACACACAGGGAGGAAACAACATGCCACCCAGCAATGATGGCCGCATGTCAGAATGCGCCCTAAGAATACCCATCCACAATCTCATTTGTAGTTTCTAGGGACGGTAGGTTCAGTTACTGTTGGGAAACAGTATATGTAGTACTTTGGCCCATCTTCCTAGGTGCTCTGTAATGCTGGCTCTGGCTGTGTGTCGGGCAGGGCATCCCCACCTTAGCGTATAGCAACCCCGACATCGCAGCTAGCAAGGAGTGGTCTCCAGATTGCAGAACTTTGTCTGAGGCAATCATCGGCAGGAGTAGTGCAGAGGGAGGTGTGTCATGTCAGCCCACCTCTCTCTGCATTCCTCTTGCCGGTGCTTGCCTTGAGCAAGTGCTGGGAGCTGGAGACCGTTGCTTGCTGGCAAATTGGGCTTCTCCTTGCTGGCTGTGGTGATGAGCAGCCATTCTCTGAGGAAGGGTGACCTGCCCTACACCCCAGCTAGTGTTATAGGGGATCTATGCAGGTGGGAGCAAGTACTACCTGTCATTGGGACATCAGGGGCTAAATCATGGGTGTCCAACCTTTTGGCTTCTCTGGGCCACATTGAGTGTAGAGAAATTTTCTTGGGCCGCATATAAAATATATACTATTAGTTAAGGTATATAAGTAATAAAATGCTGCCGCGCCCCCGCACTAATTTAACACAACTAGAGGATGATGAAATGAAATGGAATCAGTATACAGAGGTTTACTTCTTCTGAAAGATATTAAAGGAACACTCTAACCACCATGACCACTTCAGTGATTTGAAGTGGTCATGGTGGTAGAGGAGTCAGAAACACTGCACATGCTCACCCCCCTCCCCTCAGAGGCAGCCTCTGCCTACAGTTTATTGGAAGCCGCTGTGGCCATGCCCCCGACCCGACTTCCTTCCTCCCCAGCAAAAAATAAAATTGTCAGCGGCCCCCGGGCCGCAGGTTGGACATGCCTGGGCTAAATGCTGTAAAACAAAAAAAAAAGTCTTCTTGATGTTCAGTTCACACTGCTGTGACCCTAAAGTCATGCAACTTTGCATTGTGAATTGCTTGCAACTTGATGGGACTTCACTGTGTCTTTTAATGTTTTGCGATTTAGGCTTTGCCAAATTATAACAATACAGAGTGTGGCACATAACTTAACATAATTGAACTTCCAATACCCTCAGAAGTCGCAAAGATAAGACAAAGAAAAAACAACTTCCTTGTGATTTTAACATTGCAGTCTATGGCGCTCATGCTGAAAGAAAGATGCCACTATTTTTTTTTTTTTTTTGCTACTACTTGAATTGCCACAATTAGGACTGCCCCCGTTAAAATAAATGTATTTTGACTTGTCTCGCGACTTTCTGTGCCACACCTCGCAGAGTGAGAAGTCGCAGCAGTGTGAACCAGGACTTAGAGCTTTTCAGACGAATTATACTGTTGGGCCCTGTAATCAGAAATTCAAGATTTTGTTATTGGAAATACCGTTTTGTAAAGTTTCCTTATTGTTACTTTTAAATTGTAATTATTTTATCAGCAGCTTATATTGAAAATCTATTTTTAGCAAGAAGATGATTCTCCCAGCATTGAGAAGCGAGAGGGCCATGCTACAGATGAGGAGAAACTAGCGTCAGCTCCAGCTACCAAGCAGACCGAGCCGGGGGTCAGAGGTCACCCCGAGGAAGAACAGGAGTTTTTTGAGTGTCCCAATGAGTCTGCATCAGGTACAGGTAACATTGTGGTGCTGTATGTGTTGTAGGAATGCTTTATTCCACAAATAACTCATTGCTTGCTTTTTAGGACTCGCAAAGCCTTCACCTGCAGGGGACAATAACCTACCCTCCCACGTGAGTAACTTTGTACTGTATACGTATTTTGTTATCTTCTCCGCTTCTACAATATCTATGCAAAACATGATACCAGCCACAAACTATGATTTTCAAATATATACTGTACTTCCCTGGAAACCAGAGAGGAAAACCTGCATCTAAAAGAAAGTGTTAGGCATATCAAATGTACACAGCCTAACAAAAATTCTCCCACCGCATGGGACAATGACACCACATCCTATGTCACAATGAAGGTATGTTGTATGCCCTCTCTTCACAGTGGTTGGACAGTTTGTGAGCAGCATCAGAAAGGATAGGTCATCTTTCTGCTCTCTCCTCCTGTCAGGTTGCTCCTTGTCAGTTCATTTGCAGGTAGCAAACCTGTTTGGCTTCTGGTGCTTCCCCTGCCTCACTCAGTGCAAATGCTGCTGTACATGTGATTCCAAGAGGCTGATGCCAAGCCACATTCACACACTCCTTTGGATAAAAACATAATCTAACCATTTTAATTATTAATACTGCAGATTGCATTGAGGGGTGTGTGTATAATATATACAGTATGTGTGTGTATAATAATATAATATACACACACTATATTACCAAAAGTATTGGGAGCCTGCCTTTACACACACACATGGACTTTAATGGCATTGCAGTCTTAGTCTGTAGGGTTCAAGAGTTGGCCCACCCTTCGCAGCTATAACAGCTTTAACTCTTCTGGGAAGGCCGTCCACAAGGTTTAGGAGTGTGTCTATGGGAATGTTTGACTATTCTTCCAGAAGTGCATTTGTGAGGTCAGGCACTGATGTTAGACGAGAAGGCCTGGCTCACAGTCTCCGCTCTAATTCATCCCAAAGGAGTTCTAACGGGTTGAGGTCAGAACTCTGTGCCGGCCATCCCAAACTCGCTCATCCATGTCTTTATGGACCTTGCTTTGTGCACTGGTGCGCAGTCATGTTGGAACAGGAAGGGGCCATCCCCAAATTGTTCCAACAAAGTTGGGATCATGAAATTGTCCAAAATGTCTTGGTATGCTGACGCCTTAAGAGTTCCCTTCACTGAAACTAAGGACCAAGCCCAACCCCTAAAAAACAACCCCACACCATAATATCCCCTTTTACCTAATGATTTGGACCAGTGCACAAAGCAAGGTCACAAAAAAACATGGATAAGCGAGTTTGGGGTGGAGGAACTTAACTGGCTTGCCTTCAACCCGATAGAAAAACCTTTGGAATGAATTTGAACGCTGACTGCGAGCCAAATCGGTGCCTGACCTCACAAATGTGCTTCTGACCACACCCCTAAACCTTGCGGATAGCTTTCTAGAAGAGTTGAAGCTGTTATAGCTGCAAAGGGTGGGCCAACTCCATAGTGAACCTTACGGACTAAGACTGGGATGCCACCACTAAAGTTCATGTGCGTGAAAAGGGAGCCGCCGCAATACTTTTGACAATACATTATTTATATATAATATATATATATATATATATATATATATATATATATATATATATATATATATATATATATATATATATATACAGGGCTTTTTTTCAGCAGGAACGCAGTTCCGGCACCTCTAGCACTGAATGCATGAAATGGCAAGGGGTGTTAAGGTGTGATTGAGGATCTATTGTTGCTGGTGTTAATTTGTTGCTGGGAAGGATCTACTATAGAGGGAGGAGTCAACTGTTGGCTGCTGGAGGGTCTATTGATGCTGGCTTCTAGGAGATCTATTGTTGCTGGAGGGGTCTATTAATGCTTTGATGGATCCATTGTTGCTGGGGGGGTACTTTGCTGTGGGGGGGGGGGGTCTTTTGTTGCTGGGGAAAACTATTGTTGAAAAGGGGGTGTATTGTTGCTGGATGCAGGGGATATATTTAATGATTTATCAATAAAAAAATCCATAAAATCACTACAAAATGATGCTTGGTGGAACTGGGAGGTGGATAGAGGGAGTAATCAAGGGATGGTGCTCAGAGGTTGGTAGAGGCGGAGACCAGGGGTGGCTTGAAAGGGGAGTTCCTGCACCTTTTCTCTGAGAAAAAAAGCCCTGTGTGTATATGTATATGTATATATATATATATATATATATATATATATATATATATATATATATATATATAAAAAAATCTGTCTGGATGCCTGGAGTTTGGGTTGAGGGCCTGTTTACATGAATGCATTGTGATAAAATCCATTACTGCGGTGTTGTTCTGTTCATTTTAAATGTCGCCCCAATGTGCTAGAGCAGGGATCCTCAAACTACAGCCCACCATCTGTTGCTGAACTACACATCCCATGAGGCATTGTAAAACTCTGACATTCAGACATGACTATGCATGATGGGAATTGTAGTTCCCGAACAACTGGAGGGCCATAGTTTGAAGACCATGTGCTAGGGTAAATAATCTGTGATGCAGCAGGGGGGTCACGTCAGATTTTCTTTTTATCTGCCCTAACACAACGCATGGTAATGCACAACATAATGCTTGTTCATCTATTTATTACAGCTACTTATAGTGCCATCCAATTTACGTAGCGCTTTACATATATATTGTACAATCACATCAGCCCCTGTCTTCAAGGAGCTTACAATCTAATGTCCCTAACTCACATTCACATACAAACATACTAGGGCCAATTAAACTATCAGCATGTCTGTGGGAGGAAACCGGAATAGCGGGAGGAAACCCACACAGGCAAAGGGAGTACATGCAAACTCCAGTCAGGTAGTGCTGTGGCTGAGATTTGAACCAACAACCCCAGTGCTGCCAGGTGGAAGTGCTAACCAGTTAGCCACGTTCATGGCTAGCTGTAAGGAGCTTTCTGCTTTCAACGAATGTTCGATCCCTCCGCTTACTGGTCTAAGAGGAATACTTGTCTTTTGGGGGCACCACGCTGTTGGAAAAGGCCCATAACTACTGACATGCTTGTTCTGATCCAAACCATGTCATTCCTAAATTCCATATTTCATAAATGGAAGAGCATTTAATCCTAAAAGTGGAGAACCCATTTTTTCAGTTTCAAACAATAGAGGACAATTCTACTACACACACATGACAAGCATAGGGGGTCAGTGTAACATCATATGTTTATACCAGCACCCAGTGCATCACTTAGGCATTTTTAGGCTCTAAGGCCTTGTTCACGTGGGGTGTATGTATGCATTCTTCCCACACACACACACACACACACACACACAGAAGCTGTACCCCTTCTCTATTCTATCTGTATTGAAATAGAAAGTTTAGGTTGGTGTTGGGAATGGGATATACCTGTAAATTATAAGGGACTTTTCCCTAGGTAGACACTGCCCTCTGGTGGAATTTTTTGGGATCTGCCTTTCTTAAATTCTGCTCAGACATTGTTGGGTTTGGTGAAGACCATAGGAATCTATATGTCATCTGTGAAGACTATCCCAATCTATTAAAGAGTGTTAAGCCTGGTACACACTGCTATTTTTTTTTTTTTTTTTTGTTAAGCTCAGCAAGCTGAATGAAAAAAAAATGACAGATCGCTGTACCAACACAAGCAATGTTAGTGCAGTGATCTCCCCCGCCGTGCTATAATATTCTGATAGTGGAACTTCTTACAATAGATCACAGCCATTGGCTGCCAGTGCTGATCGGATGCTAGTTTTCCAGCATCTCCGTTTTGACTAAAGTCAGTCATTAGATCGGCTTTCGTCAGACAGACAGCTGTACACAATGACTGAATGTTGCAGATTTTCAGCCTTTGTGTACACAGCATAAGTTGCAGCACAAAGTTTAGTAAAATTTAGTTTAACAATGAGGTTTGTTAAGGTTTTCAGAGACAAAAAGAGAATACAATCAACATTGAATGGTAGCGACAGACAGATCCAATGCCACTGATCCTGTACCATACAGAATACATCAACAGTAGAACAAAATGGGAAACAAGAGGTTACTACTGGCAAACGTTCTTCACACAGAGAAACAAGGGGATAAGTTAACTTCTAGGTTACATACTAGACTGGGCCAGAAAATAAATGAGCCAAGTAACTTGGCTCACCTACTATGCGCATCCGCATACATAACCTCCTAACTGAGGGAGAATGATCACACATTCCAAATAGAAGAAGCAGACATCCCCCTAAAACTAATAGGGACATTATGCAGTAGAGAGAATAGAAAGAAAGAACTGAAGAAAAAAAATAAGTAAACCGGATTCCCTGCGTGCCCCCCCCCCCCCCCCGCACCGGGGACTTGCCTAAGCAGAACCAACCTGGGGATCTCCTGTAAGATAATTCTTCCAGGGGTCCAGGATTTCGCAAAAAGTTTACCCACTCATTCAAAATGGCCGAAAGGTGTTCATTTACCATAATCCAAGAGAGTTTCGCCTTAAGGAAATAAAAGGGTGTGATCACTGACCTCCATGATCTGGCATTCCTAATCCTTGCTGCCACAATCCTGAAAGAATTAAATATTTTGGAATGTCTTGGGCATTCTTTACTGGGCTTCTCAATAATGCTAGTTTCGGGGACTTTTGCAAATTAATTTACCTATAACTGGCTTCTTGCTGGAGGCTGCCATTTTGCTGAAGCCCATATACAGCAGTAAATCATAAAGTGGAAATAAACCCATTGATTTAATGGTTTTCAAAAACCGTTACATTCCTGGAATGCCAGGTTTTCGAATTGTCACATTTGCTTGTGTCCTCAACCAAACTGTCAAATCATCAAATGGGTGGTGTCATAACTGATCACATGTGCAGCGCCATGGCAGGTGCAGTTTAAACAGAAGCAGCTTCCTAGGTTGTAAAGGATAGGAGGGTTTATTTCTACTTTAATAGGCCGTACACAATCGCATGATCCAAAAATCGTACGACTTATCCTGTTTTTTTTTTTTGGTTGCTATTATTATTATACAGGATTTATATAGCGCCAACAGTTTGCGCAGCGCTTAACAAAATGAAGGCAGACATTACAGTTACACTACAATTTGGAACAAAAGGAATCGGAGGGCCCTGCTCGTTAGAGCTTACAATCTAAAAGGGAGGGTCAATTGATATAAAAGGCAATAGCTGTGGGGGATGAGCTGATGGAGCAAGTGAAACAGTGTTATTAGTTAGTAGCCGGGTAGGCTTCTTTAAAGAGAAGGGTTTTCAGGGATCGTCTAAAGATGGATAGATTAGGGGACAGTTGGACAGATTGGGGTAGAGAGTTCCAAAGAATGGGAGAAGCTCTGGAGAAATCCTGGAGGCGAGCATGGGAAGAGGTGACAAGGGAGCTAGAGAGCAGGAGGTCTTGGGAGGACCGAAGAGAGTGGCTTGGTTGATATTTTGAGATCAGGTTAGTGATGTAGCTGGGGGCAGAGTTGTGGATGGCTTTGTAAACTATTGTTAGCACTTTGAATTTTATTCGTTGGGTGAGTGGAAGCCAATGAAGGGATTGGCAGAGAGGGGTGGAGGACACTGAACGGTTGGTAAGGTGGATAAGTGTTGCAGCAGCATTCATTATGGATTGAAGGGGGGATAATCTATGTAAGGGTAATCCAATGAGGAGGGAGTTGCAATAGTCGAGGCGAGAGATAACCAGGGCGTGAATTAAAAGCTTGGCAGTGTCATTGGTTAAAAAGGGCCGTATGCTAGCGATGTTGCGGAGGTTAAGGCGGCTTGATTTGGACAGGGATTGGATGTAAGCCTGAAAGGACAGTGCAGAGTCCAGGGTTGCTAGTACGTTCTCAAATATATCACAAATGGAAGAGGTTACTAACAATATGAATTTTTTCGTACAATACTACAATAGCTTCCTGTATGCCTAACCACATAACATGTGAGGTGAGGGGAAATGATGTAATGTGCGAATGACCCCTCTCGCCACGCCTTGAGCACCTTTGTTCGGAGCTATTTGGTATTTTCGTGTCCTTCGTGTCCGTTCATGTTTACTCACTCGTTCTGCACGGCTTTTTTTTTTTTTGATATACGCTTGCTTGATCAGATAATTTCGAATCAACTGTCGGGATTGGCTCTTGCAATCTGTGTACTAACGATCCGATTATCGTACCATAGAGGAAAGTGCAGATTTACAGGGAACACCCTCACTTGCCTCCACCAATGTGCCGGGAATAATATAGCTGAATTTCCGACTCAACAGAAATCAATGCCTTCCCACTTTTTTGATTAATTTCATCCTTTACAGATTTCTATACTGGCACTGATACGAGCAGGGAGGGAGGGGGAGAGGAGGACAGTGCAGGGCTGCGGATGACGGAGGCACGTAAACTGACCATGGTGTCAGGGCTCAGCAGCCATGATATAACGTGGTCAGTTTACAGGGGGAGGGCAGGATCAGCAAGGTATTGCAGGTGATACGGGGGCCTAATTACACAGCTCAAGCACTGTGCTGTAGTGTTTTATAAAGAAAATGCCTTTTTTTCCGTGTATTTCAGAGCGATTTCTGGCGTTCACATGATTGGCCAACTCTCCCTTTCTCTTTCTCCTCTCCTCCTGACTGAGGTCAGTGGGGGAATCTCGGCCCCTCCTGCTGCATCTGTCAGATGGGGAGAGGAGAGCGTCAGCAGGTCACGTGATCGATGGGAATCGCTCTGAAATACGGTAAAGAAGGCATTTTTTTTTTTTTTTCATAAAACACAGACAGGAGCACTTGTCTTTAGGACACAGAGAGGATTATATGAAGCAGTCAAAGTGGATTAACAACCACTTTAATGTAGGCCAGAGTATGGAGTAAGCATGGAGCAATATCTGCTCTCCCCTATAACTGGGGCCCCTTAAAGTTCTGATTTAATGTCCACCCAGCTACTTTTTTTATAAACACTGTATGTGATGAGCGCTCCCAGGAAATTGTATGTCCTGCTTGTGTCATTGCTTGTCCCACAAGTCTGCCCTGAGCTACAAGACAAATGACAGAGCTTTCATTTTTCTTGCAATCCTAAACATTCCCAGTGGGCCCTGTGGGTACCGCACATGTGCATTGTGGCCTCCTCCATTCTCTAGCTTGGTTTATACTCTTCTAGATGGCCGTGCCTTCCATTTTAATGAAGGAGGCAGTATCTGATTGATGTTTTTTTAGAAAAGGCTGTGGGGTGTTGGGTAGGACTCCACAGTAGGCATAAGTGTTTTTCTCTGTGGGTTACACAAAGAGTGGGAGGGAGAGCTTTACGAATGGATACGTTTTTCTTTAAGATTTTGCTATGCAGAAGTGGCACAAAAAACTGGGATCTACAAAGAATCTGTCACAGGGGAAGGGTTTTTTTTATTGCTGTGTTTTACAGTGAGAGTTCAATTACAGAACAAAAAGATCCACAAATCCCATAATCCAAACTCTCCCTGTGCAGTATATTATGGAGGTCTGTCAGCAGGTGGCAGCAGATGAGAGTTTATTAATAGAATTCATGAGCACACATTGCACTGATTGCCTCCTTTTGAGACCACATTTTTTTAAAATGAATTTTAAGCAGTCTTTAACGTTTATTTGTTAGTACATACATTTCCTTTATTGAATTCTAGCTTAATGCTGATATTTTGGTTTGATATGGCAGTCAGATTTCTGTGCCTAAATTCCCAGGTCTACCCACCTGCCATGGTCATTATGAACATTACGAATAAGAGTTCTTTGTGGCCCTAAACATCCAGTGTGTTTTGGATTTTTCTATGTAGTACTGTGATTTGTTAGGGATGTGATACCTATATAAATGACCAGTCTAATCGTAGCCATGAGATATAAGAATGTAGAGGGGTCAGAGCAAGTATTCCAGAGAAGATCTTTCACCACTTAAAGTGTCAGGATGTATTAAAAGCTATGGGGTGGTTCCGGCCATCACTAAAATATCAGTTTGGGGTGTGTCTGAGATGTCCGTTCTTCTGATTCATTATTGAATAGCTGAACAACACACTCACCTAATAGGCCTTTGGAATGTAAGGGGTCTCTCTAATTCTGACCTGGCAAATTAGTTTTCTTTAAACACCCAGTTGAATTAAAGGTCAACTTGACATTTCTATTATTTTTAAATTAGTGATTTTAGTAGCAAGATATCTCTGCCAGAATTCCTACTGCTACTCAATTGCCATGGATGTTATAAAGCCAATTGCCATGGATGTCATTAAAGTATTATGGCCCTTTCACACAGGTGGACCGATTCGGGTCTGCCTGTCCAATTTCAGGCAGATCTGATTGGACCCTCTAGTCTCCTCTATGGAGCAGTGGGTGTCAACGGACATGTGTTCATTGACATCCAATCCAATCTTCTCCTCTAAAAACAGATGGATGGAGATCTATTCCCCATCCATCTGGCAGATCAGATCAAATGGCAGTCAGGTGTAAACGGACAGGCAGTCTTCTTACATCCGACTACCCATAGAGGAGAGCGGGCTTAGCCACTGTGCATAAGCAGAGCTGACATGTACCAGCCAACAACCTCTCGGCAGGGATAAGTGGACTAATTGCCAACGGAGTCCGCCCCGTGTGTAAGGGGCCTTATACTTAACGCACAACTTAACGTTCAGATAAAATCAGCTAACTACAATTCCAAAACAAAAAGTTTTCAAAGTCTTAAAGTTTGTTTTCTTTAGAAACCAGACATGCCTCAGGAAAGAAAACCTGTCTCATGCCAGGAGACTATGCGTGGAAGCAGCAGTCTCTCTGCATAGGTTTGAAATGCCCCCCCCCCCTGCGGAGTCAGAGTTGTAGCTCTACAATCAGCACATTTCATACTGCCTGTTGACACAAGGTACCTCTGCAGAGACAACTGCTTTCACACAGATATTAGAGTCCTTTTCTACAGCATCCCGGCAGGGGACAGGCTTTTCTACTCATGATGTGGCTACATGGCTCTTTTGACAAGCAAGAGAATGATCTTTTAAGATTCATACATATATGAACCGAGGAGAAAAGAGGAGCTTTCAGTTTTGACACCAACCAAGCTGCCTCAAGCACCAGGTTTGGATGATTTTAAAGCCGAGTTTCACCCAAAAGTGGACTCCTCACCCCCTTACATTCCACATTTTGGGATGTCATTTTTTGATGAAGAAATGCAGATATCCCTAATAGCTGCACATAGAAGCAAACGCACTTGTGGAGGTGTATGGCAACCTCAGCCTGAGCTCACTTGAGAGGCAAGCCCCCAGCGCATTTCACTCCACCCCTCTGAGCAGAATTATGGGGGTTGCCATACACCTCCACGAGCGGGTTTACTTCAATGTGCGGCTATTAGGGATATCTACATTTCTTCAAAAGGACGTTTGGAGCACTCACAGCAGTGGACCAGGACCAGCACCCCTTCCCAAGACTGAGCGGCTCGCACATGAGGTTTTTGGTTTACTTGGGATGATTTTACTTCTCTTGGTTTTGTATTGCATGCACCATGCCAAGTCTTGGAATGACATTCATTTTCTGAATAACCTTTTACCTGGAGGTGTTTGGAGTGGCAATGTTTAAAGACCAAAGTGTATACTGTAAGTGCACAATGAAGCTGACATATTCACCTATCGTTAAAAAAAATCAAATTTCCCTTGAATTGGGGGGACGCATGTCATTGTTCCCAAATCACATTGTTTAAGTAACAAACATCTTAAGGCTGTCCATAGGCGGAGCGATTTTCTTTCCTGCAACCTCAGGAGCCATTGTGTTCTCCTGGTGGAGAGGTGGGGGAAGCCATCCTCACTGGGAGAACACAGTGATTATTGCTAGAGACTAGCAATAATTGCATGTAAAATCTGACAGGCTGGTTGTAATCGATCGATCACATTGTACCCAATCAATCATTCAGCCCGCCCATAAATGGTTCAAATCTCGGCCAGTTCCTGCTGAACCGGCTGAGATTCGAACCGTCTATGGCCGGCTTTAGGGCGCTTTCCCACTGCCTTCTTTCAGTCTATCGGCAGCACGCCTGCAGCGCAGTCTACCCGCAGTTTTCGTGTGGGTTTCCTGGGCTTTCCTATAGACTTCTACTATGTTCTGTGTTTTCTGGTGCATTTTCTAAAAGCACACCAAAGGTGCCGCATGCACGTGGCAATTTGATGGAGTGATCAAACTGTCAAAGACAGTGATCAAACTTTCAAAGACCTAAAGTTATTGTTTTTACTGACCCGCAGGGAGATGGAATCGAAAC
Source organism: Pelophylax lessonae (assembly GCF_965119305.1). Classification (NCBI taxonomy): domain Eukaryota; kingdom Metazoa; phylum Chordata; class Amphibia; order Anura; family Ranidae; genus Pelophylax; species Pelophylax lessonae. Next base: position 574,287,462 of record NC_138771.1, on the reverse strand, counting down.
TTCTCATTGGCTTTGGGACAGCAGCCATTGGCTCCCACTGATGTCGGTCACAGCCAGTGAGGAGGAAGTGGGGTCAAGCCATGCTCTCTATGTCTTATGGACACACAAAGCGGGGCTCGGGAGACGCACGAGTGTTCCCAGAGCAAGCGGCGTGCTGTTGTGGGCACTCGGCCCAAGGGAGGGGTCAGGACTCGGAGCACTGGCGAGGGACCGAAGAAGAGAAGCATCAGAGCTGCTCTGGGCAAAACCATTGTACACAGCCATAAGTAAAATGAAACATTAGAATCTGGAAGCTTGGTTTAGTTATTTTTCAGAGAGTGATCAGTTAAATGGAAATCGCTTTATTAGTGCGCATTGGTATATAAAATATATTGGGGTGTATATAGTTTATAAATGTATTTCTGGCAGCCATATCTGCCCATTACATGGCCCTGGCTCAGTAGTACCGCACAGGGGCTTTTATCACTCTCTCAGTTCCGACCTGAATAAAATCAGTTGACTTTCTAGAAGAATACCATGTCTGATCATTTTAAAGGATAAGTTCACCTTTTGGGGCAGAAATTACATTTTCATAATAAATAGAAGCATTTTCTAATGCCATTTCTGGTCCAGTCATCCCAATGTGCTTTTCTCACACTTACCTTATCTACAGGAGGTTTAAATCTTGTCTGTTTTTATTTAAATTTTTAAAATGATTTTCAGATTCCATCACTTCCTGTAGATCATCTATCTGCATTCACTTCCTGTAGGTCGTCTCCCAGAAACCTTCACTTCCTTCTTGCAATATTGAAGAGGGTGTGATTGGGTAAAAAAGAAAAGGTTTGGCGTTTCGCGTTAAATTTATCGCTTACTCAAACCTCAAATGAAGTTTGAGTAAGCACTGAATTTAGCACAAAACGTGTCACCTTTTAACCACTTTGCGACCGCCCACCGCAGATATACTGCGGCAGGAAGCCGCTCCTGGGCAAAGTGACGTAGGTATACTTCGCTCGCTTTCAGGAGGCCAGGGGGTGAGCGCGCGCCGGTGCGCTCCCGCTTGTCAGCGGGGAAGCCGATGTATGTGTCGGGCGGCTCTGATTGCCGCCGGACACCCGCGATCATTCCCTGCTGAGAGAGGAGGATGGGCAGCTGTTGTAAACACTGCTGATCGTTCTTCTCCCTGGAATGATCATAGATATATCACGTCTCTATGGTCATTTCAGAAGCCCTGCCCCCCCACAGTTAGAATCACTCCCCTAGGCTCACATTTAACCCCTTGATCACCCATAATGTTAACCCCTTCCCTGCCAGTGTCAATATTAGGCCTCATGTACACTGCTACTTGTAAACGGACGTTTAGGAGCATTTGGGCGTTTTTTTCAGAAGTCCCTGAACCCTCCTCTGTTATCTTATCTGTCCATGTACACTGAGCCGTTTACAGTCATTTAGAGGCAGTTGAGTTCAGTGTTGTTTTTTAAAAAGCAAATATTTGCGCTCAGGATGTTCAGAACGTGTGTTTACCGGCGTTTCAAACGCAAAACGCGACCGAGCGCTTGTGTTTTTCCATTTTAAAGGGGAATGATTTTTTTTACCTTTAAAAAAGTATCTGAGCGCAAACGCCCGCTAAATGCCGCTAAACGCGGCTGCAAACGCGACACAACGGACGTTTTAAACGTCCTTTACATAGCTGTAAAATTCCAGTGTTCAAAGGACTTTTTAAAACGTCCCGTGTACATTTAGCCTTACAGTAACAGTGCATATTTTTTAGCAATGATTACTATAGTAATCTTACTTGGTCCCCCTAAAAGTGTCAAAAATATCAGTCAGGGGTCCAATCTGTCCGCCGCAATGTTGCAGTCCCGCAAAAAATCGCAGATTGCCGCCATTACTAGTAAAAGAAAAAAAAAAACAATAAAAATTGCATAAATCTTTCCTGTAGTTAGTAAATGCGATAACTTTTGCACAAACCAATCAAAATACGCTTATTGCGATTTTTTTTTTTTTTTTTTTAACAAAAATATGTAGCAGAAAACAAATTGGCCTTAAATGTTAAAAATTTAGATTTTACATTTTTTTTTTTTTTTTTTGAGAATGTCGTATAGCAGAATGTGAAAAATACAGTTTTTTTTTTTTTTTTTTCAAAATTGTCGCTCTTTTTTTGTTTATAGTGCAAAAAATAATAATTTTTTTTTGGTATAGCGTCGCACGACCGCGCAATTTTCCGTTAAAGTACCGCAGTGCCGAATTGAAAATAGGGCCTGGTCATTAAGAGTGCAAATCCTTCCAGTCTTAAAGTGGTTAATGTTTCTTTCTTACCTGTGATATCATTTTAATGCTTCAATAAAGAGGAGTGGAGCAATATTCATGGCTTGTGCATGTTAGTGTATACAAAGTAATCAGGTCTCACGGCTTACATAAATTCTGGCTAAATATTTCTCCTCTATGGGCAGCCTTAATGAAAATAGTAGAAAACCCTTCCCATCAGCCCACTAAACTAAATCTAGCTGACACAAAATCTCAGTGTTTCCAATCTGCCTCCAGGTTTTTTCAGGGGCCTGAGAAGTGCTAGAGAGGTTTTCAGTCCAATGGTATATATAGTGTATATTGCTTGCCATAGCAGATTAGAGCTGATTAGAAGACTCAGCAATAGCTAGGACACGTTTAAAGAGGATGATCCCTTCAAGGTCACTAGGGGAGAGGATAGAGCTTAGCTCAGGAGCTGTAGACTGTGGAACTGATATTGTCATATAACTCTAGTGCACATACAATTATCACCCCCAGAAAATCTGAATTCTTTTAGAATAGATGTTTAATCTACACTATATTACCAGAATATTCTGACGCCTGCCTTTACACACACATGCACTTTAATAGCACCCCACTCTTAGTCCGTAGGGTTCGATATTGAGTTGGCCCACCCTTTGCAGCTATAACAGCTTCAACTCTTCTGGGAAGGCTGTCCACAAGGTTTAGGAGTGTGTCTATGGGAATGTTTGACCATTCCTTCAGAAGCCTATTTGTGAGGTCAGGCACCGATGTTGGACGAAAAGGCCTGGTTTGCAGTCTTCACTCTAATTCATGCCAAAGGTGTTCTATCAGGTTGAGGTCAGGACTCTATGCAGGCCAGTCAAGTTCCTCCACCCAAAACACGCTCATCCATGTCTTTATGGACTTAGCTTTGTGCACTGGTCCAAATCATTTGGTGTAGGTTATACCACGATACTCACCAGTTGTTGGACCTTCCAAATAAATGTGTATTTGTACATGTTATTTATAATACTGTGATTTGTGCAATATAAATTGTTCTGGACAGTGTAGCTGGATATTATAACTCCACCTATATGTGATTTTTCAGGTTTTGGAGTGTGTTAAAATGGTTGTAAACCCTCACAAATACCCAATGAAGAGACTATCATGAGGTGATACACAGAGATCAAACAAAACCTCCTACATATGTTGTACATGTTTATCTGCAGTCTTCTCTTCTCTACATTCCTTCAAAGTGCTGAATTTTTTAAGCTCGTCTGAAAGTTCAGAAAAACGCCTATAGTGCTGACTTCCATATGTCTATAGGACACAGTATTGACATGGAGGTCCGCAGCAACCAATGAGCATTGTAGGGTAGGGGACACAAGAGGCCAATACTCTGGAAAGCATTTGTTTTCCAGCAGACTTCCATTTTTTGGAAATAATTTTGGTGTCTAGTGGTGTAAACAGCAGAAAGTTTTTATAGAGGTTGTATACCCTTACATATACCCAGTGAAGTGACTATCCTCAGGTGATACACAAAGACTAAACAAACCCTCTTACATAAGTTGTGTCTGTTTATCTGCATTCTTTCTCCTTTACAGAGGTTCAAAGTCCAAGAATTTATACAGCTTTTCTCCGCTCTGAAAAGCAGGAGGTGGAGAGCTGAAGTTACACTCTGCAGAGCTCAGTGAAGAGAACTTTGAGAGCTGATTGGAGGGAAGGGACACCCCCCCCCCCCCTCCACACAGCACACAGGAACAGAGCTGAGGCTGTCATTCAGCTGGGGATCCCTCCCTTGTCACCTTTATTTCTCTTGGTGTCAGGAGAAATTGCCAAGTGATTCATGCTGTTAGCAGAGGGATGAAGCAGCAGCTAGAAATGACACTTGGTGCTTTTAAATGAGACAAGGACACACTGTAGAGGGATATGCTTTCTTCATATTAAATATCTGAGGTTTACAAACACTTCAAATTAAACCCTTTGTTTCTTACATCCTCAGGGATCTGTCTGCAGTCTGTCTCCCCTTTCTCCTGTCATTGTGAAGTATAGTACAGTTCTTCTGCTCCCTTACCTAATTTTAGACTCAAAATGAGCAGAAATGCATAATAGCAGGGAGATCTTATTGCCTGGGTCCATCAAATCTCTTCCAGCCCATACCTGAAATATCTGTACAGTCATTACAAACTGTGATTAATGACTAACATGAGATCCATGAGAACATGTCCTGGAGCCATTCCTTTTTATGATTTATATGAGCCACTTGGAGATTGGGTATATGTGTGGCCCCTGGTGCCCAGACAATGGTTTTCCATAGCTGGTCAGCCCGGTTGAATCTTCCCTGTTGTTGTTCTCACTCGGCTTTTTATCAGAAATGTGCCCAAGGATCCACTTTAAAGCCTTTTACCTCTAGCACCCAAGGACCGGTCCATCCGTAAGTTCTAATCTTGAGTTCTATGAGTAGAGGGAGTGAAATGGGACTCTTATGTCTCTGCAGAGAAGCAGCTCGGTCAGCTTAGAGAGTCAGAACCCTGTGGATGCCAACTATCTGAGAGATCGGGCAGCTGTACTCGCTCTTATTAGAGAGGAGGTAAAGCTATGTCTTGGGCTGTTACGGTTGTCCTAGTTGTCCATGCATAGTAACCATGAGTGTCCATCCATACAACAACATCTTTGCTTTCATTATTAGATGTGCAGAATTATTATTGTGTCAAAAGTCCGTGCTCTCTTTATGGAAATCAGTTTGCAATAATGTTTTGTGTTTGGGAAGGTGGAGGTGGCCATAAAATTGGATCCACCAAAAACGGATATCTGGAAATCCAACTACCCACCTTATTTCTCCTTGGGATTTCCATTAGAGATGTCCGCACAATAAGGATGCTCTCACGCTGTTGGATCTGTCATTTTGTTTTCCTTGACTGTAATTAAGACAGCAAAAGTAGCGAGACACTTGTAGTTAGAAAATCTCACTCCTGGAGTCCCGCCAACATCCTGACCCATTGAATTATTTTAAAAAAGGCTATTAACGTTTTTTAACCACTTGCCGACTGCCTAACTACTATCTACGTCGGCAGTCAGCCTCTCACTGGCAAAGTGACGTAGTACTACGTCGCTAGCCTGTGAGGCTCCAGGGAGCAATCGCGCGCCGCTGGAGGCGCGCTCCCGCTCGCTCACGGACCCCCCCGCGTGTGTGAGCGGCAGACCCAATGTCCGCCGCTCACTCGCGATCGTCGGTTACACCGAGAGAAAGGCAGGCGGCTAATGTAAACAAAGCCACCTGTCATTCTCCCCTGTGTAACAGCAGAGATCATACGGTCCTGCTATGTAGGACCGTAGATCTCTGCTGTTACATGAAAAGCCACATCCAATCACAGGTAGAAGCACGCCCCTAGGGACACACTTAACCCCTCCTTCTGCAATAAAGTTAACCCTTTCCCTGCCAGTGTAATTTTTACAGTAACAGTGCATATGTATAGCACTGATTACTGCAGTAATGTCAATGGTACCCCCAAAAATGTCAGTCAAGGGTCCGATCTGTCCGTCGCAATGTCGCAGTCCCGCAAAGAAAATTGCAGATCACCGCCATTACTCATTAAAAAAAAAAAAAACAATAAAAATTACAAAAATCTTTCCCTTGTAAACGCAATAACTTTTGCGCAAACCAATCAAAATACGCTTTTTGCGATTTTTTTTTTTTTTTTTTACCAAACATATGTAGCATAAAACAAATTGGCCTAAAATGTTAAAAAATTTTGATTTTTACATTTTTTTTTTCGGGAATTTCATATAAAAAATGTGAAAAATATTGTTATTTTTGCAAAATTGTCGCTCTTTTTTTGTTTATAGCGCATGATCAAAAAATCGCTCAGGTGATCAAATACCACCAAAAGAAAGCTCTGTTTGTGGGGAAAAAAAGGACGTCAATTTCATTTGGGTACAGCGTCGCACGACCGCGCAATTGTCCATTAAAGTCACGCAGTGCCGAATCGCAAAATAGGCCCTGGTCAGGAAGGGGGTAAAATCTTCCGGGGCTTAAGTGGTTAATGGTAATACCCCTCTTCTGCAGTTTCCAAAGTCAGATTCTGTAAGATATCCAAAAATCTTCATCTATATGGGTGGTGAAACATGGGCTTTTTCAGCCAGAACTTTATCTAGGACTCAGGATATTCTTGTACACATAATCTGCTGAGATTGTTTTTCTGTTGAATTTAAACTGCCCACAACCTTTCCTGGGTGTGTTCTCATTTCTGTTAGCGGAGGAATGAGCAAAAGATCTTCTCTACATGGCAACTGTTATCAGGAGCTGATACTTAGCTCAAGACCTCAGATGGGAAACCACAACACATTTTTGTGGTCTCTAGCCCTTTGGAATTGATGGAGGTTGTTACTAAGAAACTAATTTGTTGTGTGGGAAACCAATTGTCAGTTTACAGCTCAGGTCCCAGAAAACAGCACAGTGTTTTGGGTGTCCAAACTACGGCCCTCCAGCTGTTGCGGGATTACACATCCCATGAGCATAGGCGTGCGCACAGGGTGTGCCAGGTGTGCCTGGGCACACCCTAATCATCCTATGTGGTGCAGATTCCCCCTGTTTAGACCCTAAAAATATTGTAAAAAAAAAATAAATAAAAATAAATAAAACTAAAAAATAATTTAAAAAATGAATAAAAAAACTACGGTCACCATCCACTGCCCTACTGACACCAATCTCTGCCTACGGACACTGTCAGTATATATACACATGCACAAACACATATGTGTTTGAGCTTTGGGGTGCACACCCTAATGCCATAGGCTGCGCACACCTATGCCCATGAGGCATTGTAACTCTGACATTCACAGACATGACTAGGCATGGTGGAAAATGTAGTTCCTGAACAGCTGTAGGGCCAATGTTTGGACACCCTGAGCACGCTGTGGCCTCCCATGTAGAAGAGTTTGCACACTCCTGCTCCTGGACTGAATGTTGCTAAATACATGTAATCATGATAAAGTATGTGCCCCTCCTCAATAAACATTTACTGCTTTCACTAAGGATGGGTTTGGGTTATCAGCTGGCCATAAAGCTCTGGATGAAAATCCGCCCACATGCCACCAACCTAAATCTTACATAATTGCTCTTCATCATTGCCGTGTTTCACCTGTTGTGATAATTGCTACATTTGTCATTATTGCTTCTCTCACAAATGCTTTAACCCATTTTAGTTGAATTGTCTGTTACCCATTTATATATTCATGACGCTCGCTGTTTACTCCTTTCAGTTTAAAAATCTTGTTTCTGTTATCTGTAAGGTTACTGGTTACAATTGGAAGAAAATTAGGGAGATATCTGTGTTGCCTGCAGCATCCGGGTAAAACTGTTCACCTACAGTATACCATGAAGGAACTACGTGCTAGGTTCAGTAATCCAAGCTAGAAGCCTAACTACAGATCATTGGGCCCCATAGCCATCCTTTACAGCTGTGTTATAGTCCCTTCACTCTCCTACCTCATTGGGGCTCAGCAGAGGATGGGAGCTGCTCGAGCCAACTTTATTAGCACGTGATTGGTTGCTAGGACCACCCTGTGTCTGAGTAGCCAATTACCTGCCGGTTAACTTAAAAAGTGGAAGCTCAACACTAAACCTATTGTCAGCAACATTCTAAACTTAATCTATAAACTTAATCTATACTTAATCCCTGTAAAGAAAAAAATCGCTATACTTACATTTTCTGGATCTGATCTGATCTCCAGTGATGGCTGCTGTGTAGAAAGAGACAGCCGACAACGACTGGGAAATGCTTGGGAAGTGATGTCACCCACACAGTTACTATGGGGCCTCCATTTTCGGCTGCCTCTCCTGCACACTCCCACACACTGAAGCCGGTGCTGACAGCTCAGCGTGGGACCGGACCAGATCGGCTGCTGAATACAGAAGAATAGCAATCCCTTCTTTACTGGGTTAGAAAGATAAGGTTTAGAATCTGGCAACATTCACTTGCTGAAGGTGGACGCTCGCTGCACAACTTTACATCAGCCCATCAGACTAACATGATTTCCCATTTCTTTTGGGTTTCAGCTGTCCCCAGTCAGCTTCTCAGCTGATGGGCACACACAATTGGAAGGTGTTCACAAGAATATCCTTACTTCCTAAATTGCTTACTTTCTCCAACGAAGTACCCCAATGCAGCGATGAGACCTACCCAGCCATCTGTTTTTATTACTACTGGCAGGCATACACTCTAAACAGCCATACGGCAGACTCTACCGCTATTTTAAGGTTGCCCCTGAAGAAGGAGTTTTGACCATTGTCTTTGAAACGCGTCGGGCATATACCTTCAATGCAGCGGTATCTTCTTGTCTGTTGACTGTATGAATTGTATCAAGCTTGCCACATTTTTTTAAAAATGTGTATATGTTACTATTTTCAATAAATCAATTATTATTATATTTTTTTCTTGCACATCTACGTGCCTTAAAAGTCCCACCCCAAGGGGAATTTCTCTATTGTAGAATCTGGCAAAGGGTAGGCTCAGTGTTAGTTTTGGCTAAACTTCCACTTTAACATTGACAGCTCCTGCTCCCGCCCTCCATCCAGTTGTGATGTGCCCCCCACCCTCCATCCAGTTGTGATGTGCCCCCCTCCCTCCATCCAGTTGTGATGTGCCCCCCACCCTCCATCCAGTTGGGATGTGCCCCCCGCCCTCCACTGTGCTGTGAAAATGACAGACACAGAGGGTGGGAGAAAGAACCGGCTTCTGAGTGGCGACGGCTGTGGTCTTGATGGGACAGTGACTTGGCCTGGATCCAGGCCAAGGTCTGCCAATTAGGGATGCCTGGCGTACATGATTAATTTCAGTGCTGGGCAGAATAACCAGAATCTATCTCTGGGCAAGGGTTGTTGAGCAAATTTACCCTCTGTATTTGTCCTGGTAAAGATTGTCTTTGGTACAGATGGGAACTCCAATATTTTAGAGATGTCATAGGTACAAGAAGTAAAGGGAAACCTTCCAATGGGAACATAGGTTTCAATGACAATTGCTTAATAGGGGAAATTCACTTAGTTTATAGACATTTCCTCTCCCTTCCTGTTTTGCCTCTGGAAGTGAAGGAGAATCTCTCTGTTGGGACATGGGGGGAAAAAACATGCAGTTTAATTAAATAAGTGTAGATCTTATGTAACCTAAAACTTTGAAAGCTGGCATCTGATTGGTTACTGTAGGCAACACAATTGATTCCTATTCTTCCAGTGATAAATTAACTCCATGATCTGCAAGCCAGAGCTAACATTTTCTTTACTGCATTTAATCTAAAGATTATAATGAAGGAGATGGAAGTGAAGGACTGGCAGGCCCGCTATGAGCAGAGTCATGCAGAGGTGCTGGAAATGAGGTATGCAGCCTGGCTTTTCCATTGTACTTTATTGTATACATATATGAGAATTTATGGCTCACCTACATGTTTGTTTTGTCTAAATTTGCTAAAAGCATATCTAAAGACAAAGCCAAAAATGTAATATTGCAGTTTACCATTCCTTGATTTGTGATGAATGCATTTGTTTTTTTTCCTTTATTTTAACCTGGTCATTTTTTTTTTTTCACAATGTTTTATTGAAATGGGTTATTATCACACAAACAGAAAAATATATATTGTATAATGAAATCATAAGTGGTCCCATGTTTACACTCATTTCACCACTGTGTCTTTGGAGGGAGCCATAGTTGTCAAACCTGTCTACCATCTTAATCTGATGGGATTAGTAGTGTACACAGGAAAGACACAAAGTGACGGGGACGCTGCATTTCTGGGAAGATCAGTATTTTCTGTACTTGCTAAAAATGTTAATTGTCTGAAAAAAAATAAAAATAATGTAACCACCACATTCAAAGGCTAGTAAGCGGCAGTATATATTACAGTTTTGATATGATTTACTGGAGCTTAATGGTAGCTGTATAGGACTGGATCCCTGAATAATTAAAGTATATGTAAACCCTCACCTTGTGAAATAACCAGTTCAGTTTAATAGAAATGAAAGGCAAAGAATTTGTGTATAAATATAAAAACATTATAAATACCTTTTTTTTCCCCATTTTTTTTTTTTTTTTAAGTGATCACATAGCCTCTGTTTTCTGCTGCATAAGAGCTAAGGGGAGGAGAAACATCAGAACACTGGTCTTCCTAGTTAATGGCTGTGCAGAGGGCTGAGTCAGGACAAGTCTGATGATTTGTGGGGGGGGGGGGGGAGCAGGCTGGGTTCCCAGCACAGCTAGAGACCTGACCACGGTGTGTTCTCCTGCCTAGTTCTGTTTTTAGCCATCTATAGAAGAAACCAAGCTGGTGGCATACTTTGAAGTCATAGTGGTATCTTGTAGGACTGGTGATGATTATCACTTTGACAGCCTAGGGAAGAGGGTATAGGCACAACTGTAAAAAAGGGTTAGGAACTCTGGGCTTAGCTCTAACTCCAAGCATGAAATGCAAAGAGTGGCATCTAGTCTGGATTGATATGAGTAATTGCATCCATAATGTTCACACTATGTACTGCTATGGAATAAGCCTTGCTAATACATTGTGTTATCTTTATTTCCCTTATCTTGTAGGAGGATTGTTGCAGAGTATGAGAAAACCATCGCACAGATGATCGGTAAGATGTCTTTTAATGCTGATTATCTTACTGTATAACAGAACAGAATGGATCTTCGTGGTATCTGCAAAGGGTGACCCCAAGGGCGGCCTGCTAAAGGGTTGAACATTAAATTTTGTGTCCTTTTTTTATTCGCACGCTAAATTTTTTTTTGCCCCGATTTCTTATTCTCTACCTATTTAGCCAATTGCATCTTGAGCTGGAAAGTTTGAAAATGTTGAATTCTGAAAAGTCTTTGGGTGGTAATACTAACTTTTCTGGGCAGGGCCATCTTTAACACAGGGCAAAAGGGGCAGCTGCCCTGGGTCCAGTCATTGTTGTGGGGCCCAAAGCAGCTGCCCCTTGAACCCATACTGCCTCTAAATAGTTAATAAGTGGTTTTGGGAGGGCCCTAGAAAATATTTGCCCAGGGTTCAATCAATATTAAAGACAGCCCTGTTTCTGGGGAACGATTTTTTGCCAATTTCATTTGCATGACACTACCATTCTGTATTGTATCATTTTTAAGTTCACTTGGCCATTTCTCTACATTAATTTAGTCCCTTCCTCATGCTGCCACAATGACATCACATCTCCAGCACAGATTGGTCTTTCCCCAGAGAGACCCCATTTCCAGTGCCTACATCCATTGGTCTTTCCTCTTTGTCCCCCCTTCAACATATACTTTTCTCTGTCTACAGCTGTCCATACACTAGTGGAATTTTATTCTAATGATAAGAACATTTGTTTTGTTTTTCTAATCGTTAGTGGAGTCAAATTAATGTTCATTTTTGACCACAGTAACCGCAAAAATTTGAAGGAGCAGGGTGTAACATTTTTCTTGAACGAATGAATTTCAAACAGTGTATGTGGTTTTTATACGGAAAAGTCCATTCATTCCAAAATCGAATGTTAAAAGCAAAAAGGATTGTCAAAATACTTTCCAAAGATATTCATTAGGTCATCAAACGAATTGAGAATTCTGCACTCCCCTCCTACATATATTAAAGGAAAAGTTCGCCTTTCATAACATGTTACACCAATATTCGGGGTGTAACATGTTATAAATGCACCGGCCCCCGCACCTCACCCTCCAGCCAATGGGGGTTCTTCTCCACCCGCTAAATCTTTTTCAAAGCGTGGCCATGCTGGGCTCCGCCCACCCGTCCACGTCACTCATTCGCAGTGCTCTGTGAATGGAAAACTACAAGGTCCGGCAGCCTTTGCGTCTGTCGGCTTGTTTTCAATTACGGTAACTACCACGGCGCTGTGAGCACTGTGGTAGTTGATTCATTCTTCCTGTCAACATGTACCGGCTTCCACCTACGAGGAAGCAGATACACTGACAGGTCTGCAGGAGACCTGCATGCCACCATCTGCCGATCGCTGGTGCAATGCTTTCCAGGCTCCTGCAACATAAAATAATAAATGCACATTTCTCTATCGCTCATTGACAGACGTAGTCCTCGGTGATACAGCACCTTCGGGTTATGTTGCCTCCACAGGAGCAGGACTAGACAGGAAATAAAAATGCTCTGGCCACACCCCAGGGGCAGTCCCCGAGGGTATATCCTCTCTCTCTCCGCCACAGCAAATCAGTTATGTCACAAAAGCAGTGCGGGAAACCTTAAGACTTGAGGTTTTACCGGCAGAGGCAACTGAAACAGAGATTCCCTTTGGTACTAACAAGCCCATCAAAACGGTGAAGGTTTTTCCTGTACCCAAGTGTTTTGGTAATAAAATTAAAGGAGAATGGAAGCATTCTAAGCGTACCTTTACGATTTCCAAGCGTATTGCTAGACGCTATCCATTTGAGGAATCCTTCATTAAGAAATGGACGGTACCACAAGTAGTGGATCCACCTATTTCCAGGCTGAATAAAGCCACGGTTATCCCAGTGGAGGACACTTCGTCCTTTAAGGATCCGGTGGATCGGAAGATGGAAGCAGAGTCCCGCACTATCTTCTCTCTGATAGGGTCAGCATTTAGACCAGTAATTGTTATTGGTCTAGTTTCCCAGACACTTACGGAATGGGCGAGATTGGTACGCCAAGACCTTAGGGGAAAAGATATTCCCCAGGAAACATCTGATTTGATGGAACAGATTATACAAGGGCTACAGTTTATCTGTGACGCAGCCTTGGACACTACTCCCCTATTAGGGCATGCATCTATGTCAGCGGTAATCCTCAGACGTGTGCTGTGGTTAAAATGCTGGTCAGCTGACCTAGGTTCCAAAAAGACCTTGACGAATCTCCCCTTTCAGGGGAATCGTCTATTTGGGGCCTCCCTAGATGAAATTATTAAGGATGCCACTGGGGGCAAGAGCACTTTTTTGCCACAGGCTGCTAAAGCTAAGGGACCTCGCAACAAGCGAGGACCTTTCTTTACCGCCCATAAAGGGTACGTACGCCCGGCTGGAACAAGCGGGAAAGGCAAGACTCCTCCAGGAGGGTTCAAGAAAGGCTGGTCGGACAAACGGAGGACCGACTCAGCCAAACCCGAAGCAAAGGATTACACAGCCTGAAGGTGCGCCCCCACCCGGGTTGAGGGTGGGGGGACGTTTTCACCGGTATTCAGGATATTAGATCGAGCATCGACTACCACTACCGGTGCGATTCTTCCCTTCCAACATTTAAGGACTACAGGGAGCGGTAGTCACCGTTCCCTGAATAGATCTTTTCCTTTACCTTTTCCTAAGATTAGTCTCTATTCTCCACAGGAATCGGATCTGGTTGACCAGACAGACCAAGAAGCCTCTAGCCGGGTGACTTCGGTCCCTGAGGTTCAACCAGAAAAGATCACCCTTCCTGATAGGAATCAGGTATCTGATAAATGTGTGGGAACAGAAAACGACCAGGCTTTCTCGGATGGTCGGGGCCAGATAGCTCTAGGGACGCCTGGTTCAGATCCAGTCAGCACCAGTGGTGCTAGAAATTCTAGGCTGGCCTCGTCAAGCCGGCCTGGCCGACTTGGACATGCTAGTCGCAGACGTTCCGTGGGAACTTCGTCTCAGGGAATGTCTTTGGTCTCAAGGACCAATTTACCATCGTGCTTTACAGTCGCTGGTTTTAATGGCCTGGCCATTGAGACCCAAGTACTGAAGGACAGAGGGTTGTCAGCTTCAGTCATTCCTACCCTTATTAAAGCAAGGAAAGCGACTTCCAGCAAGGTCTATTATCACACATGGAAGACTTATATTGCGTGGTGCGAATCTTTAGGATTTCCTCCACGTACCTATTCGGTGACTCGAATATTGGCTTTTTTGCAAAAAGGGGTTGAGCAGAAACTAGCCTTGAGCACCATCAAGGGTCAAGTTTCAGCATTAGCAATCTTCTTTCAGAAACCTTTAGCTACCAAGTCCTTGGTGCGGAATTTCATCCAGGGGGTGCGGCACCTGGCTCCACCAGTCCGCGCGCCCTTACCGCCCTGGGATCTTAATTTAGTTTTGTCGGTTCTACAGAAACCTCCCTTTGAAAACATCAGGGAGATTCCCTTGCTTACTTTATCCCAGAAGGTGGCCTTCTTGGTGGCTATCACTTCTGCTCGCAGGGTGTCAGAACTGGCTGCATTATCATGCCAGTCCCCATACCTAGTGATTCATAGGGATAAGGTAGTACTTCATCCTAAGCCATCCTTTCTTCCTAAGGTGGTTTCAGATTTTCATCTGAATGAAGATATTGTACTACCTTCCTTGTGTCCTCAGCCCAATCATCATCGGGAACATGCGTTGCATTCCTTGGATGTGGTTCGGGCAATCAAGGTATACCTGAAAGCTACGGAATCATTCCGTAAGACGGATTCACTTTTTGTGATCACGGATGGCCCCAGAAAGGGGTTGCCTGCATCTGCCGCGACCATTGCCAAATGGATTAGACAGACGGTGGTACAGGCTTATTCTATTAAGGGTCAGAGTCCTCCGTTCCCTGTTAGGGCGCACTCCACTCGAGCGCTCAGTACTTCCTGGACCTTTCGCCATCAGGCGTCAGTGGTCCAGGTATGTAAGGCGGCCACCTGGTCGTCGGTACATACCTTTACAAAATTCTATAAAATTGATGTGATGGCATCGGCGGATGCCTCATTTGGCCGCAAGGTTTTGCAGGCCGCAATTTGAGGAGACCGGTGGTCTACCTCGAGGGTTTTTTTCTGTTTGAAAAATTTATTTTTGTTGAGTCTCATCATTAAGGATGAGCATTGTAAACTTCTAGTTGGCACCGGTTGGGCCTTCTAGATTGGAATTTGATTTCCATTTTCCCACCCCTCATTTGTGATACTGCTCTGGGACTTCCCGAAGGTGCTGTATCACCGAGGACTACGTCTGTCAATGAGCGATAGAGAAAAATGGATTTTTGTAAAATCTTACCGTAAAATCCTTTTCTCTTAGCTCATTGACAGACGTAGTCCCTGCCCCTCTGTTTTTGAGTTGGGTTGGGTTAAATTCTCTAAGCACTGCTTTTGTGACATAACTGATTTGCTGTGGCGGAGAGAGAGAGGATATACCCTCGGGGACTGCCCCTGGGGTGTGGCCAGAGCATTTTTATTTCCTGTCTAGTCCTGCTCCTGTGGAGGCAACATAACCCGAAGGTGCTGTATCACCGAGGACTACGTCTGTCAATGAGCTAAGAGAAAAGGATTTTACGGTAAGATTTTACAAAAATCCATTTTTTTTTACCTGCAACAGAAATGTGCATTTATTATTTTTTCTGAAAAGGTTAACTTATCCTTTTTAACATTTTTTTTATATCCCCCCAACCTTTTTCATTCCAGAATAGATACAGTTTTGCTAGTTATATTAAAAAAAAAAATAGAAACGGGCATAACTGCAAACACTTTCTCACAGCCCTGCTATACTCTCAAGAGGAATCCACTGGGAAAGTGGCACTTTCAGGATTGTCATTCTCCTTGGTCCCCCACAACAGCCTATAGTGCTGACTTTCATATGTCTATAGGACACAGTATTGACATGGAGGTCTGCAGCAACCAATGAGCATTGTAGGGTAGGGGACACAAGAGACCAATACTCTGGAAAGCATTTGTTTTCCAGCAGACTTCCATTTTTTGGAAATAATTTTGGTGTCTAGTGGTGTAAACAGCAGAAAGTTTAAAGAGGTTGTATACCCTTACATATACCCAGTGAAGTGACTATCCTCAGGTGATACACAAAGACTAAACAAACCCTCTTACATAAGTTGTATCTGTTTATCTGCATTCTTTCTCCTCTACATAGGTTCAAAGTCCAATAATTTATACAGCTTTTCTCAGCTCTGAAAAGCAGGAGGTGGAGAGCTGAAGTTACACTCTGCAGAGCTCATTGAGGAGAGCTCTGACAGCTCATTGGAGGGAAGGGACACACCCCCCTAAACACAGCACACAGAGACAGAGCTGGGGCTGTCAGTTGGAGATCCCTCACATGTCACCTTTTTTCTCTTGGTGTTAAGAAAACTTGTCAGAAGTGACTCATGCTGATAGCAGAGGATTGAAGCAGCAGATAGAACTTACACTTAATGCTCTGGAATGAGACAAGTTCACACTATAGAGGGATATACTTTGTTCATATTTCATGTCTGAGGTTTACAACCACTTTAAGCATGCAGTCTCTTCTTTTGCCATTGTTTTATCAAAGTGTTTATTCTATCAAATGATCATATTGTTATGTGTATAGCCACCTTAATCTGCCTGATGTTCAGATACCTTCCAATATATTTGGCCAGCTTTTAGACTACAGTTTTTGTACAGAGTTCTGTTGTATAAATTGTTCTATCTAAGCTCCATTGTTTCTGTAACAGAGGATGAGCAGAGGAGCAGTGTGACCGCACAGAAGAGTCTACAACAGGTGACTCGAGAGAAGGAACAAGCCCTGGCCGATCTGAACTCTGTAGAGAGATCTCTGTCTGACCTCTTCAGAAGATATGAGAATCTTAAAGGTGTCCTAGAAGGTTTCAAAAAGGTATAATGTCCTGATAATACTAGATCCTAGCTGGTTGCTGCTTCAAACTGATTGTTGTGTTGACCATTTCTATGGTATTTTCAGAATGAAGAGGCTCTAAAGAAATGTGCACAGGATTACTTAGCCCGGGTAAAGCAGGAGGAGCAGAGGTACCAGGCCCTGAAAATGCATGCAGAGGAAAAGCTGAACAAGTAAGAGCCAATGAGCAGACTGATAAGTGCAAGATTTGGCAATTACAGCCCCCCCCCCCCCAAAAAAAATATAAACCAAATATTGTAGTTGCTGTGTCTGGGTTTAGGGCGTGCGCCCCCCCCCCCCCCCCCCCAGGAGTTTGCCAGCAGATCCCAGCCAATGATTCATGACCTGGACCTGCTGATCAACTGTGTACAATCACAGCCCAGAACCCTGTATTGCCAATCCATACACGGCTCTGCACAGAGGGAACAATCTCTGTTTCTTATCCCTGCATAGGGATTAGAAACAAAGAGTTAGTAAAAAAGCAGCATGCATTGCAAATATTAACACTTTTTAGGGACACATGTTACCCCTTGATTACCTGAGATGTTAACCCCTTCCCAGCCAGTGTCATTAGTACATTGACAGTGTATAGTATTCTCACTGATCACTGTATTAGTATCACTGGTGATGTCAGTTGTAGCTAGTCCGTTCCTACCCAGTGTAAGTTGGTGTCAGATTGGCCGCCGCACTATCACAGTCCCACTATAAGTCGCTGATCAACGCCATTAGTGGTATAAAAAAAAAAAATCCCAGTATATATACCATCATTTGTAGACACTATAATTTTCAGGCAAAGAAATCAGTATACACTTACTGGGGTTTTTTTTTTTTTTTTTTTGACGTAGCAGAATACATTCTGGCCTAAATTTAAGAGGAATGTTTTTTTATTTTTATTGGATATGTGTTCTAACAGAAAGGTAAAAAAATATTATTTTCTTTTCAAATGCTCAGTCTTTTTTCGTTTATTTAAAAATAAGAAATGCAGTGGTGATCAAATACCACCAAAAAAATTTTATCACAATGGCTTGTGGTGGAGAAATATGCTTGCTTAAATTTTGGCTGATTCTTGCTGACTTACAGGCGCAAATAATTTGAGGCTTGACATATAATCAATTATGTAATAGTTTTGTGTGTTACTATAGCTTCTGACCACAACACCACCAGTGCTGCAATTGTGATTGACACCAGTGCCTGTGTCTTGCCTCTACCACCCTTGTGTAGGCTTTCCCACACACAAAGCACAGCCTATGATGGTGCAGTCATGTTTGCACCAACGCTGCTGCAGTGTCCTCACAGGGAGTGCTTTGTAACTAAGAAAGCAACATTAGGATAAGGTTCACACTAGTGCGGTGGGATTTTAATCAAACTTTGAGTTACCTTTTAGTGCAACTTTTTGGGACTTGGTTGCATTTTGCATGTGGTTTGCATATTCTATGGGGGCAAATCACACCAAAGTAGTACAGGAACCGTTTCCAAAATTGCACTGCACAAAGTTTGCATTGATGTGAACGGGCGCCATTGAAATCAATGTGATTTTTCCCTTGTCATGCAATTCTGTGTGACTAAAATCGCATCTGAAATCACTCTAGTGTGAACCAGGCGTAAGTGGCAATAGGAGCCACATCTGATTTCCCAGTCTTTGCTTTTATGTGGTTTGCATAGATATGCTTCCTTCTACTTTGTACACAATGAAACGTCTTTACCAAAAAAAAAGATCTTCCGAGATTCTGATGCAGAAAGCTGCATTTCATATTATTTTATTGTCACAGAGCCAATGAGGATATTGCCCAGGTGCGGAGCAAGGCCAGTTCAGAGGGTGCAGCGCTGTCAGCTAGTTTGAGAAAGGAGCAGATGAAAGTGGAGTCCCTGGAAAGAGCACTGCAGCAGAAGGTGGGTGCTTTCAGATCTCCTGTCAATTTATAGATGTTTTTGAGCTAACTGCAAAATTGCAGCATATCTGGTGAATTTCCTCTGAAATGTTTAAAATGAACTTGCCCTGGCCTAAAATATTTTCTGGGTAACAACAATGCAATGCCTGTAGGTCCTAGGCCCAGGATAAATGTATGGATTTGTAGCCCCTCCCTAAAGTGATAAATTCTACAGTGATTATTCCCAAACCGGTCATTCATCTGTCAAATCCCATATCCTCTACTTCCCTCTGAAGTCCTAGCATTCATTTTCCAATTATTCGGGATGCAGCAGTTGCACTGACAAAGGCGCTGCTCTCAACTTGACATCCATGCAGCTGCTGTGTCCCAAGTGCCATGATTGGGACTGCCTACACGTGTACCAGTGGCGGAACTATCAGGGTCGCAAAAATTGCACTTGTGACTGGGTCCTGGTGTTCTGCTACTGTGGGGAGCCCCATGCCTGCAACCCCCCCTTCTTGCAGTCGCTTTCAAAATCACCTAACTAGCGGACCACCTGGGTTACACCAGGGCCTGCAGAGATCCTCCTCACACCAAGGGCCGGCAGAGTCCCCCCCCCCCCCCGACACCAAGGGACGGCAGAGTCCCCCCCCCCCCCCCGACACCGAGGGCTAGCAGAGTCACCCAGCCCTCACACCAAGGGCCTCCAGAGTTCCCCCGCCTCTACACCAAGGGCCCTCAGAGGCCCCCCCCCTCACACCAAGGGCCGGCAGAGTTCCCCTCCTCACACTGTAAGGGGAATGCTAATGTAAAGGAGAACTCTGTAAAGGGTATCAAGAGCAGGGGGGCCCTTCATGGTTTTTTGCACCAGGGCCATAAAGGTTCTAGCTACACCACTGACCTGTGCATCCCTATGTGGGTAAACACGGCCCTTACATGGGCATACACTGTAGCACGTCCCGTGTCAATGAGGCCTAACACTTCATGCTTGAAGGGGCCTGGGCTTCATCTCGACTTGGGTAGAAGTTGAGAAAATGTGTACAGCCTTGCGCCAAATGGTGCCTGGCCTTCAGCAGTCTTGTTACCATATACCAGAAACTGGTTGCCTTAAAACCTACACCAACCAGCCTCTACCAGTGATGTGACACATATCTCTTAGAAATGGCAAAAGCCAGCCAATGCATTGGTTACATCATTAAACTCTTACAAATCTAGAAGGCTAATCTGTTGTTCTCTAAAATAAAAATCTGGTTCCATGTGCTAGTTCGTGTTCTGATCAATGGCACCCAAAGAGTTTCTTTAATGTTGTCCCTGAAGATGTTATAAGCTGATGATCTACTTACTTGCTGTTTTCTATTTGCTTTAGTTGGTACTCACACACTTCCTTACCAGATCTTTCAGTTGTTTTGGTGTCTCATGTGACACTGGTTTTAGGTCTTCTTTACATGGACTTTAGCTTGTACGACAGCAGTGTATACAGCAAGCATTTGCAAAAGCTTTTAGAAAGCTTTCGGCAGCATTGATGAGGTCTCAAAAACAACATTCAGCTCCAGCATGGGCATGTTACATGCAGATCCTAATGGAAGTGCTGACTGTCAATTTATTCAAACTTCTAGCAGGCTTCAGAAGTACTGAAAGCTTGTTGAAAACCTGCTGAAGTCCGAGTAGCTTGTTTAGAGTGATGGTCATCATTCCAAGATTCTCCCCAAAATAAAGTTTTCTTTAAAGACTTCAACAAAATGGTTTGTAGCTTGCTGAAGGCTTTCGGAATGCTTTACACTACAGTGTACACACTGCTCCTGTGCAAGATGAAGAAGCTCTAAAATGGCCTCCAGGTAAGTTTCCTCCTAATTTTTATTTTTTATATATGTTCCAGTGTTGTTACTTCCCTAGAGTAGGACCATTTAAAAGGGACCAACGTTGTTGTGTGCCTTTCGTGTCTGTACGTAAAAATATGAAAACATGCAACTTGGACCACAGATTTTATCCAGATTTTTTATCATGATGAATAGTGGTGGAGAAATATACTGGATAAACACCGCCTAAATTCGGGGTGATTCTTGCTGACCCACAGGTGCAAATAATTTTGAGGCTTGACATATTTGACATAAACTATATTACCAAAAGTATTGGGACTGCTGCCTTTACACGCACATTAACTCTCATGGCATCCCAGTCTTAGTCCGTAGGGTTCAATATTGAGTTGGCTCGCTCTTTGCAGCTATAACAGCTTCAACTCTTCTGGGAAGAGGTTTAGGAGTGCGTCTATGGGAATGTTTGACCATTCTTCCAGAAGTGCATTTGTGAGGTCAGGCACTGATGTTGGAGAGAAGGCCTGGCTCTCATTCTCCGCACTAATTCATCCCAAAGGTGTTCTATCGGGTTGAGGTCAGGACTCTTTGCAGGCCAGTCAAGTTCCTCCCAAACTCACTCATCCATGTCTTTTTTGGACCGTGCTTTGTGCACTGGTCTAAATCATTTGTTGGAGGGGGATTATGGTGTGGGGTTGTTTTTCAGGGGTTGGGTTTGGCCCCTTGGTATGCTGATGTCTTAGGAGTTATTTTTACTGGAACTAAGACATTTTGGACAATTTCATGCTCCCAACTTTATGCTCCCAGTTTGGGGATGGCCCTTCCTGTTCCAACATGACTTTGCAGAATTTTTGCTGTAAGCTACCCATTATCTGTGCATCTCCTGTACTAGTTATAATTTGAAGAGCTGCTTGCTCTTTTCTCTTTATTGCTTATATGTAAATGATGATCAAAAACCGAAAACTACTATAAAATTACTTTCTGCATTTACAATTTTACTTGAAAGAAATTGTGTAGCTGCCATTATTTAAAATGTGCCTATGTGTCAGAAACTAATTTAAAACGTAATTTATTCATATTAATTGTTTTTCAGAACCAGGAAATAGAAGAACTGACTAAGATCTGTGATGAGCTGATTGCCAAGATGGGAAAGAATGATTGAACAAGGTCTTCCCCACTACTCCAGTATGACATTCCCCACCCTTTCTACCTGTCAGCCAATCAGCATGTGTCATGGATCTTTAAAAAAAAAAAAAACCCACAGCAACTTGAAGTGTACTTCTCCATTTCAAGATGTTAAGAGCACACTGAGTATGGTTTCTGACCTATTAATGGTGGACCTTCCCTTTTTATAACATCAGATCAGTGGATTCCCCATTGGCAGCAGGGCCAGTGAAAGCTCATTTTCCTGTATATATGCCACCAGCCTGGTCATGTGATATTTCTGCATAGTACATTCTTTATAAATGTAGTTGGTGCTCATATTGTGCTTCCCGTTAATTTAAACTGCAAGCTCAGTTTACAGTCAACTGAGCCCTTTAGCGGTCCTTACTATCGATGTACCTTCTATAGTGCTACAGAAGTACCTAATCTAAGAGGATGATGGACAGGAATTAAGCCTGATAAGCAGCAGAAGTAGAATTACCCAAAGCAAAACGTGTTAATGAGAAATAGCTTTTACTGTGCAGCAAATCCTATTTGCATCGCTGATGGGAAACTAGAAGGCTGGCTCTAGCAGCTCCCATAGGTCACAAGGAGAGCCTACATATGTTGTGTTTTGGGGAAGAACCTTTTACGAACGTCTGACAATCTATAGTATGCTCATCGAGGGATAACTGTGAGACATAGACGTTGTTGTACACATTTGTCTTATATGATGCAAACCTGCCTCATCAGAGGATCTTATAAGAGGATTTGGATGGATTTACATGTGTCCTCTCATAATAATAATATGCATATAATATTGGCTGGTCCAATAGACAGCTGAGTGCAGTTGGAGTGTGATGGCACAGTTTTTAAAGGCGTGTAAAGTATTAAACTTTTAAATGGAGATGGGCAAAGTGCAGTAACGCAAGCAACCAATCAGAAATCATTTCTTGCTGATCTGGCAACAGTAAAGTTAAATCGTATTGTTTGGCATAGGTCACAGTGCTTTGCACGTCAATGTCAACTTTTTATCTGCCCCTTATTAAACCAAATAGTCTCTAAATGCTGTATTTTGCTCTTCAGCAAACATAGCTGCCACCTGTGTCAAAGGAAGTATCTTTAAAACAAAACCTTAGCATGATTGCAATGGATGTGCAGGCTTCCTATCTGTGGCACTACAACACGGTGTTGTCAACACCTAGAATGTCATCTATGCATACCAGCTTAGGTTGCCTAAGGCAAATCCAGTAGGGGGGTATTCTGCCCAATTCTTTCCTTAAGAAGACCATTATAGACCATAGATCAGTAGCAGGTGTAAAAAGATGTGAGCTAACATTGGTGTGGCCAGTTTTAGGAAGGGTCTGGAGCATAATAGCAGTGCTATAAACTAACAGCATATTTAAGTACAACTCCCAGATCTTTGGAACATGTTGATACTGTACAAAAGTGCAATGAGATTAAAAAGAGGCAGTAGATAATATTTATTCTATTTTTATATTATTGTGTTGCACAGATTCCACTAAGGTACAGACAGTACACTTCACTAAAGTCCCTATATTTTTAGTAGCCATGTATCTACACTTACCTGCATTTGACAACAAAATATTTGCCTAACATATGTCTCAATGTGCCCAATTACAGTGCCAAATCTATAAATATACTTTTAAGCCCAAATGCCTGCGCAAAAGTAAAAAAAAAAAAGTGCAGTACACCTCTAAAATAAATAAATTTCCCCAGGTTTTATCCTTTTACAAATGCTTCAGGAACAGAAAATACCTGTTAATGTGCCATAAATCAAGTGAGCTCCCAACTTCCCGTGTAAACTGATAACTCTGCCTCTGCTGCATTGAATTCCCAATTGGTTTTGTCAACCCGGCTGGACTACAAACACCTCACCTAATGTTACGGGAATTGGTAGGTGTCCAGCTAGGGAGAACCCAGGCATGACTGACACCACTAATTAGAACTTCAGTGCAGCTCACGATGGGAAGTTAGGAGCTCACTGGATTTGTGGCAGGATCAACAGGTATTTTTATGCACGTGCAGTATTTTTAAGGAGACAAAACATGGGTAAATATGCATGTATTTCAGAGATGTGCTGATGAGATTATTTTTTTTTTTGTCCAAAGATACTTTTTTAAAAGGAACCAATCAGGTGAGAAATACAGGAGTTGCCATGTTTTGGTTGTTTTTGTAGATGCATGCCTGGGACTGTCCTCCTTCTCCTTTCCTCACTACCTGGCAAGTTACTGACCTAGAAACAAAATGGGAATATAAGACTTTGGAGCACCTGCATCTGCCTGGTCGAGGATTCACTGAGTGGTAAGAGTGATAAGGAAGAAAAGTCCTGGATAATGTAGCTACCAACACAAGTCAACTGTTCCTGTATTCTTCTCCTGACATGAAATTAACTTGTTAAATTTTCCTTACCTGGCTAACCTGAGACTCTTGTGCTGTGCTAGAAGCTGCCATCATCTAACCCCTGGGAGCAGCACTAATTCTGGGGCATTAACATCACTGTGTGGGAGTCTGCACAGCTGTGTACTAGCCAGGAATCAGCACTACGGGAGTCCCAACAGCCTCCAACCCCAACTAGGAAAGATCCAAAAATTCCCTATGAGTAGTTTAAACTGCATAGTTGTATACCAAAAGAGCAGGAGATGTAATTCATAGTTTTATGTGCATTGCTTTTAATAAATTTGCTCTGTAAGCCTCATGAGCCATCTCCTAAGAAAGTCATTTAACTTTAACAAGATAGGTAATTTATCCAACCCAAAGGACTAATTTACGTGCTGCTCTTTTATCTTGGTTTACACAGCCAACCAAGGGTGCACCACTGCTGCTGATTTGAAAGTGAGTTTTTTTTGTATGATCTAGGCCAATTTAAAGAATACATTTTGTAGATGGTGTTCGTTACCTTTTGTTTACACTGCGTCCAGTGGGATACACTAACATTTTCATTGTCCCATTGGGAAAGCCATCCAAGGCTGGAGCTTCATAGGTAATTTTTAATCTATTGCTATTGAAAAAATGAACCACTTGCTGCCATTTACTTTATTAAACTTGCCATACATGAATCGAAATTCATGCAAGTTCAGCAGGAACGTCTGAATTTTGGTCCATGTATGAGCACCTTGGTTGTACAAAGTCAATCTTTCAATCGACTTGTGTACAACCAGCCTGTTGGGTTTTTCCCAAACAATTAGGGCCTCCAGCTATAGCCAGCAACCCCAATAGCCTGTGTTCTGCTGTCAGAAAAGGCTCCTCACCGGCAGAATAAAATAGCACTGCGGGAGGGATTCCACCATCAACACTGTGTTGATGGGGAAATCAAGCAATTTTCTTTCCTTCCACCCATGGTAGAAGGAAAGAAAATTTCATAATCTATTTATCTTAAGCCTAGTACATACTGGCCGAAAGTCGGGCAGCATTTGGCCCAACGCGTACGGCAACCAGTACAACAGAAGCCGGCCATTTGGCTCCCAATCAGCGCTATCAGCCAATGGGTGAGAGGGCTAACTGAAGTGTTGTAGGGGGGGGGGCAGTCTCCCTTGTCAGAACACAATGGCACAGTGGGGGGAGATCGCTGTACGTATGTCTGATAGTACAGTGGCTCCTTATGTCAGTTTGACGGGTTGAACGAAGGCTAGAGTTACACAGGAGAGTTTAAATAGCTCCATCTTGTTACTAAAAAATCTCTAGCAATTCATTTCTAGAAGTAGCGATTAGTCACTAAACAGCTGAAACAAATGGCTCCAAATAAAGATAGCATGGGGCATTTAGTGCATTTTTATGGTGCATTTAGTGGCATCTTGTAATGATCAATTGCAAATGACTGGAAGCATTGTGCAATCATGCAAGATTAACTGCTACTACATTCTACTTGTGTGTACTCCATAGTGAGCCATTTGTTCTATAGGGTTACTGATTAGTTGCTGCTACTAGCAAGTATTTGCATTTGGCCAGGATTTTACTAGCACTGTTGAGCTACTATAAATCTCCTGTATATCTCAAGCATAATGAGGTGACTACCAGCAAGTGGTTAAAGCCAACTCTGAGCATTAACTGAAATATTTAAATTATACCCACACCCCAGCTGATGGAGGAATTAACTTTATATATCTAGGGAAGGATTTAAAACAGAGCATTACCTTAACCAAGGGCCCTGTGGTCTTCCTCCTGGCTAGGGATGAGGTTGGGCGTGTTCAGATCCTAGTCCAAAGCCAGATGAGTGAGCCCACCAGGAAGCTCTACTGGGCCAATCCTTAACATCCCACAGCTGCTTGTATACAAGGGGCATTGGCATGCCTCAGCTGCTTATAGTGGAACTGTACAGTGACAACTTCCTGATGGGCTGACTCACGCAAGTTCAGACTAAGATCTGATCATGCCCAAGCTCACTCCTATTCATTGTCAGCTCTAGGTTGTGAGGACCAGACCTCCAAAGCCACTGTTCTTTCTGGTCTTGGACCAGTCTGGTCATAGCCCACTCCCCTACATCTTTATGTACAATGAAGAACCAGCAGCCACCATTGTACCTCCATTGAATGAGATGATGTGTTAGGCTCTGAAGAGAAGATGAAGGACCCTGGATTAGGGTAGTACTCCTCTTCTGGGAAAAAAAATGGACATTAAAACCTTCATCAGTTTGGGGAGAGAGTTCACTTTAATATATTAGATGATGCCTGAGTTCAGCTTTAATTCTCAGATTTAAATTGCCCCGTATTATAGCCCTAATAGATGTGTACAGCTTGTATAAGTATTTACTACTTATATATCAGCATTTTACCACTGACCACAATGAATTATTGCAGATTTTAACAGGTAATAAATACTGTATTCAATTTAAAAAAAAAAAAAAAAGTTACTTAGTTTTAGCCTAGCGAGTTGTAGTTTTCCAAAACCAATTTGTATAATGCTTCTTTGCCCCCTAGCCAAACCTACTAACAATGGAAGAGTTCTAATGGCCTTATTCAGAAAAGTGACGGTGGCCTTTTTTTAGGTTCATCATTTTTCTGCTGCTACTGTCAAATGCAAAAATAAAATCTATTATAAAGGATATATTTTTCCAGGTAGATGGAAGCCAAATAACCTTTGCCTTTTTGCAGAGCCGAGTCATAGCGTCTTAGGAAAAAAAATAAAACCTGGCTTCATAAGCATATATACTGTATTTAACCACGGTATATTTTCTATACAGCAGACTTTTTTTTATATGTTTCAGCAAATACTTGATTATTCTCACAAAAGTAAGATCAAACAGGATGTTGACTAATATATGAAAGCATATATATGAATATATATATTTTCCTTGTTTGTTCAATATGTATAAATGGCGTTTCAAAACTGGCTAAAGCGTGTGTTGTCTTTATTTGCATTCAGATGCTTGCTTCTATATAAATGGGGTTCAAATAGGGATTTTTGGACGATTTTGAGACCCACTTGGCTGCCCTTTAAGTAAAGCATCTTCTCTTCAGTAGAATACTAGGGAATTCTTGGATACTGCCACACAGTCCTATAAATGGCTGGCGGCTGTTGATCATGTTTCCAATAGTACAGGGGCCTAGACCTGTCACAGCAGGACAACTAAGGTCTTGAACACACAGGTGCCAGAAAGGTGCAGACTAAAGAAGACCTTTACCATATATTTCACGGCAGCAAGCATCTCCGCATGTTGATGTGAAATCACCTAACGCTTTTTTTATTTATTTTTTTACCTACTGGTTTCCCTGAAGGGGATGCCCACGGGGAAGGCAACGTCATTATTGCCTTCAGGGAAATTCCATACTTAACAATCAAAAGAAGTCCAGAATTCACTGCAACACTTCACCGTTTATTGATTCTTTTCACAAAAGTCATCAATCTCATCTCAGTACGGGGTACAGTAAAAGTTAACGCGTTTCACGCTTACTCATAACCTCATACACAAAACATAAGTGAATGAACCCTTATAAACTCTATACATCAATGATCCTAATTTCATTATGTAGAAGTTCCCTCCCATCCTTGTCAAGGGTGGGACATGTAAGGAAATACCCATGACATAGAGAATCTTACTTCGATATTGAGTGCACAGAAATATGCGGCCTTTTGGCAGCTGGGCCTTGCGCCGGGCACCCGCATATTTGCGTGAATCAGTGCAAATAGAGCTGTGCCGAGAACATGCATCCTGCTATCTTGGCAGTTACCAGTGGCTAATGGAAAGCGATCACTGCTTGCAATTTCTGATCATGTGCCGCCGTGATAACCAATCACAGTGGTGACATGACCATAAGCTCCGCCCCTCCTCCCGGCATTATAAACCCCTTAAAGGGACAGCAGGAGCCATGAATATAAAAACAATGCATATATACATTATCTCCCTCACATTTTTGTAAATATATTATAACTTTTCATGTGACAACACTGAAGAAACAACACTTTGCTACAATGTTAAATAGTGAGTGTACAGCTTATATACCTCCCACCCCTTAAACCTCTGCAGCAATGCTGGCAGCACTCATACGTCTATTTTCCAAAGGCAACCTCTGGATATGACGCTGAGCACGTGCATTAAACTTCATTGGTCGACCATGGCGAGGCCTGTTCTAAGTGGAACCTGTCCTGTTAAACCGCTGTATGGTCTTGGCCACCGTTCTGCAGCTCAGTTACAGGGTCTTGGCAATCTTCTTATAGCCTAGGCCATATTTATGTAGAGCAACAATTCTTTTTTTTTTTTTTCAAGATCCTCACAGTTCTTTGCCATGAGGTGCCATGTTGAACTTCCAGTGACCAGTATGAGAGAGCGAGAGCGATAACACCAAATTGAACACACCTGCTCCCCATTCACACCTGAGACCTTGTAACACTAACGAGTCACATGACACTAAGGAGGGAAAATGGCTAATTGGGCCCAATTTGGACATTTTCACATAGGGGTGTACCCACTTTTGTTGCCAGCGATTTAGACATTAATGGCTGTGTGTTGAGTTATTTTGAGGAGACAGCAAATTTACACTGTTATACAAGCTGTACACTCACTGCTATACATGTAGCAAAGTGTCATATCTTCAGTGTTGTCACATGAAAAGATATAAAAAGATTTACAAAAATGCAAGGGGTGTACTCACTTTTGTGAGATACTGTAAATAGTAACTTCAATCGACAATACTCTAATAAGAATAAGGCTGTAAGATGTAGTAGGAGTTGACAGATAAATGATCCACCACCTGACTCATATATAGTAACCCATATATTCAAAAGACAGCCCAAAAAAGAACAAGCAAAAAACGAAATAAGAATCAAAACAACAATTCTTAATCACATGAACTCCGATAACCCAAGTATGTAAAAAATCAAATCCATTAAGATTTAAAAATATTCCTCATGTATTTAACTCAATATTCGCAACCAGGTTGACCTCTGTACCTAAACTGCAAAATCTTGTGATATTGGTATACTGTGTAGTTTGAAGCTCATGACGTCCTGCTCTGTAAGACAATACTGGCATCTGTTGGGGGCAAGCAACCTTCTAAGCGATCTAACAAGATTTTGGGGAAGGGAACAGATACCTGTGGTGTTGTACAACGCATGTGCAAGATAAAGCGTATGACATCATGCGCTTCCTTTCATGCGTATGCAGTCTCATAGGCATTTTAAAAATGGTTGGTGTAGGAACGAGGAACCAGGCAGCAGAGAGGCAGGACAAAATTAGTGCATGTTATTAGCACAGGGCCAATCTGTCCAGACAGGGGGCCAGGAGTTCTGCAACTTCATAGGACAGTCAGAGTAGAATGAAAATGAAAACTCCTCCTACAAGCTTTAACCAGTTCTCAGCTGGACACTGATAGAAGTCACAAGACTGCTATAGACTGCTGATGAGAAAAGGTATTTAGCAGTTTATATATATATTTATTACTGAATAAATTGCATTGCAATGTTCTGTGTACTGTGGGAGACCAGATATAGTAAATCCAGGGTCCTGGGTTTAGTAACACTTTAAGGTAAAAAAAAAAAAAACCCTTGAGGCTTTAGAACCACTTTAAGAAAACCGTGTACAATAAGGGATGACACCAAACATATTTAAAGTGGTGTTCCAGCCTCCCCCTCCAAAAATTAAAGTCAGCAGGTTCACATACTGTAGCTGCTGACTTTTAATATTAGGACACTTGCCTGTCCTGGAGTCCAGAGATGTCGGCACCGCAGACAATTTTCCATTGGCTGTCGGGTGCTGCCGGCGCCATTGCCGGTGAGGGAACCCGGCAGTGAAGCCTTGCGGCTTCACGGGCGGGTCCCTAATGCGCATATGCGAAGCACGCTGCGCTTTCGGATTGGCTCGGTGGCAGGGAAAAGAGGAGCGGGCCAAACATCCAAGGGACAGCGCCACAGGCGCTGTCTCCCGGAAGTGGGGAACGGGTACCGGTCAAAAACAGGTACCGGTTCCCCCCTCCCCTCTGAAAGGTGCCAAATGTGGCATCGCTTTAAAGAGATTTGGGGTTTGCATATACTTTAAGAACATTTTAAATACCTGAATGTTCATAGCCTGGTCCTAGGTTCACTTTCAAGGCCCTTTCACACGTGTGTTCAGTCTGGATCCATCTGTCAATTTTTCAGACTGAACCACAATGTGTGTGTATTGGGCGGGCAGATGGTTGGCATCTTGGTGATTACAGTTGGGATGCACAATATCCACGACTTGTGATCCTACCATGGATGATGGACTCTCCTTCCCCTGATAGCATTCCAACCTAAAGTTACAATCAAAACGGTAGAAAAATAACAGAAGACACTGTAAGCAGCTTTACAATCTTGTTAGAATGGAATGAACCATTTTCCAACCTATCCAATCATGATTTCATAGAACCTCCTCTAAAATTGTATGCATATTGGATCTTCTGTGAACCCATACATGTAGATTTCTGTGCATTTATATCTAAGCAGGTTATACTATCAGATTTCCAAATGTATGGCCTGCTTATTTTTTTTTTATTTTTTTTAAATCTAAGAAGATTGTAAAGTGTCTGATGCGGTTTTAACATTTAAAATATTCTCTGTGGCTTTCAAGGAGATGTGAAATTTGAGGCCACCTTCACACCCGAGCAGGGTGTTTTTCCGGAGTTTTTATATGTGCTTTTTTGGGCATTTTTAGAAGAGTATCACATGCATTTTACATGTGTACTCAAACTTCAGCCTTTTTGTTTTAGCCAATGGAAAACACCATGGGGAGGAGATCAGTTAATCTAGGCTAGAAAATTGCTCAAATCAAGCGTTTCCAGGTGTTCTCCATGAAGTCTATGGGGCCCAAATTCTGCCTGAAAAGTAGAGCATGTACTTTATGGAGTGACAGGCCTACAAGCAAGAGGACGATGAGATGTGAACAAAGGCTATTAAATACACTGGATTTTGGCTTATTAAGCGTTTTTGAGCTTTGAACTACAAACTACAAAACACTCGGGTATGAATGGGGCCTGATTTCTGTGTGTGGCGTGTAATCTAATGCCTCGTACACACGCATTGATAGTTGGCCGGGAATTTTCGGCCAACGTCCGATTGGTCGATTTTTGCCTTGTTAGTATGATGCTTTCAACAACCAACTTTTCGGCCAAACAAAATCTGGTGTGCAGGCTATAAAATTTTTGTTGGCCGTCACCAGAACGGCCGATTTTCCGTCCGTCAGTACAGATTTCGGCAGACAAAAATCTGATGAGCAAGACTGGGCATGCTCAGAGAAGAAAAAACACACGGAAAGTAAACCAGCACATGACATCACTTCTGAAGTTGTTTTTTGTTGGCCGAGAAAATTAATGTGCAGTCTAGAGCACATTTCAACCAACACAACAACACTGGACAAAAGACGGCCGATCGGTCGGCCGATAATCGTTGCGTGTGTACGAGGCATTACAGTTCTTACATAGAATTACTGTCAAATTGGTTTTTGCTGTGTGCTGCAACATTGTATAAAAATACCTTACAGTCCAATCAAATAAAGATCAAGAAAACAGGATTGTCGACAGATTGTAAGAAGTTCTAGTCTCTGCTAGGCAGCCACTGCATTACTTTTGTTGCAGACAAATCTTTTCTTTTTGGGATTGTGTGCTGACCAATCCAGAGGTGAACAATGCCCCACACTGTGTTCTTTGTGTGTTTTCTAAGCAATTTCTATGAGAGCTTTTGTGTCATTGTAAAGAATCCCACAGAAAATGCTGAATTGTACTTTGGCTAGAGTAGAGGAACACTTTGTCATCAAAGGACACTTTCTATTTGGATGTGTTGTCTCGCTGAGTGTGCAGATGGCCGCGGCGCTGCCCTTTTCTTAGTACCTGTAGGTGGTATTAAGTTCATCTCCATCTGTAATCGTGTCACAGTCAGATGTCTAATCCTATAACAAGACACTCACACCAGCAGCCTAGTTTCCAGCTCCTGTCCTAGAAGAGGTTGCCGCAGGCACTGGTGTCACCATGAAGGCCCTATTCCTCCTCAGCCTGGTCCTCGCTCTACCTCTGGGCAGTAAGTGCAATCTCACGCAGTTTTGTTGTACCATGCATGTGTAAGGGTTAAACACACCAAACAGAATTGTTCGCTTTGAGTGAGCAGTGGTGGGATGAAGCACCCGATGGCTCCTTATGGGGGGGGGCTTTGACATCTTTGCCCTTTTTTCAGGCCATGAGGTCTCAGTTTTCCTGCATCTATATTGACTCCTATGGGCTTTGGAAGCCCTCCACAAAGATCTTCTGGCTTCAGATATACGGCGAATTTGGCTTATCCATCCCACCAGGATTTACTAAAACTAAATATGTTAGATTTGGGTGGATAAATTATTTAAATCTGTTAGAAAATAACACTATTCTGATGGATACATTCTGACTGCACACTACGTTGATTTCTCAAGTAATGGAATCATTGCAGACGTCTTTGGAAATTTGGAAGCACACATTTTACAGGATGCTGGAGACTATCTGGATCTTCAGCATTTGTTCAGCAATAGAAAAAGGCTTCTTTTAAAAAATAAAAGTATGAGAAAACTTTTTGGGGACATTTGGAAAGGTTTTTTTTTTTCCTATATTGCTGTTGAAAGTAAAATACTCCTTTACCTACGTATGGTTGTCTGTGGAAATGTACATGATGCCCAAAGTACCATCATCATGCGGAGTAGTAAGAAGCTATCAGTGGTATATTACAGAATTGCCAACTTCATAATACTGGAGTAATTTAGGTTTGTAATGGTGGCGGAGGAAGATGATATGAGATATAATTTATAGGGGACTATATACAGACAGATGTTCCTCTAAGACAACTAAAAAAAACTGAAAACTAAGTAATTGTCCATAACCAGGAGAGACTCATGGGGGCATCTGGCACCTTTTACCTTTTTTCATTTAATGTAATCAGTTTGCCAGTCCAGTGATTCTTATCCCTGTGGTTTTGTCCAATTGCTACTTCCACGGGAGACCTTCCCTGCAAATGACTGTGTATATATATATATCAGTGTTGGGGTAGTTACTTAAAAAAATGTAACTAGTTAGTTCTGTAAATTGTAACGAGATTACTTTACTAGTTACTGCATTTGAAAAGTAACTTCACTACTTATTACTTTACTGTCCTCTTTTTTAATTGACCGTGTAGAAGAAGATACATGACACTCTTTCTGCATAGAGTTTATTGTATAAACACAGGCTTTGGGAAACATGAGAACAAAACCTGAAAAAACAGAATAAAACATAAAGTGCAACAAAAAGTCATAAACTTCATCCCTCTCTATTCTTCGAAATAACGATTGTATCGCACGGCTTGGGTAACGCAGGAAAGCGCGTTCCTATAGCCTAGTAAAGTAGTGTAGTTACTTCCTATAGCCTAGTAAAGTAGTGTAGTTACCTCCTATAGCCTAGTAAAGTAGTGTAGTTACTTCCTATAGCCTAGTAAAGTAGTGTAGTTACCAATATTAGTATTGTAACTAGTTACGTTACTTCGTTACCAAAAAAAGTAATGTAGTTACTGTAATCATCGTTACCCCCAACACTGATATATATATATATATATATATATATAGTATATGTAAGCAACATAGAGACCTGTATATAGTGATCTGACCACAGTCACTCTTTTTAGTATCTTTTAAAGTTTTCTTTTACTTTTGCAGCCAAATAGGATTTCACCTATTTTATATAGGTTACACGTTCCCATTCACAGAAAAACTTTAAAAACTATTTTAAAAAATTGCTACTAACCTTTTTATTTGCTGAAAAAATCCTATCAAAATCTTACTTAGCTTTCTTCTTCTATGTAATGTTAAGGAGGGGATTTACCATAATTACCCTGTCTGCACTAACAGTGTTAATTAAAGAAGGGGTTGAAGATCTCAAGGCTAGAGTGGTATATCTTATGGTAATGTCCCTTTTAAAAAATTGTCTCTAACATGTCCCAATAGCAGCCTTAGGCTTGCCATACATTTATACAATTTTCTTGTACAATTTTCCTTTTTATTTACCGAAACCATATAATATCAGGTCAAACCTAAACACTTCCGATTTGTATCCAATCAGGCGGACACATGCACTACATAGTTGAAGGTAAATCTAAAAATTAAATAAGAAAATGATATAATATATGACCAGATTTAGGCTGGCCATGCATTAAGAAATTTTCTTTCCCTCAACCATGGAATGAGGGAAAGAAAATCATTGACTCCCTCATCAACACATTTAGTGGTATTGATGGAGGTATACTTCCCACTGCGCCATTGTATTCTGACTGCTGAAGGTTTCCCTACTGTCAGAATACAATGCTCACATAAAAAACTCCGACAGGCTGGTTGTACTAAAGTCAATCAATAGATCAACTTCAGTACGAACATCCTGCCCAAAAGATGGATCAAAATGTGACTGGCCCCTGCTAAACCGGCAGCTTTACTCCTTAACCTTTTTACAATGAAGGAAACCTTGAAATACCTCTGGTCTCAGGGAACCCATGCTAATAGTTACTATATCTACAGCTTACTGTACATTAATGTGGTGGTCAGTGAGAAGAATGCTCCTTCTATTTTTGGTCACTGGGAAAAGTCCTCCTTTACCGATATAGCTAAGAAGACCAATGGTGTCAATGATTACTCATCAGAGACTGACAAACTGATTCTTGCTCAAGGAACCCCTGACAAACCTCTGGAGGAACCCCTAGCAGCCTCTGGGGGAACCCCTCCTCTGACAACCTCTGGAGGAACCCTAACCTCTGGGGGAACCCCTCCTCTGACAACCTCTGGAGGAACCCTAACCTCTGGGGGAACCCCTCCTCTGACAACCTCTGGAGGAACCCTTGGCAGCCTCTGGAGGAACCCTAACCTCTGGGGGAACCCTAACTTCTGGAGGGACCCCTGACAACCTCTGGAGAAACCCCTGACAACCTCTGGAAGAATCCTCAT
Organism: Pelophylax lessonae; assembly: GCF_965119305.1. NCBI lineage: Eukaryota > Metazoa > Chordata > Amphibia > Anura > Ranidae > Pelophylax > Pelophylax lessonae. Next base: position 574,252,457 of record NC_138771.1, on the reverse strand, counting down.
CTCTGGAGGAACCCCTCCTCTGACAACCTCTGGAGGAACCCCTGACAACCTCTGGAAGAACCCTCATCTCTGGAGGAACCCCTCCTCTGACAACCTCTGGAGGAACCCCTGACAACCTCTGGAAGAACCCTCATCTCTGGAGGAACCCCTCCTCTGACAACCTCTGGAGGAACCCCTGACAACCTCTGGAAGAACCCTCATCTCTGGAGGAACCCCTCCTCTGACAACCTCTGGAGGAACCTCTGACAAGCTCTGGAAGAACCCTCATCTCTGGAGGAACCCCTCCTCTGACAACCTCTGGAGGAACCTCTGACAAGCTCTGGAAGAACCCTAATCTCTGGAGGAACCCCTCCACTGACAACCTCTGGAAGAACCCTCATCTCTGGAGGAACCCCTCCACTGACAACCTCTGGAAGAACCCTCATCTCTGGAGGAACCCCTCCACTGACAACCTCTGGTGGAACTCCTGACAACCACTGGAAGAACCCCTCCACTGACAACCTCTGGAAGAACCTTCATCTCTGGAGGAACCCCTCCACTGACAACCTCTGGTGGAACTCCTGGCAACCACTGGAGAAACCCTAACCTCTGGAAGAACCCTGGTTGAGAAAGGATGCCTTATAATATACCGATCAGCAAGTTATTCTAAACTAAGCAATAAACCTGTAGAGTTCTGTGGATAATCCTGCTCCAAAAGAAATAACTAGAAAGCTAAGAAATATACATTATATTTTTTTAAATATTTTTAGTGATTTTTTGCGATTGGGAATTCATAACCAACATACAGTGTAGGGTTTCTCAAATTTGGCTGCAAAGGTGGAAATACCCTTTAAGGTTATCTCGCAGTAAGGGACAGAAGGAAGCAGATTATTATTAAAAGGCAATTTCTTGGCAACTCCTTTTTATTAGACGATCCCTTCAAAGTGACAGTGATTAATGACCACCATCCGGAAAAAAAGGGCATTAGCTCTACAGTTCCACTATGATTTTTGGTGGGTTGATAGTGTAACGTCTGGATTTATTAACTAAGCACTTATCTTATTTTAGAATAAAACAGAAAAATGTTTTTGGAAAAAATATTTTCTTTTTAATTTTATTGAGTTTATACCGGATTATTTTTAACCTATGTGAAATCCCCTAATTAGGGTTGGCGGAATTATGCCCACTGTGTCCTCTATGGGGCACTCCTATGTAATAGGACAGGCTGGATATTCTCTGAAGATACCACTAGAATGTATTCAGTCCCCCATTAGAGGAAACACCCGCATTTTCACTTTCCTGCAACTTGAATTCTCAGCTTCATCAGGTCAAGCATTATTTTTCTAAACGGCTTTAATGTAAATCCTGAATGAAGTTTACTCTACTATGGCACTGATTATCAGAAATAATTGCCTTTTTTTTATTTTTTTCATTTTTAAATAAAATACTTTTCACTTTTTCCATCTTTTTGATGTATCTCAGCGCTGCTGTTCTTCTGCAGCCTCTTTGCAGCCAGTTCCTTTCTGAGGGCTGTGTGAATTTTTTTTTTGTCAGGTTTCCAGATAGTGGCCCATGCCTGCCTAATAGGAGCCATTGCAACCACTTTAGGATCTATTTTGGAGAATATGTGACAGGTAGGGATTATTTTATTTGCTTCATTTAGCCAGTAAAATTTGCCAGAAAAAATATGTTTTTTTGATTTTATTTAGAGGGAGTGTTTTTTTGGTAGGTGTATTTATGGTGGCTTTATTTAATTTAATTTAGTGTTCTTTTGTTTTTCCTTTTTGTGTGCACTGTCGCTTTACATTTTTTTATTTTACTTTTTTTTTCCACCTTTTGTTTCTTTCCATAAAAAAAAACGAAAACAAAATAAAATAGACTATTTATAAAATAGAAAATTTATAAAATAAATAGACTAACGAGGGCCCATTTTTTGGTACAAGAACAGGTTCAGGATATTTATAGCAGGGGGGGAGTACCGCGCTTTAAAGGTGCTTAGTGCATATTATTCATATAAATACATTTGCTTTCAGTGCTATTCAGATATTAATAATATAAATTCCTATGTGCTTAAACAAATTTTTTTTTTTTTTTCTATCTAATATATACATTTCTCCAGTGTATAAATAATTGATAATAAATTAACCGGTTGCCGACCGCCGCACGACTATATACTGCGGCGGTCAGCCCCGGCCAGGCAGAGTGACGTATCGGTACGTCACTCGCCTGTCACTGACTTGCGAGCCTATCGCGGGCGGGCGCGCGCCCGCCGAGGCGCGCGCCCGCCGCGGCTCGTTCACAGGCAAGTCAGTGCGTGTGACCGGCGGACTCGATGTCCGCCAGTCACACTGCGATCGCTCCTGTGTAAACAAGCTGCCTGTCAGTTCTCCCTGTGTAAAAGTGAAGATCTGTCCGTTCTACTATGTAGAACGGTGGATCTTTGCTTTTACACCAATAGGAATGTCCCTACACAGTTAGAATCACGCCCCTAGGACACACTTAACCCCTCCCTGTCCAATAAAGTTAACCCCTTCCCTGCCAGTGTCATTTTTGCAGTAACAGTGCATATGTATAGCACTGATTACTGCAGTAATGTCACTGGTAACCCCAAAAGTGTCAAAAATGTCAGTCAAGGGTCCGATCTGTCCGCCGCAATGTCGCAGTACCGAAAAAAAAAATCGCAGATCGCCGCCATTACGCGTTAAAAAAAAAAACACCAAAAATGACAAAAATCTTTCCCTTTGTTAGTAAAAGCGATAACTTTTGCGCAAACCAATCAAAATACGCTTTTTGCGATTTTTTTTTTACCAAACATAGGTAGCATAAAACAAATTGGCCGAAAAATGTTAAAAAATTTAGATTTTTACTTTTTTTTTTGGGGAATTTCATATAAAAAAATGTGAAAAATATTGTTATTTTTGCAAAATTTACGCTCTTTTTTTGTTTATAGCGTGTGATCAAAAAATCGCACAGGTGATCAAATACCACCAAAAGAAAGCTCTGTTTGTGGGAAAAAAAGGACGTCAAATTCGTTTAGGTACAGCGCCGCACGACCGCGCAATTGTCCGTTAAAGTCGCGCAGTAAAAAATCGCAAAAAAAACCCTGGTCCTTTAGCAGCCAAATCCTCCGGGGCTTAAGTGGTTAATATCTCTCCAATATATAAATATTTCTTATAAGTGATGTAAAAATTAGTGCTTCATACAATCCAAAAAATTAATATAAAAGTTATTATAAATAAAGTGCCAGTGATAAAGTTATGTGCTTTTAAACCATCAATAAATATATCATTCAAAAGGTGGTAAAGTGCCAAAGTGTCCTTAAATTAAGTTCAATAAATAAATAAATAAATAAATAAATAAATAAAGCTGTGTGTGTTCAAACGACTCTTCTTTCCCAAAATCTCATGCAGGTGCTCTTCCATGCAGTGGCCACTAGGTGTCCTAAGCGCTCACCTCAATTGCCTTTACAAAAAGCCTTGTATTATTTTGCTCATGTATGGTATTTCCTCCTTCTCTATGGCGTGGAGGTCCGGTTATTAATACCCCAAATTCTCCTCTATAGATCGATATTCCAAGGGGCATATGTGGAGCCGTTGTATCTCCAAAATAAATGGGCCACAATAGTGAATACCGTTTGGTAATTTATTAAAAATAGACTTAAATAACAGACTCACATTATACTCCGTCTTTCCAAATGCATAACATTCTTATTGCCGCTACGTCACTTCCGGTTTGGCGTCCTACGCGTTACGCTGCGTGCCCACACAGCTTCTTCCAGGGATCAGGATATTTAGTAGCTCGGGTGCTATTTATCGTCTGTTGCCACTAACCAACCTTAACCACTTCACCTCCGAAAGATTTACCCCCCTATATAACCAGGCTATGTTTTGAGATATGGAACTGCGTTACTTTACCTGACAATTGCACGGCTGTGCGAAGCTGTACCTAAGTAAAATTTGTGGCCATTTTTTTCCACAAATAGAGCTTTTTTTTTTTTTTTTTTTTTAGAGCTTTCTTTTGGTGGTATTTGATCACCTCTGCGGTTTTTATTTTTTTGCGCTATAAACAAAAATGCCCAACAATTTTGAAAAAAAAAAAAAATAATATTTTTTCTTTCTGCTGTAAAACCTATACAATAAAAAAAATTTAAAAAAATCTAAACTTGTTCATCAATTTAGGCCAATGTGTTTTTTGCTACATAGGTATTTTTGGTAAAAAAAAAAAAAATCCAGATAAGCATATATTGAGTGGTTTGGCCAAAAGTTATAGCATCTACAACTATGGGATATATTTATGGAATATTTATTTTGCGGCGGACAAATCAGACACTGACACTTTTGTCACTTTTTTTGAAAGCAGTGACACTAATACAGTGATCAGAGCTAAAAATCTGCACTGTCACTGTACTGATGATACTGGCTGGGAAGGGGTTATTGGGAAGGGGTTATCCAAGGGTTAATTATTCGCCTAGCCAGTGTTTGTATGGGGGAGGTGCTTTTGCTAGGGGAAGCCATGCTTTGCAGCAACACAGGATCCATGCCTTTCCTACAGACAGAACGGCAGTCTGCCTTGTTCTGCCTGTGTACTGAATGACTGGCGGGTGCCTGCAGATACGGAGTCTGTGGTACACTCTGATTGGCTCCCGCTGTGTATAATCATTAATTCATCACTCTTCGCGCCTGCTACCCGGAAAAGAGCCAGATCATGTATATATACACGTGATCTGGCGCAGAGGTGCCACCCTGTGGCAGTAAAACTGCTATAGAGCGGACCTTAAGTGGTTATTTTACCTTCCCTATTGACTGCAATGCATTTCTCCCCAATTTTTACTGTGATTTTGAGAGAAATGGAAACTCTTCACTTCCTCTTTCCTACTGGCAGGGTGACAACATTGTAGCACAATGTGGAGGTGGGGATAGAGCGTTGTCACCCTATAGCAGGAAATGCCTGAACATGGACCTTTATGACCTGATCACCTGGGATAGTTTAATGAAAGCTGCAGAAAATGACATTAACATGTTCAATCCTATTAAATTTTAGTGATTGGGGTCACACATATTTTCTCCACAGATTGCAATCATTATTATTTAGCTGTGTTTTATTTGTAACACTTCATTTCTTTAACACAGACAATAGTGATGGTTTTTGCCTACAAGAAAATTCCCCCAAGCAAAGCTAGGAAAGCTCAGCCAGGATAGAAGAGGTGTGGCTAATACCCCCCCCCCCCCCCATCCAAAAATCAACATAATGAAACTTTTAATTTGTCTCAAGTGCCCAGTGAAACTTTCAGACACTTCTTTCTGTACTCTTAAAAAGCATCTAAAAAGAATAAATAAATAAATAATATACACTATATTGTCAAAAGTATTGGGACGCTTGTCTTTACACACACATGAACTTTGATGGCATCCCAGTCTTAGTCTGTAGGGTTCAATATCAAGTTGGCCCACCCTTTGCAGCTATAACAGCTTCATCTCTTCTGGGAAGGCTGTCCACAAGGTTTAGGAGTGTGTCTATGGGAATGTTTGACCATTCTTCCAGAAGCACATTTGTGAGGTCAGGCACTGATATTGGACAAAAAGGCCTGGCTCAGTCTCCGCTCTAATTCATCCCAAGGGTGTTCTATCTGGTTGAGGTCAGGACTCTGTGCAGGCCAAGTTCCTCCACCCCAAACTCGCTCATCCATGTCTTAATGGACCTTGCTTTGTGCACTGGTCCAAATCATTTGGTGCAGGGGGGATTATGGTGTTGGGTTGTTTTTCAGGGCTTGGCCCCTTTGTTCCAGTGAAGGCAACTCATAAGGAGTCAGTATACCAAGACATTTTGGACAATTTCATGCTCCTAACTTTGTGGGAACAGTTTGGGGATGGCCCCTCCCTGTTCCAACATGACCTTACCTCACAAATGCACTTCTGGAAGAATGGTCAAACATTCCCATAGACCAGGGGTCTTCAAACTATGGCCCTCCAGTTGTTCAGGAACTACAATTCCCATCATGCCTAGTCATGTCTGAGAATGTCAGAGTTTTACAATGCCTCATGGGATGTGTAGTTCCGCAACAGCTGGAGGGCCGTAGTTTGAGGATCCCTGCCATAGACACACTCCTAAACCTTGTGGACAGCCCTCCTAGAAGAGTTGAAGCTGTTATAGCTGCAAAGAGTGGGCCAACTCAATACTGGACCCTACAGACTAAGACTGGGATGCCATTGAAGTTCATGTGCATGTAAAGGCAGGGGTCCCAATACTTTTGGTAATATAGTGTTTCAGCTTACCAGTCCTTGGATATGGCAGCTTCATTAGTTTCTGTTTTTATTGCCTTTTTCCCCTTTATTTTCACCTGGTGATCTGGCCAGTAACGTTTCCGGTCTCAGGGTGTCTCCTCCATCTATGGAGGAACAATGGAGACACCCTTGGACAGGACTATTGTCTGGAGAGGGTAGTGTTAGATGGATTATTAGAATTAGATGGCCTTTATATACATGACTAACAAATTAAAGCCTAACTCCAACTGACGCTTTCTAAGCAGGTAAAGAAACTGTTTTTTTCTTTTTGGTATAAAGGTTTTACATAAATCAGTAAAAGATGATCAGTATAAACACCCCTGACAGTATTTAATGGTTTGTCTCAACCCACTCATTTTTACTTTTTCTGGACAGCTGGGTCTGTTAAAGAAATTCAAAAATAACAGACTTACCGGCTGGATCATCAGGTGAAAAAAGATGGAGAAAAAAACAAAAAAAATGTATTCAGCCACCACATTTGACCACTTCCTGACCGCGCTATAGCCAAAAGAGGGCTACAGTGTGATTGTCCAGTTCTGGGAGGACGTCAATGTAGGTCCTCCCAAAACCACGCCCCCTACGTGCCCCTGGGGCATGCATCTGGAGTGCTCTGTGATCGCTATGTCCCTTGTACACAGCTGATGACAGATCGTGGTAAAGGACCAACCACAGTGACCCTTTACCATGTGATTAGCTGTATCCAATCACAGCTGACCACTTGTAAACAAACTTTCCTGTTATCAGCATTCCTTTCCCCACGCGCTGTCCTGTCGGGGGCCTGGGGAGCATGGGGAATCAGATGCAGGCAGCAAGACAGGGAGAATGATCGGTGCAGCAGAGGTAGGGGGGGCGGGTGGGTGGGGTTGGGGATACAGGAACAATGCCCTGTGTGTCTCTCCATGCAGAAGCTGAAAGCTGGCGGGAGGGAGATTGGGAGAAACTAGCTTTAACTTCCGCATAAGGAGGTACACACAGGGCATCCATCGTTCCTGTATTCCCCCTCCTCCACTGACCAATCATTCTCTCTGTCCTGCTGCCCACATCTGATCCCCTCTCATCCGCATGCTCTCTCTGCCCCCCTCTGTGCCCAGGCCCCCTGCAGCAAACAGGACACAAGGAGTGAACCCGTCCACCGATCCTCTCCCCCTCCTGGAGACTAGGTTTGGAGTCCCAGCAGAACCTCATCTGTCTCGCTGCAGTGCTCTGCTTATGCTCTTGTATGTGAGTACAACTATAGGCCCCTTTGACATTTGACAGTGGATTCACCTACTCAACTGGGGATCTGTCTGATGATTCCCACTAAGCAGGTGGATGATAGGTCTGTGTCTGCTCCGCTTATGCAGGGAGGACACAGACACAGCCGCCCTCCTCTATGGACGGTCAGATGTAAAAGGACTGCCTGTCTGTTTACATGCGACTGTCATTTGATCCAATCAGGCAGAGGGATGGGGAACAGATCCTCCATCTGTCTGATTTTAGCAGATCAGATGCAGGCAGGTGTAAATGGACATAGGGGTAGGGTTAATACCAGCGCTATGGAGTTTCAGTACCCTTATTGGACTGGGATAAACAATGTGATGTAAGCTGCCACCAACCTACCTCTGAGGTAGTGAAAAGTGAAAAAGTGCAAGGTTGTTGGGGTCGGCGCTATCACTTAAAAGATGTTTCAAAGATAAAAAATTGTGTACTGTGCGTATTGGTGAAGGATAAAATACATAAAACCATACGTCTTTAGTAAAGTGCATATAGTGCATATAATGCGTTTGCCACTTAAATGCAAGGTGCTTAGTGCTGATTTAAAATATCAATAAAGTGTATAAGCTGTGTTTAGTGTACCATATCATATGCCACAATATACATAGAAAGTGCTGAGTGCTGGTATTTGCATTAAACCATGTGAGTGATTATGTGCCTTTAGAAAATGAACATGGCGCTTATGGATCTCCACCAAGAACACCGCTGCTTACTGCACACTTAAGGCAGATGATTCAACCACTCTTCGGTCACTGAAACACAAGAGAAGCCTCCATTGCGTAGTATATGTTGGTTATGTAAAAGCAAGTTAGCATCCACTCACATTTAGGGAATGGTAACGGTGGTTTGAGCCGTTGGAATGCGGAAGCAACCCGGCGAACACCGTATGCTGATTTACTCCCTAAATGTGAGTGGATGCTAACTTGCTTTTACATAACCAACATATACTACGCAATGGAGGCTTCTCTTGTGTTTCAGTGACCGAAGAGTGGTTGAATCATCTGCCTTAAGTGTGCAGTAAGCAGCGGTGTTCTTGGTGGAGATCCATAAATGTTCATTTTCTAAAGACACATAATCACTCACGTGGTTTAATGCAAATACCAGCACTCAGCACTTTCTATGTATGTTGTGGCATATGATATGGTACACTAAACACAGCTTATGCACTTTATTGATGTTTTAAATCAGCACTAAGCACCTTGCATTTAAGTGGCAAACGCATTATATGCACTATATGCACTTTACTAAAGACGTATGATTTTATGTATTTTATCCTTCACCAATACGCACAGTACACAATTTTTTATCTTTGAAATATCTTTTAAGTGATAGCGCCGACCTCAACAACCTTGCACTTTTTCAGGTGTAAATGGACGTCTGTTTACATCCGCCGCTCAATAGAGGGCAATGAATGGTCTGATCTGGATCACCTGAAAAACAGACAGGTGGACCCGATTGGCCCGTCCATGTGAGAGGGGCCTTAGACAGCCCTATGGGCTTGTGCAGTCTCTCCTCCCCTCCACCTTCTTTATATATAGATGAAGCCTCTCCTCCCTATTTAGATCAGCAGCATACCTTCCTTTCAAAGTTTGCAACTCTTCTATTTTATGTTTTAATTTATTGTTTATTGACTGATTTTTATTATTATTGTCATTGTTATTTTTATTGTCACCCCCATTAGTATTGCTGATTACTATAGTACTTGGAGATTTTTTTCTTTATCTATATAGCACTAGCTGAGATCTTTCCTATTGGAGTGAGTGCTATATATTGGGCGTCTTTTGGCACTTTGCTGCTGTTACATTTTATTTTTATGAATGAACAGGTGCCTCTGTTTTCTGTTCATTCATCTGCAGTGCAGCTGAGGCTGCAGACAAAGGAATTGAGGAATCTGTATCCTCAATTTTTTTTTCTCTGTCTCAAAAGTGAGACACCAGGGGTCTGTTTAGAATTGTAAAAAAAAAAAAATTATGACACTGGCAGGGAAAGGGTTAACACTAGGGGCAATCAAAGGGTTAAATGTGTCCCTACTCCCTAGGGGGGGGGGTGCTTTCTAACTGTGTGGGGGATGGGATTTCTGCATGAACAAAGAGACCTGTGTTCCTAAATAAGAGGAACACAGGATCCCTGTGTTCATCTCTGACAGAACAGAGGTCTGCCGTGTTTACATCAGCAAACCACCGTTTTGTCTCCAGGAGGAACGATCACGGGTGACCGGTGGCAATCGCGGCCCGCCAGACCTGCTGATCGGCTTCCTCTGTGGCAAATGGGCGTGTGTGCCCCGCACTAGCGGTCCCACAAAGCGACGTCCAGGTACATAATTTCACGGGACAGAGCCGACCTGCCACAGTAGAAACTGCAGCAGGCAGTCGTTAAGTGGTTAAAAGAAAATAAAAAACACTGATTCACACTGTACAGGCCAGAGCACCTACTGTATGTGAATGAGCCCCAAGATCTCATTTACACACAGGACTCTATACAATTTTATCTTTTTGATTTGGCAGGAATTCTGTAAAATATGTTAGGTTTGTGTCTGCCAATAATGATTTTAGTAAATTTTTGTGAAAATATCGTTTTGATATTTTCTGGGGTAGGTCCTGTCAGGTAGGCTATATGATTTTACCAGCAGCCCTGGCACTGATCATCAGTGAAATGATGATCAGTGCTGCCTATCAATGCCCATTAGTGCTGTCTATCAGTGCTGCCTATCAGTGCAGCCTATCAGTGCCGCCTGTTAGTGCCCATCAGTGCTGCCTCATCTATGGACATTAGTGAAGGAGAAAAATAAGCTTTTTTGCAAAATTTTATAACATAACTAAGAAAAACATTTTTTTTTTCAAACCTTTCCGTCTCGTTTTAATTTAACAAAAAATGAAAACCCCAGTGGGGATTAAATACCACCAAAAGAAAGCTCCATCTGTCTCAAAAAAATGATAAACAATTTTAAATTGCTTATTTAAACTGCGACAGCGCTAAAAACTGAAAATTGGCCTGGGCAGGAAGGGGGCGAAAGTGTCCAATATTAAAGTGGTTAAAGGGCAACTTTACTTTTGTGGGAAAAAATGACAATAAAAAAAATGAATATAGTGTAAACAATTGCAACACAAGTCATACTGTAATTGAATGCTAATAAAAATGACCTTTCCTTTTCAATCTGCAGCTCTGTAATTTTCTGTAAAATGCAATGCAATGTGAATACCTGGAGGCGTTCTGTACACAGATGGTATACAGAATGCCCCCCAGATAAGTCATTTCCTGCTTGTGTGATTGGCTTACTAATTTTCCCAGAAGTCTGCACTAAGATACAAATCAGATTTTTGGCATCCCCTGCAACAGAAATTTAATTGTTGGTTAGATACTCCCAAAGGGAAATAAAGTCCAAAGGGATGCAGATCCTGCCACTTCCCTCATTAGAGCCCTACAGGAGCAGCAGCTGATTGAGAATTATAAAATCACTCCCATACAGATTTACTTAGCACATGGGAACAGACAAACAAACAGAAATGTCTTCAGAAGAGGGGAATGTTTTTTTTCTCAACAAAAGAAGATTGGTAAACTGCAAAATATTCAATCCTTACTTTTGGATTTAGATATGTTTTAAGGAGCAGGTGTGCCTTAAAAGAAAAAAAAAAACGAAGAAGCATAGGTTACTCCACCACCCTTAGGTAGTATACCCAAAGTCAGAGTTTCAATCCAACATGGGTTTCCTCCTTTAATCCAGCATGGGCTTCCTCCTTCAATCCAGCATGGGCTTCCTCCTTCAATCCAGCATGGGTTTCCTCCTTTAATCCAGCATGGGCTTCCTCCTTCAATCCAGCATAGGCTTCCTCCTTCAATCCAGCATGGGCTTCCTCCTTTAATCCAGCATGGGCTTCCTCCTTTAATCCAGCATGGGCTTCCTCCTTCAATCCAGCATGGGCTTCCTCCTTCAATCCAGCATGGGCTTCCTCCTTTAATCCAGCATGGGCTTCCTCCTTTAATCCAGCATGGGCTTCCTCCTTTAATCCAGCATGGGCTTCCTCCTTCAATCCAGCATGGGCTTCCTCCTTCAATCCAGCATGGGCTTCCTCCTTTAATCCAGCATGGGCTTCCTCCTTCAATCCAGCATGGGCTTCCTCCTTCAATCCAGCATGGGCTTCCTCCTTCAATCCAGCATGGGCTTCCTCCTTCAATCCAGCATGGGTTTCCTCCTTCAATCCAGCATGGGCTTCCTCCTTCAATCCAGCATGGGCTTCCTCCTTCAATCCAGCATGGGTTTCCTCCTTTAATCCAGCACGGGCTTCCTCCTTTAATCCAGCACGGGCTTCCTCCTTTAATCCAGCACGGGCTTCCTCCTTTAATCCAGCACGGGCTTCCTCCTTCAATGCAGTATGGGCTTCCTCCTTCAATGCAGTATGGGCTTCCTCCTTCAATCCAGTATGGGCTTCCTCCTTCAATCCAGCATGGGCTTCCTCCTTCAATCCAGCATGGGTTTCCTCCTTCAATCCAGCATGGGTTTCCTCCTTTAATCCAGCATGGGTTTCCTCCTTTAATCCAGCATGGGCTTCCTCCTTTAATCCAGCATGGGCTTCCTCCTTCAATCCAGCATGGGCTTCCTCCTTCAATCCAGCATGGGCTTCCTCCTTCAATCCAGCATGGGCTTCCTCCTTCAATCCAGCATGGGTTTCCTCCTTTAATCCAGCATGGGCTTCCTCCTTTAATCCAGCATGGGCTTCCTCCTTTAATCCAGCATGGGCTTCCTCCTTCAATCCAGCATGGGTTTCCTCCTTTAATCCAGCACGGGCTTCCTCCTTTAATCCAGCACGGGCTTCCTCCTTTAATCCAGCATGGGCTTCCTCCTTCAATCCAGCATGGGCTTCCTCCTTCAATGCAGCATGGGCTTCCTCCTTCAATGCAGTATGGGCTTCCTCCTTCAATCCAGCATGGGCTTCCTCCTTCAATCCAGCATGGGCTTCCTCCTTCAATCCAGCATTGGCTTCCTCCTTTAATCTAGCACGGGCTTCCTCCTTTAATCCAGCACGGGCTTCCTCCTTTAATCCAGCACGGGCTTCCTCCTTTAATCCAGCACGGGCTTCCTCCTTTAATCCAGCACGGGCTTCCTCCTTCAATCCAGCATGGGTTTCCTCCTTCAATCCAGCATGGGCTTCCTCCTTCAATCCAGCATGGGCTTCCTCCTTCAATCCAGCATGGGTTTCCTCCTTTAATCCAGCATGGGCTTCCTCATTTAATCCAGCATGGGCTTCCTCCTTCAATCCAGCATGGGTTTCCTCCTTCAATCCAGCATGGGCTTCCTCCTTCAATCCAGCATGAGCTTCCTCCTTCAATCCAGCATGGGCTTCCTCCTTTAATCCAGCACGGGCTTCCTCCTTTAATCCAGCACGGGCTTCCTCCTTTAATCCAGCACGGGCTTCCTCCTTCAATGCAGTATGGGCTTCCTCCTTCAATGCAGTATGGGCTTCCTCCTTCAATCCAGTATGGGCTTCCTCCTTCAATCCAGTATGGGCTTCCTCCTTCAATCCAGCATGGGCTTCCTCCTTCAATCCAGCATGGGCTTCCTCCTTCAATCCAGCATTGGCTTCCTCCTTTAATCTAGCATGGGCTTCCTCCTTCAATCCAGTATGGGCTTCCTCCTTCAATCCAGCATGGGCTTCCTCCTTTAATCTAGCATGGGCTTCCTCCTTTAATCTAGCACGGGCTTCCTCCTTCAATCCAGCATGGGCTTCCTCCTTCAATCCAGCACGGGCTTCCTCCTTTAATCTAGCACGGGCTTCCTTCTTCAATCCAGCATGGGCTTCCTCCTTCAATCCAGCATGGGTTTCCTCCTTCAATCCAGCATGGGCTTCCTCCTTCAATCCAGCATGGGCTTCCTCCTTCAATCCAGCATGGGCTTCCTCCTTCAATCCAGCATGGGCTTCCTCCTTACTTCCCCTTGAAACATTTGGTGTTTGTTTTCAAGATTCCTTCTGGCGCCGTGCTCTAGTGTACCTAACCACTGCATATAAGTTAATGGGAGAGCCCAACTATCCATAATAACTTGAGTTCCCAGCTTTTCATACTTCCCGTGACCAGGATGCAATATACTTTGAGCAACTCTCACTCAGTTCAGTAGAACAGCAGTATATTCAACTCCCATCTCTCTCAGCCACTACACGGTCACACCTGAGCCTGAAGAGTGGAACCAGTTTAATAATCTCTTTATAGAACCTTCATTCAGCAGCCACTATAACCATTATTTGCAAAGAAGTCCTTAGACAAACACCACAGTGCCTGGCAACAGTTCATAGTAATGCTTGGTAGACCCCTTCTACCATGAGTTCTTGAAGGACAGTAAAGTGATCTGCTACCGCTTTGGAGTTTAGGATTAGGCCAGCCATTTTTTTTTTTTTTTGCCAGAACCCTGCACACATGTTTAGATGTATGGAAGGCTTGAACACAAGAGCTTCTCCTACATCTGACTCTTCTCTGTATGGTGCCAACTCATGGTCTGAAGAAACCCCAAGATATCACAGACCACACACAGACCACTGCAGAAATGACAGAGAGCAACAACTGAAGGGGACCAAAGGAAATTAAATAACTTAATGGGAAAAGAACAATTCTTCCCTGGTATGCTGGCCAGCATTGACAGTTACCCATTGACAACATTTATACATCTGAACCAAATACAGCAATTTACCCAAAAATAACAATGGTAAGAGGTAGCCTTAATATGAACCTTTATACTCCCCAATAATGTCAACATAAAGCTACTTTCATAATCCCCTCCATAAGATATTTCGAACACAATCATTTTCCCAAAATGTGCAGTCTAAGAAGACCAAACTGCACTGTTACTGATATGTAAATGTTGACCTTTTCTCAAAGTCGGCAGCTAAAGTCTCACCTCTTTCTATAACCACCAGCATATGCAAACAGCAGGGACACAGGACTATGACCGGATAGAGAAGAGGTGTCTTTTACAGAAAGGTTCTGATTTAGAAACTGACTTCACCTTTTCTATGCTATGCAAGAGGCAAGATAGTGACACCCAATGGTGGAATAGCTGGGTGAATGGGGACAGACTGGAATAGACTCTATTCACTAGTTATGTATCAGGGAGTTGTTTGCAAGCTGAAAAGCTATTTTTGTCAACAAGGACAAAGTCATTTATTTTATTTTTTAAGAAAACCCAAAGTTTGCTTATTACACAGCCCCCCTCTATTTCAAATTGCCACATGACAGCTGTGAAAAAAAAACATCTGCTAGAAAACATATTTATCTCCCTGCTGGTTTCCGCTCAGATGTGGGTTTTTAGTGCTATTATGCAATGATTGGAGGCCTGATGTAATAAGCTGACATTGCCTTTTAGTCCACTTTAAGTAAGCAGATCTGTTATCAGTTTTCATATGATCCCCTTATCTTTATAAACTTATGTCCACAGTAGCCTGCACCCTCCCCCTTCCAACCCCCACCCCGCCCTATATAAATCCAAGCACAGGAGAATTTCTATTCCAGGTAAATGTCATCTAACCAGCGCAATGATTCAACGGCAAAATCAATATCACCAAAATCACTGCTTTAATCTCTACTCAACAGTATATCTATTTCTAAAAGTGTATATTTAACCACTTCTGGAGCGGAAGGTTTTACCCCCTTAATGACCAGGAGTTATTTTAACTGACAATTGCGCGGTTGTGTGACGCTGTATGATTGATGTCCTTTTTTCCCACAAATAGAGCTTTCTTTTGGCGGTATTTGATCACCTCTACGATTTTTATTTTTTGCACTATAAACAAAAAAAAAGAGCAACAATTCTGAAAAAGAAAAAAACAAGATGTTTTACTTTCTGCTATAAAATATTCCCAACAAAAGAAATGTAAAAATAAAATTCTTTTTAATCAATTTTAGGCCAATTTGTATTCTTCTATATATTTATGGTAAAAAAAATCCCAATAAGTGTATAATGATTGGTTTGCACAAAAGTTATCGCGTCAACAAACTAGGGGAAAGATTTATGTCAATTTTATTTATTTATTTTACTAGTAATGGAAGAAATCAGTTTTTTAGCAGGACTGCGACATTGCGGCTGACGGATCAGACACCTTTGGGGGGGACCAGTGACATTACTACAGTAATTAGTGCTAAAAATATGCACTGTTACTGTACTAATGACACTGGCAGGGAAGGGGTTAACACCAGGGACGATCAAAGGGTTAACTGTGTCCCTAGGGGGTGTTTTCTAACTTTGTGGGGGATGGTCTTTCTACATGAACACAGAGATCTGTGTTCCAAAAAAAGAGGAACACAGGATCTCTGTGTTCATTACTGACAGAACAGTTCCCTCCCCCCCTCCCCGTTCTGTCTCCACGAGAAGTGATTGCGGGTGCCCGGCGGACAACACGGCTGCCAGACCCGCTGATTGGCTCCCCCTGTAGCCAGTCGGCGCATACGCATGCCCCCACTAGCATTCCCACGAAACGACATATAGGTACATCTTTTTGTGGGACCGAGTCGATCTGCCGCAGTAGAAGTACGACGGCTGGTCGGCAAGAGGTTAAAGTACAGGATCTGGAAGTAAACGTTTCTAAGAGGATGCCATTCCTTGGCACTTTCTGAAGATGCCAGCTGCCTGGCTTTACACTGACCACTGACTTCAAGACATTCTGAGTCATAAGTATGTACAGTATATTAGGAAACATCCAGGCAGCTAGCATTTGCACAATGAGAAGTCAGCAATCCCATCCTCCTTGTTAATCTCCGGAATGGTTTTCTTTCGTAAACTCTACTACATCTCCACATCATTTCCTGGGAATAGAAAGTGTCAGAAAAGCCAGCCAGAACTAGATTGATTTAAAAATAGGGGGCCCCCCTCAGGAGGCTTCTTCCTGATAATGAAGGATATATGACATTTCATAGGGATATGGGGTTGTGTGATCCTGGGGAGGGTTGAATGCTTTCACCTTCTCCTTTTCAGATGTGTCCCTTATTCACTAAAGCCTCGTACACACCATGAGAATGTCGGACGAATGATCACCCTTTTTGTTTTGTTTTTTGCATGCTAGTCTCATATTGAAAATGAAGAGGGTACTAAAATTACAAAAATTCTCGTACTAGAGGATACATCTTCGGAAATTATATATTGTGTTGTATTGTATTGTAATGTATTCTTTTGTTTCCGAGCATACGCGGTCTTGGTTACTCCATTTTTTTACAGACGAATTCTGTACTGATTAAATGAAAATCATTCATTCAGGTATCGTGCAATAAACATTTTGTGCTTGTCCCTTCAGATAATTCTGCATGAACTGTCATGATCAGCTCTCGAAATCTGTGAACGTACGATCAGATTATCGTACAATCGCTTAGAAATCCGATTTTCTGATCATGTGTTCTAGGCTTTACTCTTCTCCCTTTTCTACTTCCTCTTCTCTCCCCTCTTTTCTTCTTTTTCCTTCTTTCCATATTCTGCCTTTACTTTCTGGCTTTATACCACCATTGAAAGCCTTTTTGTTTTTTTTCCGATAAGAAACATTTTGTAAATTTGACATTTGCTTACATTGACTTTAGGTATAGCCTGCAGCAAATCTGCTCTAGTAATTTTTTTCATAGTTAGTTTGCTATACTGATAACATTTCATTATTGACTCATAGTATCTTGGCTTATCCGTTTTGAAGCGGTTTTGTTTCCATTTATTAATGTATACACTTTGGCCCTAATAATTGGGGCATCAGTCCTTTGGACCAGTCTTTTCCAGCCAGGGTGCCTTCAAATTTCATCAGGGATACCTTGGCAAAATGCTTAAAAAATTGCCCAAAAATCGTATACAAGTCAGCGGGTGGATCAAGCCTGCCTTTTAGTTACAGAAAGCAACAGGTTGTGGTCAGGGAACAGAGCCAAGATGGAGAACATGACATAATTAACAAAACCTACGGTTGTGGCGTGCCGGAACCGTCGTTCGGGCAGGCCTGTAAAATAAAGAGGGCCCTCCAAGAAGGAAGAAAGAAGAAGGGAGTGTTGTAGAAAGGGGCAGAGGTGGGTGGGATGATGAAATCCTGTGGCAGCCCGGAAGAGGCGGAGAGCCTGACCTTAAATAGGCGGCTCCTCCCCCTCCCACAACTCCAGGCTCCGCCTGGCCATTTGTGGTCAGGGAACAGAGCCAAGATGGAGAACATGACATAATTAACAAAACTTACGGTTGTGGCGTGCCGGAACCGTCGTTCGGGCAGGCCTGTAAAATAAAGAGGGCAAAAGAGAGAGCGTGTAAGTAACCTTGAATAGAAGTGCATCGTAACAAGTGCATTGTGACCTTGAATACAAGTGCATTGTATAACAAAGGGAAAGGAGACGCGATAGAAAGTCATTGGCTAAACTCTGAATGTCTGTCTGAGCTCGCTGTCTGCTTGGGGTAAGTAACAGCTGTAAGCAGTGAAATTCCTACCGTCCCAGCCTCTTGATTAAGCGTGCTGGAATGCTTATGGCTGAAGGCCGCCATGGCTGCCCCTAAGCAGAAAAGAATGACCGAAGAAGGCGAGATCGCACCTCAACTTGCCCAGCGGGGTTCTCAAGTATTTGATGAACCTGGGCGTGGTGAGAGGCCTGCAGTGAAGGCTCAGCAGGGGAGTGACCCTGACCTACCCTGCCGAACCTGGATAAGGATGGTCCAGCAACTGAACTGAGCACCATTCGTGGTGAGAGGGACATTGTGGTATGTTGACTGGTGGCCCCAGGTTGAGTGGTCTTGGACTGTAGAAGTGTCAAGACAAAATGATCGTTAATCTTGACTAGGTCTGTCCTCCTTGACATGAGACGGTACCAAGCGTAGAAGGGCGGATTAAAGACTGTCTTGATGGTGACGTTGGTCCCTGCCTCGAACCTGCTGCCGTTGATAGGTTGACGAAACGTGGGCTTGCGGCCTTCCAACCGAAGGAAGCCTTGTAGAAGAAGTTCTTGATGGGACTTGGTGCCATGAATGTACCATGACCGGAGGTACATGTTGATGTTGTGAACCTGTACTCCAGAGAGGTAGAGTTTAATAGTACTGTGCGCCAGTTTTAAGATTTAAATGGCAAAAGAAGAAAAATGCCGCAGTGTTTAAAAGACGATGGATCCGAAAAAAGAATGACCTCCGTGATTAACCTGACGAAGATGGTCAGAACTCACGCGAAAGAGCGTCTGGCATTGGCGGAAGTGCCAACTGGCTAGCCTGTGCCGGTGGGCCATGAGAACAGGTAAACCAGGATGAGTTCCTGGAACGGTGGTAGATCGTCCTGGACTTCCTCTGCCGTGGGATGTGCCTGGAAGAAGACCTATAAATTTGAACGAGAAAGGCCGGCAGCCGCTGTGTTAAGAACGCCTGGCATGTGTTTGCAGCCAAGTGGAAGTGCACGTGGAGGCCAGCCAAGTGAAGCCTCCTGACACGACTCATGAAGGTGAGGGAGGACAACCACCCCTCTTTGAAAGTGATGCCTGCGGTCAGATTGTCGGTGAAGCACTTACGATTTGGCCCGACCAAAGGCGCCCCCCCCCCCTTTCTGGCAGTTGCCACAAGGGGGCCCGAGGTGGAGTTGAAAGATGGCAGATATGAGGTTACTGGCAGTCAACTACCCCCGAGCCACCTGTTGCCCCAGAACCGAGAACCCGGCATTGCCTGTCGCGTTAGTCCGTGAACACTGGAGAGTGGTCTGTGAAATGGCAGAATGAACAAGTATATGCCACTTCAGTGGGGTGGAAAAAAGGGGGGCACAGTTAGCGCAGGCCAGTGGAGCAAGCCCGGCGAAATGGCGGCAGAACAACCCCAGTCTGCCCAGGCATTGAACTGGGCGAAGGTGGCGGCTGCCTTGGCCGAAACTACTGTAGTAATCATGGAAAGCCGGGCCGCCGTACTGGTGCCCCAAATCCACCACCTTGTGCGTGCAAAAGCAAATTCCTCCCTAGGGCTTGGGAAAAGAAAATTAATCGCGTCCCTGAACGGACCAAGAGCTAACACGAACTCAGGGATGGACAATTCCTTGTCCAACCTGGGGTCAAAGGCCTCGAGTACCACAGAAAGGTCGCTATGGTAATGGTCTGACTTCCTACGCCATCCTGAGATGCAAGCAACAGTGTCATGGGATTGACGTCCCTGCCCTCCAGGATGTCTTCTTGATGCTGGGAGGGACCATCTGAGTTGGTGTGATAATGTGAGCCATGGAGGCCGGAGAGGTAAGAGTGCCTGTGACGACACACTGGGAGAAAGCAAGGGTGACGACCTGGGAGGGAGGGAAACCCAGGGATGCCAAGGGGGCAGGAGCCAGAGTTTCTAATTACTCTATCCTCGATTGAGTAATTGATGATGGAGGATGAGATGGATGCCGAGGTGGATGCCATGCCATGTGATGTGCACAAATACCCTGTCCGGGGCTAAGGCGTCGCGCACATGGCCCCGCGAGCCGGACCCCAACTGTGGAACTGGACGTCAATCTTAAAGGTTCAACCTTCCCAAAGGTGGCCGGAAACAGACTTCCTCTCCATCTCAATTCGGCTGCGATCTTTGGGATAGACCATGACCTTGACGGGCTAGGGCTTCTTCAGTGGGGGGGGGGCTAACCGAAGTAGGGGGCCTGACAGCCATACTAGGTAGGGAGAAACTATCCCCCATGTCTGAGTACGTGAGATATCCTGAAAAACATGAAGGAAAAAAGGGGGTCATGAGACATGAGCAGACGAAAACGTTTGACTGACTGGCGGGTGGGTGTGACCCCCCCCCCAATATTTGTTTGTTCCAGAGGAGACCAGTACTGGTGAGTGGGACATGAGGCCCTGACTAACCCACCACAGGTAGAGGCGCTGTCTATGAGTTGGCCCTGTGCTGTGCCAAGTAATGAAATGGCGGGGTGTAGGCCTCTGGAAGGTGACACCCTCTCTACACTGGCGGAAACAGAGACGCTAGCTATGATTTGGGCCGATGGGCGAAATACCTCCGCGTGAGGATGGGTGTTGGTCTCGGGCTAGCTGAGAAAGTGACCTACCTAACTACCCCCCCCCCCCCCCCCCCATCAGGTGACCATGGAAAGAGTAAGACCAAGGGAGACAGGATGCCTCTAATAACCTGTGAGGGGTCTGAAAGGCTTGGCTGAACGTCCAATGATGTTCATGCATGCCGCCTGTGTGGGTAACGAGTGGTTGGCGCCTTGAAATTAGATGACATAAGTGCCTGACTCAACCACTGGTGTGCCCTGCGGACGCCAACCCTAGCGTATCGAGCGGGGCTGTACGGAAGAGCCCACCAGAACCTGTGACTGAAGGAAAGATAGGGAGACGGACGAGGCCCGCCCCCCCCCCGAGAGTGTGTGTTCCTACAGGACGTGGCCCATGGACGTGGTTGGAGCGTGTCCTGCGTGTTTCAAGGCCCCGGGCGATGGCCGGCGGCCCGATGTGGGGGTGAGAGCGTGATCCCCAGCTGAGGAAAGTGAAAGGCCTCAGTGGCCGAGCTGCCCCAAGTAATGTATAAAATGAGAACTTGTTTTTATTTATTTTTTGAGGTACCTGTGGGGAAATGACAAAAAATAGTGAGACATAAACAAACAATTGGTCATGAGACTCAGTAGTATGACAAAATTATTATATATATTATTTTCTTCTGGGTGGGAGGGGTCAGCGAGGAGGGTGACTGAGCCAGGGAACTGACCGTGCAGGGATGAGGCTGGAGCCAGCCTAAATGGTGTAATGATTTGGCACTGAGGCGGTTCGGATTTTTTTTTTTATTTTTTTCCCGACCTGCGACCAGTGATGAAAATGGCAAACTGCTGAGAAATGTCTTGGTTGAAGAAAACCTTCAGTCTTGGGAGCACAATTACTGAAGCTGATGGTGAATAAACAATGAAGTGGTTGCGGAGACTATGAAGTTATGTTTGGTGGGGAAAGAACTACTGGAAGCAGGAAATCCAGTCGGTGAGAAAAAGGAATGTATGCAGCTTATAACTAATCAAAGAATAAGATTAAGGCGGGGTATAATGCAAGCATGACCAAAGCATGATGAGCAGGGTGGCAGAGGTTGGGAGAAATACACTGGTGAAAGGCTGAGGTCGGCTGAGATTAGCAAACCCTGTGATAAGGATACCTCAGTTTGACCGATGTTGACAAGCGGGAAGTCTGGACAGGGCTGACATCTGCAGGGATGCAAGAGTAAGACACACTCCAGTCGCAACCGCAATTGAAGTTTCAGACATTTGCATTGGTCATTGGTGCTTATGGATTTGTCCGTTCACGATTCCCTACTTAAAAGGTGCTCTTGCGTCAGAAAATCACCGGACTTATGGGGGGGGGGGGGGCGATGAGTGGTGGTGAGGAGCGGGGAACCTGGGCTTGAAACCCGAGATCCCTTTCTTCTATTAGTGGTGGACAGATCATAAATAAGACCATACAGATCATACAGAGACTGCATTCCCCTTTGAGACCAGGGAGAGGGTGGAGCCTTGATGCCCTGGGTTTAATAAGGTGAGGAAAAATGATGCTGAGTGGCTGGGGAACCTGGCAGAGGGTCAGCATTGGATCACCAAGCAGGTGGAACAGCACTGTAGAGGAGGCTTCTTGAGACCAAGGGTATTAAATGCATGGATACAGGATGATGGTTGGCTCGCCAGCTGTCAGAGGAATGGTTGATTAAACCAGTTTGCAAACTAGACTGAATTGCAAACATGGTCCTTGGAAAGTCCACACTAACCTCCTTCTCCCCGCGCTAAGACCCTCCCCTTCCTGAAGGCGTGATTAGACCACTTGGAAATGCTCAAGTGATGGCATGCCCTATGTTAACTGAAATGTGCCTGCACAGTAACTACTATCTAACGTATGAGTAGCAAGGGGATTGTAGTTTGCAGACAGCAGTTGGTACCTGGTGATGAAATCAGGTATACACCATGACCTCAATAAGGAACAGCAGCATTTGTGATTAGTATTTGAATGCTTTAAAAAAACAGAAGCCCTACTGATTGGGAATCCTACTGATGTTGTAAGGTGCAATCTGTGACAAGTGGACCTCTCCATGTCACTACCCACAGGCCCCAGAATAAGTGCCCCCACCTAGGACTTCCCCTCACAGGTGCAGGAGTGCGGTGCAGAGAAAAAATATCCGCAGGAGGAAGCAATTGAGGGGGGGGGGGGGGGGTTGCGTGTGGCTGAAGGTGCTGGACTGAAAAAGGGGGGGGGGGCGGATCGAGCCTCGACCCCCGCCGCCTGACAGAAGGATGGCCGAGCAGATGACTGTCCCTGGCAGGCACCTGAACTGAGGATGGATGGGATGGAATGGGGGGGGGGGGGGGGCGAACCGCAGCCTCCCCTGGTACTTACACAGTTGCCGGGAGCCTGCTGGCCGACCCGGAAGCGTCCTTCTGGTGGTGCTGCTGCTTGTGGGGAGCGACGTATGGAGCTGACCGCTTCTGCAGGAGAGCGGTGAGTGGGACTGAAGTGACGGATGGCCGAGCGGTATGCGTGCGGGGACCCGGGGATGACGTCATCCCCCTGGCGCCACCTGCCCCACGAGGGAGGTCACGGACTGTCTCTACGGCAGGTGCAAAATGAGCGCTGACGGGAGGAGAAATGGGGGATGTGACGGGGGAGGATGGCGGGCGGCAGGTGGTGAGATGATGAAAGCGGGGGGGGACCGAGCCACAGCCTCCCCCCGTGTACCTGGATGCCGGGTGCCTGCTGGCCGACCCAGAAGCGTCCGCCTGGTGCTCTTGCTGAGGGAGAGCCAGGTATTGGAGGTCCTGTCAGTGGGAGTGACAGGAATGAATGATGAAACCCTGTGGCAGCCCGGAAGAGGCGGAGAGCCTGACCTTAAATAGGCGGCTCCTCCCCCTACCACAACTCCAGGCTCCGCCTGGCCATTTGTCATTGTGCACCATTACAACCTTCCAGCCGCCAGCATTCTAACAACCAATGATGTCATCAGTAGATAAGTAGGATGTCGGGTGCTGACAAGCATCCTTGTTTGACCCTCCGCTGTCCATCTCGGTCGGCACAGCATCCTTGTTTGAACCTCCGCTGTCCATCCCGGTCGGCTCTAGGGTCACATTAGCTGAATGATAGAGAGAAACTAAGGGAGAAAAGAAGTGCTGGAATACTAGCTGAATGATAGAGAGAAATTTTTATTAACCCAGTGAACACCTCAGTCACAGCGCTCTTAGGTACATTGTTCAGTAGTATTGTATGCCAATTTACAATCAGTGACGACCCGTCCATATGGGGCACAGGGGGGCCACCCACCTAATCTATGTGTCCAGCTCCTAATCTACAAGGAGGGTGCCGGACGCATGAATTTTAATGGGGTTTTTTTTTTTTTTTGAAGCACGTGATTAGAGCCTGAAGCTTTAATTGGCTTAAAAAAAGGGTGGGCTCAGGGAGCAGAGCACTGCGCCCCGAGCCCACCCCGTTGTGTGACAATAGCGAATTAATGTTCGTTATTGTCCTCCTGATTCTCCTCCTGACCAATCAAGAAGTGGCTCCTATGACCCAATTGGCCAGGGAGTCTTAGGACTTCTAGCCAATTGGGGTCTCCGGACCTACTTTCTGTTCAGCCGGGAGGAGAGGCAAAGTCCCCGAAACAAGGAGAACCTGGAGCGTGGAGCAGCAGCCCTACCTCGGATCCTTGTCATCTGCCTCCTAAGGTAAGGAGGCCTCTGAACTCCGCTGTCCCGTCTGTCTCCCCGGGGGGAGGGGTGGCATTGGTTTCAAGATATCAAGCACCAGCCGCCACTGTTTACAATATTCATTGTACTCTGCTTCAGTTTTCTTCCTACAGTATACTATTCTTCAATGGTTATTACTTTGAATTTTATTGATGCATTGTTCTTTCATATGCCCTTCCACGGGTCTATACTCTGTAACCTACTAAAACTTTAATACTTGAGGTCATTGTAGCCGTATTAGTACACTTGCAACAGAGACAATTGAGTACTGTCCATGATACTTTTTTTATTTGCACTAACATACAATTTTTCAGGACAAGCTTTCGGGGTATGTCCCCTTCATCAAGATCCAAGCAGTACTGCCATAATGGTTGTGGCAAAACTGATTTCCCTGCAAAATTACAGATTTTGCCACAACTCTGTTTTGCTCACTTAACTGCGTAGGTGAAATTTGCATAAAAAAAAAAAAATGTTTTTTTGTACAATTTAAAGGATATGTTTTATGGGTATATTTACAAGTTTTTTTTGTATTTGCTGTCTTTTTTGTGTGTGAAAGTAAAAGCAATAGGGAGCCTTTTTTTCATACAAGAGCCAAAATAAGTTTCCATAACCCTCAGGGGAATTTAAAGTCTATGCGCCCCTAAAATGTATGTAAATGCAAAACAGTGACGGTGTAAGGCATCATTGTATTGGTCTAACTAATCATTTCACCCAGTTTACAACCATAAAGCTTTACTACAATATCTTTATTTAGTGGTTTTATCAGTTGGCATGTGACCACTCAGTCCACCTCTTCTCCCAGTGGCTTGGAGGGCTGGGGGCAGAGACTGCAAAAGAGGCTTGGTGGCTTCTGCAAGTGTCACAGGTCTCAGGAGATCTTTTGTTCCATTGAGACAGCAGTGTTTGACTTTGACACATGGGGCCTCAAGTGCAGCCTTTGACATAAAGAAAGGGCCACACATAATATGCAGTAAATATAATGCTACAGAAAGCTGTTAGACAGACAACAGTCAGGACCAGCAGGGTGCTGTACATAGTACTCCTCTCAAGTGCCCCCAGCCCTGGTGCAAGCATTGGGATGGTCCTTGGGGGGGATATATGCAAATATAATGGGGAGATGTCAGTATAAAGCAGTGGGTATTTCTAGCCACTTCCGGACCGCTCACTGCATATATTTCTACTTTATCTACTTTGTCATTACTATGACGTTATATACCATGGCTATGGCAGCAGAGGCTACCGGAGACATTGATAGGGGCAAAAACGATCCAATCTGCTGGAGGGATGGGCAGGAAGTCGAGTGATGGCAAGATGGTCCCCCACTCAACTCTATGCCCTTGGAGGACCGGAGCGACGTATGACTTCACTTCCGCCTCTAGGCCTTAACCACTGGCTGACCGCCCCACGCAGATTTACAGCGGCAGGGCGGCTCGGCTGTGCATAATCACGTAGACCGTGATTAGACACAGCGGGACCAAGACTGCGGGAGGAGCGGTCTCGATCTATGCCGGCCTCCCGCGATCTTCGGGGGAAACTGACAGGAGAGCCCCCTTCCTATGTAAAATCCCTGATCACCGCCATTACTAAGAAAAACAAAAAAAAAAAATAAAAAGTCCAAAAATCTATCCCATAGTTTGTAAACGCTATAACTTTTGTGCAAACCAATTAAAATACGCTTTTTGGGATTTTTTTTTAACCAAAAAATAATGTAGCAGAATATAAATTGGCCTAAACTGATTAAAAAAAAATGTGATTTTTTAAATTTTTTATTGGGAATGTTTTATAGCAGAAAGTAAAAAATATTGTGTTTTTTTTCAAAATTATCTCTCTTTTTTTGTTTATAGCGCAAAATCTAAAAACCGCAGAGGTGACCAAATACCACCAAAAGAAAGCTCTATTTGTGGGAAAAAAGGACATAAATTGCATTTGGGTACAGCGTCGCACGACCGTGCACTTGTTAAAGTTACGCAGTGCTGAATCGCAAAAAATGGCTTGGTCATTAAGGGGGGTAAAACCTTCTGGAGCTGAAAAACGCAAAAAAGGTCCTTTTTTGCTTTTAAGTCCTCAGACAAGAACTCAGGTTCTTTTTAACCCCAGATCTCACAATAAAGAGGACCCATCATGCTTATTTCTATTACAAGGGATTAAAAGTGATCAATAATTTTTTTTTCAAAGGGACAATGTAAAACTAAAAAGATAAAAAAGTAAAATAAATAAGAAAAATGTTTTTAAATCGCCCTGTCCCATGTCAAACCACACATGTGATGTATCGCTGCAATTGTTAGAGCAATAATTCTAGCACTAGATCTCTTCCAACTGTAGTTTGTCACTATTCCATGAGCAATTACATGTTATATATCTACAAAGTATTTACTTGGCGTAACATTATCTTTTAAATTATACAAAAAAATTGGGCTAACTTTTACGTTTTTTTTTTTTTTAGTACTTCATGAAAGTGTATTTTTTCCCCAAAACATTGCGTTTAAAACACTGCTGCGCAAATATAGTGTGACATAAAATATTGTAACGGCCACTATTTTATTCTCTAGGGTCTCTGCTATATATATAAAATGTTTGGGAGTTCTAAGTAATTTTTTTTTTTTGCAAAAAAAATATCATTTTAAACTTGTAAACGGTGGGGGCGTGGCCGGCGAGTGATGTGAGCGGACGTGTCCTGCAGTAGCTCCCCTGGAATCCTGAACATTCTCCTGTCTATCTCAGCCATCCTGTGTTCGATTTACCTGTAACTTTCGGGCTACCCTCTACACATCTTCTGCCTACCTTCTGTGCAGCCATTTCCATCCGGACTGAAACTTGTAAACAACAAATGTCAGAATAAGACCTGGTCCTTAAGTGGTTAGACAGGCATTATTTCCTAGTAAACCTCCCTAGGTAATGCCCACACGTGATGCTGAGCCTACATGACTGATAAAAAAATTGAATGAAAGGGGTGGGCCAGGGACAGAAAGGGTGGGGAGCAAAGAGATTGATGATCCTAGATGCCCTCCAGCCAGGAAATGAGGCGTGCTTTATCTGACTTGCTTCAGCATCTAATGCACACTGTGAGAAGCTCTCAGCGTGCAGTGAAATCAGAGTAAACATCTTCAGTACAGGAGAGGAGCCGCCACAACTTCGCAAGACTGAAAGTAAAGCTGGAGTTCATCTTCAAAATAAGAAATTGTTCATAAAGGTAAATATGTGCTGCAAGAGCGAATAAATAAATAATGGTTGGCAGTAAGTTATGCTTAGACTGCTATCACACTACTCCGTTGCAAAAACGCAGTTAAAACCCATATGCGTTTTTGCTGCATTTTGCCGCGTCTTTAATGCATTTCCGGCACATTTCCAGTGTATTTTGCACCTGTGAAAAAAAGACATGTAGTCAAAAGCCAAACCAAAAACAAAACCATGGGTGTATTTTTGAGGCATTTTCAGTTCATTTCAATGGGGAGGTGCACCAAAAATGCAGCAGGACTTGCAACCGACCAGTGTGAAGAGCTCCATCCATGATAGTAAGGATAACTCGCCACAAATTTGTGACAGTGTTGAATTAGAATAAAAATAATCTGCAGCGCTAACAACAAGTGATATAAATCAGTATTATAACAAAAATGAAACAATGAAATATAGCAAACAATCAGGTACAAGGACAATGTCCTCAATGTCTAAATAATAGTCCGTGAAAAAAGAAGTGAAAAAAAGGATTGAACCAAATAGTGAATATAAAAAAAGTTATAAAAATAAAGTGCTACACCCGGAGTGCACCACAAGTCCCAGCAGGTGTCAGAACATCTGACACCTGCTGGGACTTGTGGTGCACCCTGGGTGTAGCACAAGGAACATCTGACACCTGCTGGGACTTGTGGTGCACCCTGGGTTTAGCACAAGGAACATCTGACACCTGCTGGGACTTGTGGTGCACCCTGGGTTTAGCACAAGGAACATCTGACACCTGCTGGGACTTGTGGTGCACTCCGGGTGTAGCACATTATTATTAGAACTTTTTCATATTCACTATTTGGTTCAGTGCTTTTTTTTCACTTCTTTTTTCACAGACTATTATTTAGACATTGAGGACATTGTCCCTTGTATCTGATTGTTTGCTATATTTCACTGTTTATTTTTTGTTATAATACTGATTTATATCACTTGTTGTTAGCGCTGCACATTATTTTTATTGTTTGCTCGATCGTATCTATAGATCAGTGTGTCAGCAGCTTTTTTTTCAAGTTTTTCCATTATCTCACTTTTTAGCGCAGAAATATTCTCCCTTTGTTTTTCGAGTGTTGAATTAGAAGTGTTAACTTGCTGCGCATTTTTACTGGCAAGTTGCAGTCCTGCATGGCACTTGAAGCACAAATTCTAGTTGACACTTTTCCAATTGGTAGCAAACTTGCATGGTAAGTGTCTAGCAAGAGCAAAGTTGCAGTTGTGAGTCAGTCTACAGCAAGAGCTCTGCAAGTCACAGTGACCCCCTGTGGTGGGATGACTATTGCACAACATAAGGAAACCAGAGCTTGCAGCAGACTTGCAGAATGTTTGTAAAGAAAGTTCATTCTGGAGTCATACAATGCGGACTTGCTGCAATCATGCAACAAACTTGTGAAGTCTGGCAAATCTAGCAATAGCTTAGCAATCATTTCCAAACTTACAGCTCAATTGCTTTCTCTCTGGGATAGAATTTAAAGCGTAACTCCACTTTTGTTGAGGAAAAAAAAACAATCCCCTCTAGGTGATCTATGTACATTGCAAGGAATTTAACAAACTTTGTTGCAGATTCCTACCTTTTGTTTTAATCGAGAAGAAATCACTGTTTGTTTCTCTGTGCTGAGTGCGTCCAATGGGAGTGTTTTCATAATTATTAATCAGCTGCAGCATCTGCAGGGCACTAACAAGGAAAGCTGCTAGGTCTGTATCCCTTTAGATGTGATTTCCTATTGGGAGTATCTCACCAAAAGTAACATTTTTGTTGCAGGGGATGCCTGAAATCTGACTTAATGCAGACTTCGGGCAAAATAAATGAGCCAATCACAAAAACAGGAAATTATGTTTCTGGGGGGGGGGGGGGCATTCTTTACACCATCTGTGTACAGAACCCCTGCAGGAAGCCATATTGCATTGCATTTTCAGAAAATTACAGAGCTGTAGATTGAAAATGAAAGGTAATTTTTAATAACAATCAGTACTAAAATGACTTGTGTCACAATTGTATACGCTATATTATTTTATCTTTATTTGCTGTTTTTTCCCCTTTAGTGGTCATACATTTTTCTACCACTTCAGATTGGTAAGGCAAAAGCGGAAGAAAAATTGATGATTGTGAAAGGGGCCTTATAAGAGAATTATGGCCACAGCATTCTTAGCCACCCTTCTCTTGTGGGTCACGGGGGTGCACTTACTTTTGCTCTTCTGTGACCAGGAATCAGCTGATAGCAGGCTAAAGTCCACTGCTGGCTGATGTCACTACAGGCTCCAGAAGGATCCCAACCATAGTGTCGGGATCCACCCAGCTGCCTGATTGAATGGTGGCTCTGTCTTTCAGTGCGCTGGAGCCAGCTGCACCTGCCCACACCCCTCCCTGGCACTACAGTGAGCGCTGCAGGAGCAGAATGGAGAGCAATGACTAACATTCACTGCTCTCTGCTCCGTGCAGACCGAGAACTGAACAATTAGTGTACATGTAATCACTCAGTTCTCGGTCTTAGAGATGACATTGGACAGCTACAGCATACAGGCAAGTATGTATGTTTATTTTTTTTTATACACCCCAAAGTTCTCCTAACACATCAGAAATCTGCTTTCATTGAGTGATTAATTGGAATCAATCTTTAATCTGATTGGCTGTTATGGGTCTCACCTGTCCATTATTCTGTACACTGTGCTGTTAAATCTAGAACCGGAGTTTCTATGTCAGTGTTGTCTGGTATTAAAGTGTGTGTTGTATATGACCAGTGCAAAGACTCCAAAGTGGGAAGATGCTGCATAATTAAAATAGTCGTTTTCCCGTGTTCTTTCTGTAAAGGTAAAGCGCTGCGATGTTACAGCTGTGTGGCGTCCAGCGAAGAGGAGTGCTACAAGCAGGGTAACCACGTGTGTCCACAGTATGCAGAGGTCTGCTCCACCATCCTCGCTCCAAGTAAGTCACAACTATTTCTGGCTTAAAAGTACTTGCTGAGCTGACCACGAATGTTCCAATCACACTGTACAATCTCCATTAGATCTACCAACAACTATGTACTACAAGGGCCTACTTGATTAGATACAAATTGAATGGATTGGGTTTAGTAGGCCCTTGTACAATTTAGTAGTTGGAAAATCTAAAGGAGACTTTGCAGAGATTGCACATGTGGATTGTAAAGTAGTATAGTATGTACTAGGCAGTTCAGGGAGTGTCCAATGTAATGATAATTAAATTATAGCTAGCACACTTTAAGAAGGCTGTGCCAATAATACCTATGGAGTTAGTTAAGGCCCCATTCACTCTTGTGCGTGCGACTTGTCATATACTGTAACTTTAGACCCCACTACTTTGGTCCGACTTTCATGCAACTTGAAGGCTATAGACTCCAATTAAAACCCTCAAAAGTCACACCTGCATGATATACATGCGACTTGTGTGCGAAAAGAATGCCGGCAATGAAAAATAAATTCAAACAATGGCACGGGGTACCCCCTAAAATCCATACCAGACCTCTACCTGAGCATGCAGCCCGGCAGGCCAGGAAAAGTGGGGACGAGCGAGCCCCCCCCCCCCCAACCATACCAGTCCACATGCCCTCAACATGTTAGATGGATAGTAAACAAGCACAAAATTGGGGGAGCAAACCCTGAACATGTATAACTAAAGCCAGTGCAGCTATGGACCAAGCAACATGTATATTAAAAAAGAATAGCGCAACCATGCAAAAGAAATGACTATTAAATATGGAGACAATCCATAAATAAAAATGGGGATTTAGTTCCATCATATGGCCGTATCGTGCTCAAGCCCACCACTGCGTCAAAGTACCCCATTATCAGTGGGTCCTACACTATCCATAAAAAAGGGGTGAATCCAGCCTCTCCAACCCTTGGAGACAACACTCCTTGCTGGGATGGATGTGCTAATGCACTACAAAGGACTCCTCCTATATCTACTTGATGGTGGACTCTGATAGAGTACAGGTGTTTGTGGGGGGATGCTCAACCTCAGAAGTCTGGTCAGACCGAATACATAATAAACAAGCAAAAAATTGGGGGAGCAAACCCTGAACATGTATATCTAAAGCCGTTGCAGCTATGGACCAAGCAACATGTATATTAAAAAAGAATAGCGCAACCATGCAAAAGAAATGACTATTAAATATGGAGACAATCCATAAATAAAAATGGGGATTTAGTCCCACCATATGGCCATATCGTGCTCAAGCCCACCACTGCGTCAAAGTACCCCATTATCAGTGGGTCCTACACTATCCATAAAAAAGGGGTGAATCCAGCCTCTCCAACCCTTGGAGACAACACTCCTTGCTGGGATGGATGTGCTAATGCACTACAAAGGACTCTTCCTATATCTACTTGATGGTGGACTCTGATAGAGTACAGGTGTGTGTGGGGGGATGCTCAACCTCAGAAGTCTGGTCAGACCGAATACATAATAAACAAGCAAAAAATTGGGGGAGCAAACCCTGAACATGTATATCTAAAGCCGGTGCAGCTATGGACCAAGCAACATGTATATTAAAAAAGAATAGCGCAACCATGCAAAAGAAATGACTATTAAATATGGAGACAATCCATAAATAAAAATGGGGATTTTTATGGATAGTGTAGGACCCACTGATAATGGGGTACTTTGACGCAGTGGTGGGCTTGAGCACGATATGGCCATATGGTGGGACTAAATCCCCATTTTTATTTATGGATTGTCTCCATATTTAATAGTCATTTCTTTTGCATGGTTGCGCTATTCTTTTTTAATATACATGTTGCTTGGTCCATAGCTGCACCGGCTTTAGATATACATGTTCAGGGTTTGCTCCCCCAATTTTTTGCTTGTTTATTATGTATTCGGTCTGACCAGACTTCTGAGGTTGAGCACCCCACCCCCCACACACACCTGTACTCTATCAGAGTCCACCATCAAGTATATATAGGAGGAGTCCTTTGTAGTGCATTAGCACATCTCTCCCAGCAAGGAGTGTTGTCTCCAAGGGTTGGAGAGGCTGGATTCACCCCTTTTTTATGGATAGTGTAGGACCCACTGATAATTGGGTACTTTGACGCAGTGGTGGGCTTGAGCACGATATGGCCATATGGTGGGACTAAATCCCCATTTTTATTTATGGATTGTCTCCATATTTAATAGTCATTTCTTTTGCATGGTTGCGCTATTCTTTTTTAATATACATGTTAGATAGATAGTACATACCTACATCATACCCCTACTCATTCACCAAAAATGACAGTAGGCAGTTTTTGACAATTCCTTTATTTAAAAAAACAAGAATAAATAGTGTCCCTGCCGACTCGAAAAAAAAACCTTCGGACCTGACAAAGGCTTCCGCTGTCTGCCAACTACGCCGTCTGCTAACTCTGACATCTGACAGCGCTTAGAAAATGAAGGGGCGTGGCCACTCGGTGACATCCTCGAGTGGCACCGCCCCCTTGTGTCATCACCGGTCCAGCATGCCCTCAGTCGCTAAGGTCATAAGGGAGTGGTGCCAACCGGTGATGTCAGGTATTTAAGTGTTGTCAGACGTCAGGACCAGAGGTTTTTTTTTTCCTTTCGGGTCGGCGGTGGCGGGGGCCATCGGGATTGATGATGGATCTACACAGGGGTACATTTTTTAATTTTTTATTTATAATAAAGGGCTTGTCAAAAACTTGTGTTGTGTTTATATTCACTTTTTACACTTTTTTGGTGAATGAGTAGTGGCACTATATACCCCTACTCATTCACATGTCAATTAAAGGGGGCTTCCAGATTCCTAAAAGCCCCTCGCCGGCAGACCCCAACAACCACCGGCCAACAAGGTTGTGGTGGAAGAGGCCCTCAACATGGGGACAAGGTGCTTTGGGGGGGTAGAGCCCCCTTCCCCTAAGCACTCCCCAATGTTGAGGGCATGTGGCCCAGTATGGTTCAGGAGGAGGGCTGCTCTCTCATTTCTCCCACCCCCCCATTTCCTAACCTGCCAGGCTGCATGTTTAGGTAAGGGTCTGGTATGGATTTTGGGGGGACCCCACGCTGTAAAAAAAATATATATATATTTTTTACTCTTTTGTTTACATTCAGCTGTCAGTGAGGAAGCCTGCTGACAGCTGATGAGTCATTGGTTGTTAAAGGATGTGACGGCCAGCTTTCCGGCCCGATCCTGAAACAACCAGTTATTCTTCACACAGAATCGGTCGATCAATTCAAATAGTTCTTAAAATTTGGAATTTGTTAGAAAACGAAGAAAGCAAATTAAACTAAACACATTTTTCCATTCTACACATGTCTAGGAACTTTGTAGAGCACAAACAAAATGATCACATTGGACAAAGTTGTAACAAAGTCACACTCATCTAAAGCCGCATCAAGTTGCCCAGTAAATTTGCAATGGAAATAACACAATTTATAGGTCACACAAGTGTGAATGGATACTAAAGTGAACCAGTTTACCCTAAAGGAGCCGCATGTTTTGTTGGGTCCCTTGTTTCTCTGCCCATCACCGGGTGAGGAATGCTTATTGCAGGTACTTGTATATACACCCCAGGGGCTCAAGGTGGATAGACACCAAAAATGGCACAGCAACTGGTTAAGTAATAGCAAAAGTATACTGCAAGAGGGCAAACAGAAGAGGAAATAAACCATAATGGATCGGCAGAGAGAGAGAATTATGCTGCAATGGTTACACCTCAAAAGAGATATATTACAACAACCGAACAACCAGAGAAATATACTGGCATATTTAAGGAATACAAGAAATACCGTATCCTGCTACAATGAAGCAATAACAGTACTATTCTGCAGGAACATTAATTGCCATAAAGCACAACCCCTTCTGAGACCTTTCCTGGGCAATCCTAGCTAGGGGAAATACACTATATTACCAAAAGTATTGGGACACCTGCCTTTACATGCACATGAACTTTAATGGCATCCCAGTCTTAGTCCGTAAGGTTCAATATTGAGTTGGTCCATCTTTACAGCTATAACAGCTTTAACTCTTTTGGAAGGCTGTCCATAAGGTTTAGGAGTGTGTCTATGGGAATGTTTGACCACTCTTCCAGAAGCGCACTTGTGGTTAAGCACTGATGTGGGAGAGAAGGTCTGGCTCGCAGTTTGCGCTCTAAATTCATCCCAAAGGTGTTGTATCGGGTTGAGGTCAGGACTCTGTGCAGGCCAGTCAAGTTGCTCCACCTAAAATTCGAAATTCGCTCATCCATGTCTTTATGGACTTTACTTTGTGCACTGGTCCAAATCATTTGGTGGGGGGGGGGGGGGAATTACAGTGTCAGGTTGTTTTTCAGTGGTTGGGTTGGCCCCTTAAGGCACCAGCATACCAAGACATTTTGGGCACTTTTGTGCTCCCAACTTTAAGGGAACAATTTGGGGATGGCCCTTTCCGTTTCCAACATGACTGCCCACCAGTGCAAAAAGCAAGGTCCATTAAGACATGGATGAGCGAGTTTGGCATGGAGGAACTTGACTGGCCTGCACAGAGTCCTGTCCTCAACTGTAATCTAGACCTTCTCTTCAACATCAGTGCCTGACTTCACAAATGAGCTTGTGGAAGAATGGTCAAACATTCTTATAGACACACTCACTAACCTTGTGGGCAGCCTTCCCAGAAGAGTTGAAGTTGTTATAGCTGCAAAGTGTGGGCTAACTCAATATTGAACCGTACGAATTAAGACTGGAATGTCATTAAAGTTCATGTGGGTGTAAAGATAGACATCCCAATACTTTTGGTAATATAGTGTATGTTTATTTGTGAACCACAATAACAATTCAGCAGTCAGCATTATTATTATTATACTAGATTTATATAGCGCCAACAATTAGTGCAGAGCTTTACAATATAAAGGGGGACAGTACAACTATATTACAGTTCAATACAGAAGGAATAGGAGGGTATGATAGTCTATTCCTACTGCTGGCCAGCTTGTTGGGGCCCAACTGATGGAGCACTCAAGATAATGTCCCTTTAAGACTGCACAAACTGCAGTAGCCGTGCTTTCATCAAACAACGCTGTTCCATTTTAATAAGGTGTGGTGCAGGGTTGGCCAACGGCCTTTCATCACTCTGTCGGCAGGGGATTTCCTTCCGCTCACTGGCAAAGTGTACTTCAGTCAGTGTCTTCAGCATCCATCGCTCCCCGATCGAGCAGCAGGCTCAGCCAGCATTCAGGGCATCATCCAATCCTCTGGAATGGCTGGAAGTCAGGGCATCCCCCAGTATTCTGGAATGGCTTTCTCTGGTGCAGCAGTCCGTTCTCAGCCTTGTTCTCCCTGCAGAATGTGTCCTCTGCCACTCCTCCTCCTTTTCCTCAGTGCTACAGGCAGTTGAAGTTTCAAACAAAGCTGTAGTGCAGACTAATGCCTGGTACACATGATGAGATTATCGGATGAATGATCGTTTATTTTTTTTTGCACGCTAGTCTCATTTCGAGAATAAAAGAGGTTACTAAAATTATGAAAAATTCTCTTACAACAGAAAAACAAAATTGGAAGTGATGTATTGTAGTTTCAGATAACAAATATACAGATTAAAAGAAAAATTGTATCTAGTACTGTACGAGAAATATTTTGGTGCTTGTCCTATTGGATAATTTCTCATGAATTGTCGTAATAGGCACTTGAAAGCTGTATACTAATGATCAGATTATCGTACGATTGCTTAGAAAACAGTATTTTTCGTACAATTTTCTGAACGTGTGTACAGGCCTTAAAGTGGTACTAAAGTCTCATTCTTTTTCATTTAAAAATAACAACAATGTTCTATTTACCTGCTCTATGCAGTGGTTTAGCACATAGCAGCCCAGATCCTCCTCTTCTCAGATCCCTCGCCAAAGCTCCCTCGCTCCTGTTGAATGCCCCCACAACAAGCAGCTTGCTATGGGGGCACCCAAGCTGAGCCTCTGCTCTGTGTGTCAATTCAGACAGAGAGCCGTGGTTTTGCCCCGCCCACCCCTCTCCTCACTGGCTCACTGACTTTGATTGACAGCAGCGGGAGCCAATGGCGCACCTTTGCTGTTTCAGCCGATGAGGAGGGAGAGTCGAGACTCTCATGCAACATCGCTGGATGGAGATGGGCTCAGGTAAGTATTAGGGGGACTGAGGGGGGCTGCTGCACATAAAACATTTTTTTTAATCTTAATGCATGTAAAAGTCTACTTTCTTTTCTTTAAGTCAGTTTTTGTAGGTAATCTTCCATTTATTTATCACTGATGGGATCCTGCAGTCACTTGGGGGCACCATGCTGCAGAATTTGAGGTAGAAACATAAAAAGTTGGTGACAGAAATTGATGTTGACTACAGAGACTTCTCTGTAGTCTCTAAGCTCCCACAGCTAAGCCCCATACACATGGGCTGAATATTGGCCGAAATCAGCCGGTGCAGTAGATACCAGCTGATATTTGGCCCATGTGTACAGGTCTTTGTTTGACAGAAGCCAATCTCAGGACTGGCTTCTGCCAGATGAGCATGCTGGAAATCTAGCAGCCAATCGGCATCCAATCAGCACTCTCAGACAATGGTTGAGATCACTGACTGGGGTGTTCTGGCAGGGGGGCAATCCACCTGTCAGAACACAATAGTACAGTAGGGAGATCGCTGAACTAACATCAGATAGTTAGTACAGAGATTCCTTATAAGCTGCTCATTTTTTTCCATTCAGCCCTCTGGCCTGGGAAAAAAAAAAAAAACTTGTACCAGGCTTTACTGGTCAACTTCAAAAACCTCCAGCTGACCTTGCAGACAACTTCACTCATTACACAGGACATACTTAGGCCAAGACTTGCCAGAAGTGGTGCATGTTGAAATCACTCAAGTTATCAGATGCTTTCAGAGGAAAGTGGTTGAATTCCCAAGATAAGGAACTCTTATGTTCTCAGATATCTCAGATACCTAAAGCAAAAATAGAATAGCATATAATGTGTGTGTGTGTGTGTATTTTTTTTCATGTACACAGTATATACTTTATACAGTATATAGTGTATTCTAGGCTATTTATGCTTTGTGTCCTAAATATCTGAGAGGTGCAGACAGGTAGACTTTTTCAAGGTGCTCCTCTCTGGTTTGGTTTCCTTCCCTATTGAATCACTAATCTGCATCTGTAATGTGTACAGCTTACATCAAGTGCCCAAAAAAGTCACCGAGATTTTTATTACTGTCTGTATCCCCACTGGGGAGATTCACCCTTCTCTCTTTGTTCTGGTCACCATTGTCGCCAAGACAGAAAGTGATGGAAAATCCAATGTTTTACAGCTGTTATTGTACAAAGAGGGGAAGATATACAGTGCATTGCGAAAGTATTCGCCCCCCTTGAACTTTACGACCTTTTGCCACATTTCAGGCTTCAAACATAAAGATATAAAACTGTAATTTTTTGTGAAGAATCAACAACAAGTGGGACAAAACCATGAAGTGGAATGAAATTTATTGGATATTTCAAACTTTTTTAACAAATAAAAAACTGAAAAATTGGGCGTGCAAAATTATTCAGCCCCCTTAAGTTAATACTTTGTAGCGCCACCTTTTGCTGCGATTACAGCTGTAAGTCGCTTGGGGTATGTCTCTATCAGTTTTGCACATCGAGAGACTGAGATTTTTGCCCATTCCTCCTTGCAAAACAGCTCGAGCTCAGTGAGGTTGGATGGAGAGCGTTTGTGAACAGCAGTTTTCAGTTCTTTCCACAGATTCTCGATTTAATTCCGGTCTGGACTTTGACTTGGCCATTCTAACACCTGGATATGTTTATTTGTGAACCATTCCATTGTAGATTTTGCTTCATGTTTTGGATCATTGTCTTGTTGGAAGACAAATCTCCGCCCCAGTCTCAGGTCTTTTGCAGACTACATCAGGTTTTGTTCCAGAATGGTCCTGTATTTGGCTCCATCCATCTTCCCATCAATTTTAACCATCTTCCCTGTCCCTGCTGAAGAAAAGCAGGCCCAAACCATGATGCTGCCACCACCATGTTTGACAGTGGGGATGGTGTGTTCAGGGTGATGAGCT
Organism: Pelophylax lessonae; assembly: GCF_965119305.1. Lineage (NCBI taxonomy): Eukaryota > Metazoa > Chordata > Amphibia > Anura > Ranidae > Pelophylax > Pelophylax lessonae. The sequence continues at coordinate 574,214,097 of NC_138771.1, read as the reverse complement.
GTGTTGCTTTTACGCCAAACAACGTTTTGCATTGTTGCCAAAAAGTTTAATTTTGGTTTCATCTGACCAGAGCACCTTCTTCCACATGTTTGGTGTGTCTCCCAGGTGGCTTGTGGCAAACTTTAAACAACACTTTTTATGGATATCTTTAAGAAATGGCTTTCTTCTTGCCACTCTTCCATAAAGGCCAGATTTGTGCAGTATACGACTGATTGTTGTCCTATGGACAGAGTCTCCCACCTCAGCTGTAGATCTCTGCAGTTCATCCAGAGTGATCATGGGCCTCTTGGCTGCATCTCTGATCAGTCTTCTCCTTGTATGAGCTTAAAGTTTAGAGGGACAGCCAGGTCTTCGTAGATTTGCAGTGGTCTGATACTCCTTCCATTTCAATATTATCGCTTGCACAGTGCTCCTTGGGATGTTTAAAGCTTGGGAAATATTTTTGTATCCAAATCCGGCTTTAAACTTCTCCACAACAGTATCTCTGACCTGCCTGGTGTGTTCCTTGTTCTTCATGATGCTCTCTGCGCTTTAAACGGACCTCTGAGACTATCACAGTGCAGCTGCATTTATACGGAGACTTGATTACACACAGGTGGATTCTATTTATCATCATTAGTCATTTAGGTCAACATTGGATCATTCAGAGATCCTCACTGAACTTCTGGAGAGAGTTTGCTGCACTGAAAGTAAAGGGGCTGAATAATTTTGCACGCCCAATTTTTTCAGTTTTTTATTTGTTAAGTTTGAAATATCCAATAAATTTCGTTCCACTTCATGATTGTCTACCACTTGTTGTTGATTCTTCACAAAAAAATTACAGTTTTATATCTATATGTTTGAAGCTTGAAATGTGGCAAAAGGTCGAAAAGTTGAAGGGGGCCGAATACTTTCGCAATGCACTGTATCTTTTGATGGGGACACATGTTCTGTTGATAACTGTCCAACATGAGGCCCTCCAGCTGTTGTGGAACTACAAGTCCCATTATGTCCCTGCCTTTAGGAGTTATGCTTGCAACTGTCAGCCTTCCAATGTCTCACGGGTGCTGTAATTCTACAACAGCTGAAGGGTCGCAGGTTGGACACCCATCTAGGAAACAAATTGTCCTCACTTTGGAGTAATTACTTATTACATCCCTTTGTACTTTTTGGGGGGGCAGGTTAAGGGAAATATCCCCAGTGGAACGCAGACAGTAAAAATAATAGAATAGAAAATCTGACAGAGGTTCTCTGTGGCTTTATGCACTTTAAAGCACACGTCAAGCCAACAAGTTTTTTTTTATTTGGGATATAGTGGAAAAGGTTTACACTATACTATGATCTTGTGTTAACCCTGAATAGCAGAACCAAAAAAGTGTCCTCTTTTTTTTTTTTTTTTGAAAAATCTAACAACTTGTGGTTTGACGTATACTTTAAAGTGGAACTATACTCTCCTCCACTCCAGTGATGCAGTGTCCAGGAGATCTCTGTCACTGACATCTTCAGCCGGTCTTCTTCTGGGTTTTGATCTTTGATTTTTTTTTGGCTGGAAGTTGGTAGGCAACATTATTTTACAATACTAAATAACATTACTCTACCAGATAATTTAAAAGTTTTACCAGCACTTAGGTAGCCCTTGTTTCACAGACGTTCAAAGGTTTTAACTTATTTCTCAAGCATATCTTGAAACCCTGAAGGTTTAGCTTTCATTTTTGGTCAAGAAAATGGACACCATGGCTGGCCTACTAAGGCAGAGGAGGGATACTGTCTGTTACATAGTGACCTCAAAACCCATGAAGGTCCATCAATGAATCCGCACAAAGTTATGAGAGTGTCTTCTCCATTCTCTGACACAAGTGATGTGAACAAGTGAAGGTCAGCGAGAGGTGGGACATGGCAAGGACCAGGAAGTTGGACCTAGGAACAGCTTGCAGGTACAATCAGCAGTGAACAAAGTCATTAAAATGGCCTCTGTAAGTGAACAATAGTACAAACCAGAAGCATGGATAGGGCACAGTGGCGTTGCTATGGGGTGACGCCATCAAGTAGTAAGTGATATCCGACCGCAATGATGTCACCCCATCAGTAACAGTGCATGGAATGTTGCGCCAGCACCTACCACATCATTTACAAGGGCTGGTTTGGGGTACGCACTGTGACTGTGCGCTGCTGGCCCAAATCTAGCCTGCCCAGCACCCTGCCAGATGGAGGTGGAGGTGAAACCATATTTTACTGCACCAGGTGACACCAACCCTAGTGACGCCACTGATAGGGCATAAGACGAATGTCTCTAACTTTTTAGCTGCCCTAGAAGAGAGCAGTGCCCAAGGTCTGTGTGAGACAAAGGGGATCCCTGTACTTGCCAGACCCACATCTAGTGTAAAAGGTCCCTTATGCAGATGCCTAGTCTGCTCAATTGCTATTTACGTGGGTATATGGTGGCCCCCAGGAGTCTTGCCATGGAGATGGACACTGGCTTCTGGGTTCTTCACAAGGGGTAGCAGCTTTGCAAGAGGTGGGGGGGGGGGTACAATTAGGGCAGCAGTTTTTAACATGAAAAGGGTCCCTCTCCTGCCTCTACAACCAACAATATGGATGGGAAACAAGCTGTTTGTTAATTACAATGTTTCATAATAATTTATGTTTTTTTTTCCATTTTTAGACAGCGTCATAAAGTCCTGTTCCTACAAGTCATTCTGTGACCACGCTCGTCAGAGTGGAAACGGGGCCACTATTGAATGCTGCTTCTCAGACGACTGCAATGGCCCACCCAAGGGGAACAGTGCGGGCCTGAAGAACTCTGCCAGCTGCCCAGTGCTGCCCCCTGTCTTGATTTTCACAGCACTACTGATCCTAAGACCCCTGTGAATGAATGTGTAGATTCGGCCTGCATTACTTCTTGATGATATGTACAATGATGAAACACTGGACACGGCACATACTCAGCCCCTAGTAGATACACAGCACTACACAAATATGCTGAGTATTCATGTACATTTAAAATGAACAATGCACACCAAGGATCCAATTTAAACATGATCCTGTTGCTTAAAGATGTAGTTTCCTATATGCCTCCCTAGAGTGTGTAAAAATACTTCAGGTCAGATTTCTAGAAATTATGGACAGGAAGCTCTAACTAGAGGGCTATACTTTAATTTTCTCCTACCTTATTTCCAATCCCAGAAACAACACAGAACCAGAGGACCTCACACTTCATCAGCAGCTTAGACAGACTAATGTGGCCATCTCCTAGTGACTGACAACATTCTGCACGGGTTCTACTGGGGATACATGCAAATCTCTGATTGGACTCTCACTCTTCTTATGTTTAAACCTCTCATGTTTAAATTTAAAGTCACATGCTCTTTCTGATGCTGGTCCTTTATTATTGTAATAGAAGAAAAACTTATTATAGATTTTACTTCTAATGCCACCTTCTGATAAAATCTAGTATTGCAGCCTGACCAAACCAATTAATCTGTTTGCTGGTTTTAATGGAAACCTCTCATTGAAAGACACCTAGGGGCCACCATTGCTTACCTCCTGAAATTCTAGTTGCATGGCTGTCATGCTGACCATCCTGCTTCCAAATCTTAGGTCACAAAACAAATGTGCAAATAAGAACTCTGACTTTATTGGTCACAATACTGGGATTTTAACTCAAAAAGAAGTAAGACAGGTCCGGTCAGCACAGCCAGGTAACTAGCATTTACAGAAGTTGGTCAGCATATATAACCTTTGTATTTTCACTAATGATTGGTTAACTTTAATTTCCCTTATTCAAGAAATGTAAGAAGATGTGTCCTGCTGTTGTTTTGGGGGTGCAACCACATTACTAAGAAATAATGAAGCATATTTTCAAACTTTCTTTAATACTGTAACATTGCATTGTGTACATCCCCTCCTGACGAGTGATAAAATTATTATTGCTGATCAGTCAGTTGTATATTTTGTCATTCCTGACTGCTTCCAGCCACTAGAACTTTAGGCTGCTGCTTGTGTTCTGACTAATTGTGCTTTATTCATATAGGATGGTATTTTTGTGAACGTAGACTATGTAAAGAGAAATGACAAGCATAAAGGCGCAAATGGTTGTAAAATTTTATAATTCATTTTTTATGTCCATAAATATAGCCTAAATACAGGTTAAGCCTGCTGAGTATGGCTAATCCCTGTATCCAATTAATAAACATGTCACACTGTGTACTGCTGCTGAGTATCTGTGTACACTGGTAATATGGGTGCTGTACGTACGATTCGGATTCGATTCATACACTGATAATGAACACTGTGCTCTGTACATTCACCAGGCACTTTATTAGGTATACTTTGCTAGTACCGGGTTGGACCTCCTTTTGCCTTCAGAACTCCCTTCATTCTTCCTGGCATAGATTCAACAAGGTGTTGGAAACGTTCCTCAGAGATTTTGTTCCATAGTGACATGATAGCATCACACAGTTTCTCAGATTTGTCAGCCGCACATCCATGATGCGAATCTCCCATTCCACCACATCCCAAAGGTGCTCTATTGGATTGAGATGTGGTGAGTGTGGAGGCCATTGAAGTACAGTGACCTCATTGTCATGTTCAGAAAACCAGTGGGGAGATGATTTGAGCTTTGTGACATGGTGCATTATCCTGCTGGAAGGAGCCATCAGAAGATGGGTACACTGTAGTCATAAAGGGATGGACATGGTCAGCAACAATACTCAGGTAGGCCGTGGTGTTTAAACAATGCTCAATTGGTACTAAGGAGCCCAAAGTGTGCCAAGAAAATATCCCCCCACACCATTACACCACCACCCCCTGCTTGAAATCGTTGATACAAGGCAGGATTGATCCATGCTTTCATGCTGTTTTTGCCAAAGTCTGACCTTACCATCTGAATGTCGCAGCTGAAATCGAGACTCATCAGACCAGGCAATGCTTTTTCTATCTTCTAAACTGCAATTTTGGTGAGCCTGTGCGAGTTGTAGCCTCAGTTTCCTGTTCTTAGCTGACAGGAGTGGCACACAGTCATAAGTCTATAATCCTTCCACTTTATAAAACTCTGGTCCGACCGCATCTGGAGTATTCTGTCCAGTTCTGGTAGCCAGTCCTCAGGAGGGATGTGTTGGAGCTGGTGAGAGTCCAGAGAAGGGCAACTAAACTGATTAGGGGATTGGAGGACCTTAATTATGAATAGCGTCTGCAATCGCTTGATTTATTCTCCCTGGAGAAGAGACGCCTGAGGGGGGACATGATAGCAATTTTTAAATATCTCAATGGGGATCTCAGCTTAGAAATAAAGCTGTTCAGTCGAAGGGATTGCATGAGGACTCGAGGGCATACAATGCGATTAGAGGAGAAGCGTTTTAACCTCAGGCAACGTGGGGGGTTCTTTACTGTTAGGGCTACAAGATTGTGGAATTTTCTACCACAAGAGGTGGTTTCTGCGGGTGGTATGGTGGCTTTCAAAAGACTCTTAGACGTACATCTCAAGGATCAAAACATTCAGGGCTATGTGAGATCATTACAGCCACACACACCTACACAGGTTGAACTGGATGGACTATTGTCTTTATTCAACCTCACCTACTATGTAACAGTGAGGTCTTCTGCTGCGGTGGCCCATTTACTTCAAGGTTTGATGTGTTGTGCATTCAGAGATGATATTCTGTATACCTTAGTTGTAACGAGTGGTTATTTGAGTTACTGTTGCCTTTCTATCATCTCGAACCAGTCTGCCCATTCTCTAACTAGTCTGACCTCTGTCATCAACAAGGCATCTTGGGCTCCTTGTCGGACCATCCCCTGTAAACCTTACAGATGGTTGTGCGTGAAAATCCCAGTAGATCAGCAGTTTTTCTAAATACTTAGAGCAGCCCGTCTGGCACCAACAACCATGCCATGTTCAAAGTTACTTAAATCCCCTTTCATACCCATTCTCATGCTGGGTTTGAACTTCAGTAAGTCATTTTCATCACATCTAGATGCTTAAATGCATTGAGTTGCTGCCCTATAATTGGCTGATTAGCAATTTGTGTTACCAAGCAATTGAACAGGTGTACCTAATAAAGTGGCCGGCGAGTGTATAATGATGATGAGTATCTCTATACACTGATAATGAACACTGTGCTCTGTATAATGATGCGTATATCCACTGTAAACACTGATAATGAACACTATGCTCTGTATATCAATGCAAAGTGTGAAGGACACAAACCTGCAGCGACTAGCTAGCTGAGAAGAGGACCTTTGTTTGATGTAGGAAGGAATGAGTATTTGCCATAGAAAAGCAAAACCAGCTGAGTTGTCACAGCCCGCAATACCTCTGGCCACCACTAGAGGGATTCTTCTTCCAAAAATAGCAGGCTGGCCACATACAAGCAGATACAAATCTTACATGCAATGTGGTGTAGTCTATGGGTTGGGGAGCAGTCTAGCTGTCAGTGCCATCTTAAGAGAATTAAAGGGTCCCAGGCAATGCAGTGCACTGGGGATCTGCCTACACAATCACCCACGAGAATAAAAATGCAAATTATCAATAAGGCTATATTACAGCAGTGCCAGGATAATGACAGCTTCCAGGTTCGGCGGCTGGGTCTGATGAACACACACACGGATGGGAGTCAGACTCGTGTGTGTCTGCCCTGTGTGTGCCTGTCCTGTGGAGGTGGACAATCATTCCTGCAGTTGTGGGCTCCAACTCCATGGCCCAAATGGCCTTAAAGCAGCGCAGGGCCGACAGGCGCTTGCCACCTGCTAAGTTCGGAAGGCGGGATGCACACGGGAATCAGGACTAATGCTTGGCTGGGGCTGGGGCGCTGCCCATTCGGTAAGATTGCCCTGCTAGCTGTAGAACTGCCCCCATAGGAGCTGCTGAGTATGGAATTATCTCGGGTCTCCTTCTGATTATCCTGTTGCCAGATATGTATTTTCACACACTCTCTTTCGCTCGTCTTCAATGACCAGTCTGTGGGATTTGTTTTTGGTGTTTTATTTGGAGAACCTAGATAGGGGAAGGGATTAGTGGGACACTCCAAAGTCAACTATGTACAGGTGAAGGGAACTCTTACTTGGCCTCACTTAGTGGAACTGAAAAGCAGATCTTCTCCTGAATCATACAGCACTTGCATGGGAAGAAGTCCTTTGCTTGTGTTAGCAGCAGACACAGTGAACTCTGTATCTTCAGGACACTAGCCAGTATCCCCTTTTGCTTATCCCCCATTTAGCCAGTCTCTAGGATCTCTGTGGGAAGTCTGTACTCACAAGGCCCTGTCCGCAGGTCACCTTCCTCCGTGATATCAGGCGAGATCCATGGACATCCTCCCTCAGTCAGCCCTCAAAAGTGTCCCTGGGTTTCAGCACATGGCAGCCTGTGCTGGGGAGAGGCAGCAGCCCCCATCCCTACCTAAGTTCCACTTTCCAGCCAAATACCAGGAGCCACATATGCACCTCAGATATAAGTACAGTCACCCAGCATGCACCAGGCACCTCCCATGACTATTGGCCAGGGCTGTACAGATATCCCCTGCTGTCATCTGCATGGTTTCCTCCCATTGTCCAATACACTGTGACACTATTGGATCAGTGTGACACCTCAAACCAGGATGAGCAGCAGCAGAGCACACTAGGTAGGTTCTATCTAACAATTACAGCTCTCTGTTAAGCAGACAGCTCCTAGCTTTACTTGGCTGTCTCCCTATTAAGCAGAGAAACCAAAAACTATATACAGTACACCTGTACTAGCACCCACCTAGGAGGATGCTACATAGCAATTGGCACACATTTCTGGGATTCCTCAAACTACTCTCTAAGTTAGAATCTCTGTGTTAGTAACTTTTCCCACTGCCCTCTCACACACGGCTTATGATAGCTCACCATCACCTAGCAGTTTGTCCACTGACTGGTCTGCTGGGCAATCATAAAGACACACACACACACAGATCTCTGTCTAGCAGATCTGCTAGCTTACACTCAATCTGCATGCAATCTCCTACACATAGCGCAGTTGCATAGACCCAAAAAAAAAAAAAGTTAGACCGCGCATACCTATATTGATAACAAGTGATGGACGCGTGTTCGGATCGTAGTCCCAACTCACAAAGCAATGATCTCTCTAGGAACACAAGTCTTAGAACACAGAAGCCACTTATTAATTTGCAAATTTAAGGTGATATTAAACCCAAAATCAGCTTACGAATCATTAGATGAGGTGGCTGCATTTGCTTTCTCTTTTTTTAGGCTTTTTTCTGTAGCACCCTCCTAGGCAGGTGCTAGAGAGAAAGTATAGTTTGAGCTCTGTCTGCTTACCAGAGAAGCTGCAGGTAAATCTGTATGGTTCTCTGCCTACCAGAGAGCAGGATATGTTAGTAAGGTCTGCTCATTGTGCTCAGAGTGCAACTCATTCAGTCTAGAGAATGGTTCACACTGGTCCAATAAGGAGGCATGTTGGACAGTGGGAGGAAACCTGATAAATGGGTGCATGGGCTTTTGATACAGTCCTGATGACTGGCAGAGAGAAAACCACCTCGGTGCATGTTGGGATACTGTATAAAAGCCAGGAGTGTGCTTGAGGTCTTTTGCTGGGGAGCGAAGTCCTGGAGGGAGGGGGCGGCTGCCTCCTCCTCTGTAGAGGAGTCATGCGGCCTAAGGGGGTCGTCCTGAGGGTCGGAAGAGTAGCAGAGAGGAGCTGAACCCAGAGGTCCAGGGAAGCTGGCTGAGAGGGGAGACATTGGAGGTCCTGTTTCTGCTCTCTCGTGAGTACAGGAACTTGTGTCGAGGGGCTTGACCTGAGAGAACCACCCATGCTCCTAGGATAGTCAGTGGACGGGTGTCAGTAGAGAGGGGATGCTAGTGAAAGTGTCCTGAAGATAAGATATCAATCACCAAGTCATCTTGTCAAAGAGTAAAGCGGGCAAGAGACTAAACAAACCCATCTACACTTGTGGCAGTGTGGATTAACAGTGTGGCTGTTCCTGATCACTAGAGAAATTCCTCATATATGTGAATAGTTCAGTTGGAGTATCCCACTATTGCCTTCTCCTATCCCTATTACAAAATAAACAAAAAAAAACGTCCGTTAGACTTACCGGTAAAAGTGTTTCTACGAACCTTCCAGGACGGCCAACGTATGAGAGATGATAGGCTCCTCCCTACAGGAAACACAATCAATTCACAACTTGTTAAAAGGCCCCACCCTTCCCCTTGTCCCTCAGTTGTAAAAAAGTATCTTCCACAACCAATCACAAGGGATGTGCTGCTACAGTCACATAGTTGCCAACATTTGAAAAAAAATTCCAGGGACACTTTGCAGCAAAGCTATCAATTACTTACCACACTCACTTCCCTGAAGCTCCGCCCACTCCACATAATTAATCTCCGCCTACTTATCAGATTATAGGGTCTACTCAATAAAGAGAGAATTACAGGAAATTGAAAAGGGAATTTTAAACTTGAGGCTTAAGTAGCAGAGTTGGAATAATTCTCCCATTCAGGTGCACTACTTCTGCCTAAAGTTTAAAATTCTCATTACAACTCCCTGCAATTCTAAAGTGTCAAATGTGCTCAGGTGTGACCATACAAAAATGTAATATGTAAATATAAATAAAGTGCAAGGTGTAAATAAGTATATTGCCGGGACCATGTAAATTACCTGGGACAGGCTACTATTTGCCACTTAGGTACTTACCACCTATAATATACACTCTTACCATACCCCTTTTAACCACTTGCCGACCGCCCACAGTATATTTACTGCGGCAGTCAGCCCCGTACAGGCAAAGTGACATAGTACTACGTCGCTAGCCTGAGAGCCTCTAGGGGGCGAGCGCGCACCACCGGAGGCGCGCTCCCGCCCCCGCTCGTTCCCTAACATGTCCGCGCGTGTGACCAGCCGACCCGATGTCTGCCGGTCACTCGCGATCTCCCGCTGGAGAGGGAGAAAGGCAGGGGGCTGATGTAAACAAGGCCACCTGTCATTCTCCCTGATGTAACTGCAGAGATCATACGATCCTGCTATGTAGGATCGTATGTCTCTGTGGTTACATCACTAGCCACTCCCCTTTACAGTTAGAGGCACGCCCCTAGGGACACACTTAAACCCTGCATCACCAATAAAGTTAACCCCTTCCCTGCCAGTGTCATTTTTACAGTAACAGTGCATATGTATAGCACTGATTACTGTAGTAATGTCACTGGTACCCCCAAAAGTGTCAAAAATGTCAGTCAAGGGTCCAATATGTCCGCCGCAATTTTGCAGTCCCGCAAAAAAAAAAACACAGATCACCGCCATTACTCGTTAAAAAAAAAAAAAACAATAAAAATGACAAAAATCTTTCCCTTAGTTAGTAAACGCAAAAACTTTTGCCCAAACCAATCAAAATACGCTTATTGCAATTTTTTTTACCAAACATATATAGCAGAAAACAAATTGGCCTAAAATGTTAAAAAAATTTCATTTTTAAATTTTTTTTTCTTTGGGAATTTCATATACAAAAATGTGAAAAATATTGTTATTTTTTCAAAATTGTCGCTCTTTTTTTGTTTATAGCGCAAAAAGTAAAAATCGCACAGGTGATCAAATACCAACAAAAGAAAGCTCTGTTTGTGGGGAAAAAAAGGGCGTCCGCGCAATTGTCCATTAAAATCATGCAGTGCCGAATCGCAAAATAGGGCCTGGTCTTTGGGCAGCCAAATCCTCCGGGGCTTAAGTTGTTAACAGGGCGGGAAGTAGGCCGGCCGTCCTGGAAGGTTCGTAGATAAACCGTTACCGGTAAGTCTAACGGCCGGTTTTCTCCTCTCACCTTCCAGGGTGGCCAATGTATGAGAGGATAATAGAGTAACCATAGGCCTACCTTAGGGTGGGACCACTGCCTGTAGAACCTTTCGGCCAAAGGTTAGGTCTTGCTGAGACAGCACCTCCACACGGTAGTGTTTCAGGAACGTGTCATGGCTGGACCAGGTGGCTGCATTGCGGATCTGTTCCCAGGATGCTCCCGCTTTTTCGGCCCAGGATGTTGCCAGGGCTCTTGTTGAGTGTGCTTTCAGCTTTGCTGGCGAAGGAACACCTGAAACCTCATAAGACATGGTAATGGCTTGTCTAATCCACCTAGAAACTGAAGGTTTTGAGGCCTGCAGCCCCTTTCTTTGTCCTGAGTAGAGGATCAGAAGATGATTTGACTTCCTAAATCCTTTGGTCCTCTCTAAATAAGTAAGAAGGCACCTCCTCACATCTAAACAGTGACATTTCCTTTCTTTTTCATTCTTGGGGTTACCACAAAAAGATGGTAAAATTATTTCCTGCTTCCTGTGAAAGGAAGATGCTACCTTGGGCAGATATAAAGGGATCTGGCCTGAGAATAATTCTATCTGGGAAAATCAACATAAAAGGTTCTTTAATAGAAAGACCTTGTGAATACCCTACCCTTCTGGCTGTCGTGATAGCCAACAGAAAAGCTAGCTTTAGGGATAACAACTTAAGGGGAGCCACTTCTATAGGTTCAAAAGGGTTTCCAGATAACACCTCTAGAGCCCTAGTCAGGTCCCAAGGAGGGAACCTGTTCCTGGCAACAGGGGTAGCTCTATCCCTGGCTAACAAAAATCTTTTAACTAAAGGCTCTTTCACAAGACTTGCATCCAAAAAAACTGAGAGAGATGCTATTTGTTGCCACGCCCTTTTCTACCCCATCTTGTAAAAATTCCAAGATCATAGGGATAGAGGCGGAAGCAGTTTCCTTCTGCCTACGCCAAGTACAAAATGTTTTCCAAACTTTAAGATATATTTTTCTCATAACTGGTTTCCTGCTCAGCAAGAGTGTATCTATTACTCTGTCTGAACAGCCCTTTAACTTAAGGATTTGGCGCTCACTAACCAAGCCGTCAGATGGAAGAATTCCAGTTTGGGATGCCAAACTGGTCCTTGTGACAGCAGGTCTGGGAGGTTTCGGAAGCTTCCAAGGAGGAGCTACCGACAGGGCTTTCAGGGTTGCAAACCATGCCCTCCTTGGCCACCAAGGGGCCATCAGGAGGAGGCAGAGGCTCGGGGAACGACTAAGCTTCTGTAACACCCGAGGGATTAGAGCCAGAGGGGGAAAGGTATAGGCTAACTTGAACTGCAATATTTGGGCCAGGGCATCCAGACCCAACATCCCCTTTTCTTGTGTGAGGGAAAAAAAACGTTTGACCTTCCTGTTTTGATGAGTGGCGAACAGATCTACCTCTGGGCACCCAAATTTTTGCACCAGCAACTGGAATACCTTGGGATTTCATTCCCAATCACCTTGTCTTATGGAATGACGACTGAGGAAGTCTGCTTCCCAGTTGCTTGTTCCCTTTATGTGGATGGCCATCAGGGAGATTACCCTTCCTTCGGCCCATTCCAGGATTTCCTGGGTTAGAGCCAAGATGGGTCTTGACCTGGTACCACCTTGGTGGTTTAGGTAAGCTACTGTTGTAGCATTGTCAGAGAAAACCTGAACCTCCCTGCCCAGGATGGAACTTTTGAAGGCTTTCAGGGCTTCGCTTACTGCTTTCAACTCTCTGAAGTTGGATGAGGCCTGGGCTACCTGTTTGTCACAGACGTCCTGAGCCTGGGCTCCTTCTAGGTGAGCCCCCCACCACCAATTGCTTGCGTCCATGGTGACCTTCAGAGGGTTCCACTGACCCCAAGGTCTGCCTTTTCCAGATTGCTTGGATTTAACCACCACTCTAGGGACGCCTTTACCTGAGGGGTGAGGATGACTGTTTCGTCCAGGGACTCTACCTTCCTGTCCCAGGAGGAAAGGTGGAAGAACTGAAGTTCTCTTGAGTGAAACTGCGCCCAGACTCTCAGGATCTCTCTCCTGGAGCACGAGTTGGCGTCTTTCAAGGTTCTCACTGCTGAGACTATGTTTTCCACCTTTTCCACTGGGAGAAAAAGACTTTGTACTTTTGATTCTATCCGGTACCCTAAATAGGTTTTAACCTGGGCCGGCTCCAGGGAAGATTTTTTCAGGCTGATTAACAAGCCTAGTTTTTGCAGGAAAGTTATCACCTGTTGGGTGTCTAAGTTCACTTGGTCTGCAGATGGACCAAAGATCAGCAGATCGTCCAAATAGGGGATCAAGGCTATTCCCTGGAGATGGAGATAAGCCACTGCGTCTGCTAAGGTTTTGGTAAAGATTCTTGGGCTGGCTGCAAGACCAAAGGGGAGTGCTCTGAACTGCCAATGTGCCGTTCCCTCCTCTGTGCTATGTTAGAGGTCTCCTGGGTTCCACTTGGGGATTCTGAAAAAGAAGAGGGAATACCAAAAAAAAAAAAATAGTCACTCTTCTAACAAACCCCCTAGTTAGGACTGGCTATAGGTCCAGCTGGGGGCATGGGAAACTCCAGGGTTTCTAACTAATACAGGTATTAGCCCCAAAGTCAGAAAAGAGTCAGCACTTACTCGGTTCCAACCTGGGTTTAGCTGCAGTCACCTGGACCGGCCTTCCTTCCTCTTTTTCCGTGAGGTGGGATGCGGCGGACTTAATTTCCCTTGCAGTATTCCGGGCCCTTGGTGCCTGGGAGTCTACTCTCCCGCTCCATGCGGGTCCGGCGTCTCCTTCGCATTCACTTTCTTCTTCCGGGTAGGGCTACGCATGCTCCGCCTGCTGACAACTGACCGGAAGTTCCGGTCTTCAAAGCGAGGCTTGAGGCGCTTTCCGGAGGTCTTTTTGAATTTTCTTCTGCGCAAAAGAGCCCCAGGTAACCGCCAGAGAAAAAAAACGGAGGAGACACTGCTGGATAGCCAGACACTGACCTAGAGGGACCACCAAGGTAACCGACGGTCTGTGCTTCAGGGGCATTCTATGAGAAGCCTAGGGGGCGGCAGGTAGAGTGCGGCCTTCACTGGCGTTTCTGTACCTTGCTCACAGGAGAACCATCCAACTCTAAGTCTTCCAACTCTAATGCCCCGTACACACGTGCAGATTATCTGAAGACTTTTGTCTGCAGACTTACCAAAACCATATAATATGAGGTCAAACCTAAACACTTTCAATTTGTTTGCAATCCGGCAGGCCCTTGCACTACATAGAAAAGGTAAGTCTGCAGACAAAAGTCTTCAGATAATCTGCATGTGTGTACGGGGCATTAGTCTTCAGGTCAGAGACAAAAAAACAAATGTTTCGCTGTGGGAGAAACACAATCTAAATTGAGGGGAAGGGCGGGGCCTTTTAACAAGCTGTGAATTGATTGTGTTTTCTGTAGGGAGGAGCCTATCATCTCTCATACGTTGGCCGTCCTGGAAGGTGAGAGGATAAAAAAACAATACCCCTGGACTGTTTATTTATGTGAAGAGCCAACAGGAGCAAGGAGGGATTCAGGAACTTTATCTACTTATTACTGTGTGTTGGTAACCAGAGGAGCCCGTAGAGTTAATATACATAAAAGTAAAACCGATCATTGTAAGCACATCTTCTAGTGTTAAATGGTATGTCTCATCTCTGTAAGGGCTCTTTCACACGGGCTTTCCGTGTGAAAGGTCCGCTGCGGGACTTTTTTTTTTTTTTTTTCACGGAGCGGATGACATTTCTGTCATCCGCTCCGTAGGTCCGCATATCATCCCATCCGTTTGCGGATGATATGCGGACCTAATGTAAGTCTATGGGGGATTGCGGATGTCAGCGGATGACACCGCTGACATCCGATTTTCCTTCCTTTCCGTTTTTTGAACGGAACAAAAATAGGATTTTTTCTGTTCCAAAAAACGGAACAGAACTGACAGGAGGAAAATCGGATGTCAGCGGATGGTATTCCGCTGACATCCGCAATGCCATAGACTTACATTATGTCCGCAAATCATCCGCAAAAAAATAGGATGATTTGCGGACATACGGAGCGCCCGTGTGAAAGGGCCCTAAGGGCTCTTTCACACGGGCGGTCCGATCAGATCCGCCTGTCAGTTTTTTAGGCGGATCTGATCGGATCCTCCATGCAGCTCTATGGGGCAGCGGGTGTCAGCGGAGACACCTCCGCTGACACCCGCTGCCATCCGCATCCGATCCTGTGCTGAAATCTGGACGGATGGAAACCCTATTTTTCCATCCGTTCAGTAATCGGAGCGGAGCGGATCTGATGAGAGCGGACAAGCGGTCCGCTCTCCTCCGATCCCCCATAGAGGGCAGCGGGTGCTGAGACACCTCCCTCTCCGCTCTGCAAGCGGAGACGGAGCTGTCATCCGCCCGGCTCAGCGGGGATCGCGGATCGATCCCCGCTGAGCAACACGGATCCGCCTGCGGAGGCAGACCGTGTGAAAGAGCCCCTAACTGATATATTCTGTTTCAGAGTTTGTTCTTGAAAAACTACTTATTAACTGGCAGGATCACCAGGTGAAAATAGAACAAAGTAAAAAAAAGAAAATGAATACAGCCATCACAGATAAGGAATGGTGCAATATAAAAAAGATTTGCTTTTAGGTTTAATAGCACGTTAGTATCCAAAAGGTGGGCAGTGCATAAAACAAAGTATAGAGATGAAGATTACAAAAGGGCTTACAGAATTTGGCTATTCACTGAAATAAAAAAGGGAGACAAAAACAGAAATAAAACTTTACCAAGGTTTACCCTGCTGGTGGGAGCACATCAAGAAAAATTAAGAAATCTGCCTTGTTCAGAATAGGCTGCGTACAAATCACACCGGCTATATCTCATGTTCCTCAATTGAGAGCTGGACTGCAAACCTTAAGCCAATTAACTCTGGGGGTGGCACCTCACCTGCTGTGAGGAGGGGTTCTGCATTCTGAAGTGACCATGGGTTATATGGGCCAGCCAGTTCTGATGGCTGGATCTGATCTCAGCATGGCTTTAGTGAGCAAGCCCCAAACAATGGTTTTAAGAGTCTGTCAGGGATTATATATGACCGACATATACCATTTCATATGAGCACATAGGCCATAAGGTGCACTATCAGAAGGAATTTGTATCATCTCTCTGCAGTCAGTATTTCAGAATTTTTGAGCAATAACACATTTTCCTCTATCTTTGACTTAATGACAATTGTTGGTGTGTGAACTGGACATGAACCCAGTGGTGTATTTTGGTTTTGTGCTGCCCTAGGCAAGACTAAAATTGGGCGCCCCCGCCCCCCCCCCCCCTCCTATGAAAATTTGCCCCACTCCTTATTTTTAACGGATGTGGCTCCCTCCAAAATCGAAGGACTAATTGAACCCCTGAGATCTCACGAGAGGGTGGGTGGGTGAGGGAGAGAGGGGGGGGGGGTGGGTGAGGGGGGGTGAGAGAG
This sequence comes from Pelophylax lessonae, assembly GCF_965119305.1. Lineage (NCBI taxonomy): Eukaryota > Metazoa > Chordata > Amphibia > Anura > Ranidae > Pelophylax > Pelophylax lessonae. The sequence goes on along the minus strand of NC_138771.1, from coordinate 574,197,876 downwards.
AGAGGGGGGATGAGAGAGAGAGGAGATGAGAGAGAGGAGAGGGGGGATAAGAGAGAGAGGGGGTGAGAGGGGAGTGGTGAGATAAAGAGAGAGAGAGAGAGAGAGAAGGAGTGAGAGAGAGAGGGAGAGAGAAGGAGTGAGAGAGAGAGGAGGGGTGAGAGAGAGAGAGAGGGGGGTGAGAGAGGGGGGATGAGATCAAGAGGGGGGGGTGAGAGAGAGGGGGGAATGAGAGAGGCGGCTCTAGCAATTAGTGGCCAATAGAGTCTCAGGTGGAGGGGGGGCGGCTTTTTTGCTGCCCCCCTGCAAAGTGCCGCCCTAGGCCTGGGCCTTGTTGGCCTAGGCCAAAATACAGCACTGCATGAACCCTTGGCCAATCAACTCTGGGTGTGGAACCCTACCTGATGGGAGGAGAGGCTCTTCTGAAGTGCCCATGGGTTATATAGACCAGCTGGTTCTGATGGCTGGGTCAGGTATAGGATTTCCAACACCAGCTCTTCAGTCTTATTGCAACAAATCCAATCATTACATGGCTGTAAGGAGCAGGCCCCATACAACGGTTTTGAGGGTCTCTCAGGGATTCTATATGATGACACATACATTTTATATGAGCATGAAGGACACAAAACACATTGATCTGATCCTAGGCATAACAATAATTGTTAGTAGACGGTTTGGAGTGTTCTATGTGTACTGGCCTCTTCGCTTGCTGGGCTCACAGCCATTATGCCTACAGATTCCTATTGAGGCTCAGAGAGGCTATGGTTCATTTATCCCTATCTATAGCTAAAAGGATGTAAGAACATTATTGACATCTAGGTGTAAATTTTCTCAATTTTCAGGCTCAGGAGTTGCCTTTTCAGATTGTGACTATTTACCAACTATTGACCACTAAATTAAGAAAACACTGCAATACTGAATTGAAAAATATCTGGATTATCTTACTTTGCATTCACACCTGAGTTTGCATTCAAAACCACACGTTTTTATGTGCGATCTTGGTGCATTTTTATGCGTGACTTGTGCGTTTTTATGCACGACTTGTACGTTTTTATACAGCGATTTTGAGCTTTGGCTTTTTTTATTAGCCAATATAAAAACTATTATCTGTTGCATCATTTGTTGCTAGGCATTTCAGCTTTTCCATTAGCTAGTTTTTCTTTTTTTATTAATTTATTTTTTATTTTTTGCTTAGGGTAAGGGGCTAGAGTTGGGGTTAGGATTATTATTTATTTCTTTTGTTAGGGTACTACTACTACTACTTACATTATTATAATTGTAATTTTTTTTTTGCCGTTGGGTGTTTATGTATAATTATTTTTTATTAATAATAATTATTTTATCTTTTTTAAGGTTAGGGGTTAATTATTATTTATGTATTTATTACTTATGAAGATTTGTTATTTCTGTATTTATTTTACATTTATTTATTCATATGATATTATTTTATTTTTTTTATTTGAGCAGAAAATCGCGCGAATGATGCGTTTTCATTTATTTCTATGGGAATAAAAAACCTACCAAAACGCTCAAATCTGCCCGTTTTGAGCTACAAAAAAAGCTTCAGAACTTTTTTGAGCTTCAGGCATTTGGCTTCAGGTGTGAATGGGGCCTTACAGTTTGTTACATTTCAGCTATTTGTAAAATCACCCCACTTCGAAATTTTCATTAAATCTTTCCCCTCTAGATAACACATAGGTGAGCCTAAAGGTTAGGGTTTCCTAATGAAATATACTGCTGACATTTCATTCTGTCCCTTTGCAGGTAAGACTCTGTTTATTCCTAATGGGTCTGGGTCAGGATTGGCCAGCAGATTGCTCTTTAGAGTATAGGCAGATTTGTCACTCTGTTATCATCATTCTTAGTCATTAGCCCTGGCCATTTGGGGGTGCTCTATTGGCTTCCACACCCAGATGTTTGAGTCGGGCTTAAAGCTGCTCCCATGTGATCTGGAGCTTGTTTAGTGGCATGGGCACCAGGACCCCCACCCTCTGACCTGTTTCCCACACTTCCACTCTATCCACCTCAGCAGAAAGTCTGTCAGCACAACACCAGAGTTCCTCCATCATATCTATCAGCCTGTAAAAACTCAGGGCTATCAGTTGCAGCTGCTGAAGGGATAGACTTGGATTGGGCGAGCTTTTATCCCTCACCTCAGGGGCGTAACTACAGGGGTTGCAGGGGTTGCAATTGCTACCGGGCCCCATGCTCCAGGGGGCCCGGTAGCAAACCAGTGGGTGAACTTCTAGGATCTCAAAGGTCACACTTGTGACCGGGCCCTGGCATTTTACCACTGTGGGGAGGCCCCAAGATTGCAGGAAGGGGGCCCACTGCAGAACTTGTGAAAGGATCCTGATGCGGGACCATAATAAAAGGCCATGCAATGAGAGTAAAGAGCCCCAGGATTAGTGGGAAGAGCCCCGGGCTTGAAGGGAAGGGCCCCGGCCAGGGGTCTGGGGGGCTCTTCATGGTTTCTTGCATCGGGGCCCTGAAGGTTCTAGTTACGCCTCTGCCTCACCTCGTAATACTTCCTCTGCAATGGCAACACTCATAACTGTGGTGACAGAGGAGAAGTCCACAAAAGACTTTGTCCCACAAGGGGTTACATGCACATTCTGTTTATCCTCACCAAGTTCTACTGAAGCACAATTTCACAAGGCACTTCAGAAACACATTCCTTTTATTCACAGATGATTACAGAACCACAATCCTATCCCAAATACATCCTCATTCTTTTCAGCCTCACTTGGTGGTCTGTGAGCCAGACCCCGTGGTTCCTCTGGGCTGCTGTCAATTTAAAAAAAAAACTCAGAGAGACTAGACCTATCCGCCACAGGTGCCATGTAGAAGACAGGTGGAAAAGACTTCAAGTCCTTTGGGCCAGACTCAGAGGGTCTGACTTGGTTTGATTTATTCCCTGTGCAGACAGTTTCTTTGTAGCGGTCGACAAAGGGTGGTCCAAAGAGGGCCTATGGGCCCGGTGGGTCATTACCGAGGCAGAAGGAGTGTCTGCACTGCACAATCAGTTATACAGTACATCACATACAACTTCATTGGCTTTAGAGGTCAATCACGACCTTAAGTTCCATCTGAGACCTTGGTTCCTGGAGGCCCACCAGGGCCAGGTCCTGGCATAGAGTCTTTAAACTCCTGGCCCTCCCAAGAATTCCCCATGTGCACTGAATCATCCAATAGTAACCTTAAATATACAGTATATAGGGCTTCCAGAGAAGATGTAGAATTCAGGGGGCTGAATTTGGCTCACACTGTGCTACTCGCTGCACCATGTTAATGCCTAATAACATATTAGTGGAAACAGCGTCTGATCCTCACACCTCTTTAATTTCTCTCCCAGCTCTCCAGCCTAGGTAAACACAGGGCCATGGTACTGCTGGGTCGACACTCCTAACACCTTTTACAGTCATGGTCTTACCATAAAAAAGATCCTCAGATCTCACCAGCTCAAGGCATACCAAGATCACCTTCACCCCAGTGTTCCATACACTGGTGGTAACTTTGTCACCCACAGTGACAGGCTGTAGATTATCTGAGAGACCATCTGCACTCCTGAAAGCACGCAGGACATTAGGCCCCATGCTTCATAGATTAGTGGGCGGGGTAACCTTTTTCTTCTTTGCGCAGGACACGCTGAGATGACCTATGTTATTGCAAACAAAACATCTCCACGTATCCACAGCTGTGGGTTTGGCTCCTGGAGGTATTTTGGTCCCCCAGTTGCTTTTCCTCCTTTTCAGCAAAGTAAAATGCTCCTTTGAGTGTCAGACATTCCTCATGAGAATTGCCTATTTCCACTGCTCATTCTGCAATCTTGGGATCTCAGTCCAGTACAAACTGCTGGACCTCAATAGGTCATATGTAAAAGAACTGGTACTTAATCATCTTCGGCATGGTGTCACAGGTGCTCACAGACAGTTCCTTCAGCCACTGCTGGAAAGTAATGAGCAAACTGCAAGCGTGTAGCTGTCCTTAGGACCTCACCACAATGCCCAAAAACACTTGGGGTACACCTCTGGTGTGAGGTGATACTGTTTAACAATAGCTTACTTAATGGCCCCATAGTCCCCTAGAAGATATAAAAAAAATGCATCCAGGGTACTTGCCTCTCAACCATACGTGCCCATTCCTCTTTGGGTAGGCAGCGCTGGAAACAAGTCCTTTCAAATCCCTTTAAGAAAGTTCCATCTTTGTTGATAGTTTGGTGTTGCTGTTTACGGCACGGCTCTGAAGGAACGGCCCTTTATGCAGTTCCTTCAGGGCACGTGTTGTGACATTGCCGGTGGCATCCAATGTAAATATCTCCTAAACAGTGCATGTTATTGTAGGCTTACCTATAGGTAAAAATCATACATTGGAGTTTACTCCCACTTTAACAAGGAGCTTAGACCGAACTTGCATACACTGGTGACCAGGGCTTTTTTTCCTCAAAGAATAGGTGCAGGAACTTTCTCTCTTTCAGAGGTACCCCTTTTCTCTGCCCCCTACCCACCTCCGAGCACCGTTCCTTGGTTCCATCCCTTACCCACCTCCCAATACTTCCCTTTCAGACAATGCAGAACCAAATTTTGTGGTGTTAAGTAATTTGTATGAAATTTGAGAATGATAACAAGAAAAGAAGTAAAATAGATCCCCTGCAGCCAGCAACAATATATATACCTCTAACAACAATGGACCACCCCCAACAAAATTTCCCCCTCAGGAACAATAGACTCACAGCAGCAACAACAGATTTCCCTACAGTCAGCATCAATAGTATGATCAGATATTAGATCTCTCCCAGCAACAACTGACTCCCCCCAGCAACAAAAGACCTCCTCAGCAACAACAGACACACCCGGAAAAAATATATCCCCTACAGTTAGAATAGATCCCCCAGCAGCGAGCATCAATAGACCCTGCAGCACACCCAGCACCCTTTGCCATTACATATAGTCAGTCCTGGAGGTGCCGGAACTGCGTTCCCCCACGTTCCCGCTGGAAAAATACCCTGCTGGTGACACAATGAAATAATCTCTTTAGGAATAGGAGTCTTCGCTTAGTACACAGAAATTACTTACTCATTTTATAATATAATACACCAAAGGTGAACAGTGCATAAACCTATGTACAAAGATGAAGATTACAAAAATACAAAAGGAAATAAAAAATGTTGCTATTTACTGTAAAATAAAAGAGAGAAAAAACACATATAAACTTTTATTGAGCTTTATCCTGCTGGTGGGTGCACACCAAGAAAAAATGAGCAACCCACCCTGTTCAGAACAGGCTTCATACAAATTACAACATACATATCTCATCCTCCTTAACCACTTAAGCCCCGGAGGATTTGGCTGCTAAAAGACCAGGGGGTTTTTTGCGATTCTTTACTGCGTGACTTTAACGGACAACTGCGCGGTCGTGCGACACTGTACCTAAACGAATTTGACGTCCTTCTTTTCCCACAAAAAGAGCTTTCTTTTGGTGGTATTTGATCACCTGTGCGATTTTTTGTTCATGCGCTATAAACAAAAAAAGAGCGTAAATTTTGCAATAATAACAATATTTTTCACATTTTTTTATATGAAATTCCCCCAAAAAAATGTAAAAATCTAAATTTTTTAACATTTTCGGCCAATTTGTTTTATGCTACCTATGTTTGGTAAAAAAAATCGCAAATAGCGTATTTTGATTGGTTTGCGCAAAAGTTATCGCGTTTACTAACAAAGGGAAAGATTTTTGTCATTTTTGGTGGGTTTTTTTTTAACGCATAATGGCGGCGATCTGCGATTTTTTTCGGTACTGCGACATTGCGGCGGACAGATCAGACCCTTGACTGACATTTTTGACACTTTTGGGGGTACCAGTGACATTACTGCAGTAATCAGTGCTATACATATGCACTGTTACTGCAAAAATGAGACTGGCAGGGAAGGGGTTAACTTTATTGGACAGGGAGGGGTTAAGTGTGTCCTAGGGGCGTGATTCTAACTGTGCAGGGACATTGCTATTGGTGTAAAAACAAAGATCAACGGTCCTACATAGTAGAACCGTCTGATCTTCATTTTTACACCAGGGAGAATGACGGGCGGCTTGTTTACATAAGCCGCTCCGCCTTTCTCCCTTCACCGGAGCGATCGTAGTGTGACCGGCGGACATCGAGTCCGCCGGTCACACGCACTGACTTGTCTGTGAACGAGCCGCGGCGGGCGCCAACTGCCCACAATTGGCTCGCAAGTCAGTGACAGGCGAGTGACGTATCCATACGTCACTCTGCCTGGCCGGGGCTGACCGCCGCAGTATATAGTCGTGCGGTGGTCGGCAACCGGTTAATTAATGAGGTATGTGAACTGGACTTCAACCCTTGGCCAAATAACTCTAGGTGTGGAACCTTACCTGATGGGAGGAAAGGTTCTTCTGAAGTGCCCATGGGTTATATAGACAAGCTGGTTCTGATGGCAGCATCAGGGATATGATTTCCAACACCAGCTCTTCAGTCTGATCGCAAAAAAATCCAATCATTACATGGCTGTAGTAAGCCGGCCCCATATAATGGTTGAGGGTCTCTCAGGGATTCTATCTGACTGACACATACCATCTTATATGAACATGAAGGACACAAAACACATTGATCTGGTGGATGTCTGATTGTATTTAATGGTTGATGTGCATTATATTCATCTCACCCTAGACTTTATGTAGACCACTTCTACGCTACTATTTCTCCACCATGAATGTATGCACCATTTACTCTAAATTGCTTTTCTCACATGCCTGGAAGGAGAAGTGGCCAGGTGGGCTGGTGAAGTGGCAGCCTGGTGGGCTAGCATTTCTGCAGGAAGTAGAACTGGGATCAGTGTCTGTAGGGAAGCAGAGGGTGTTGCAAGGAGCTGTTCAGGTGTTATCAGGTGGGGGGGCGCCACAAAGAGATTGGGGGGGAGGAGATTTGTGTTGGAAGCGGCAATTTGGGGGGTGGCAAGGGGCAAGTATTGTTCTAGAAGGGGAAATTTGGGGGAGGGAATGCTAAGAGTTGGCATTTGTGTTGGGAGGGGATGGTGGGAGAAAGTTTGTGCTAGGAGTGGGGATTTTTGTGCTAGGAGGGGGGATTTGAATTAGGGGGAGAAGATGTGTACTAGGAGGGGACATTTTAGGGGCAGAGCATTTGTATTAGGAGGGGGGGTGAATTTTTTTGAGCTGGGGGGATGGGGGGGGGGAAACATTTGTGCAGAGAGGGGGGATTTCAGCAAGGGGCGGATTTGTATGCAGATTAGTGCCTAATTTTTTGGGGGGAGGATTTTTGCTGACACATAATGATTACATATCTTGGGGGGGAGCGTTGATATGTTCTATGTTGATATGTGATATGGGTCTAGATGACCTTGTCCCGGAACTGCCTGTGGGGGCCAAGGGATTCCCTTCATTTGCAGGGATTTCCTCTCACTTCCTGTTTGGTTATGGGACAGGAAGTGAAGAGAAATTTCCCTAATGAGACACAGATGGTCTATCCAAAATTAAAAAAAAAAAGTTTTGCCTATAGTTCTACTATAAGACATTTATGGGATGTATTACCCAGCTTCTCTTTTCTTTTAAATCCCATGGCAAAACTCCCTATTTCTTAGACTGTTTCATTTGCCTGTAGGTCATAAAGAAGTAGGACAAAGTCTCAAAGGCTCAATTCACACCTATACATATTGCTTTTCAGCGTTTCTGTAGTGCTTTTTGTTGTGCTTTCCACATTACCGTGATTGTGCCGCTATTTTACAGCGATTTGCGTTTTCATGCCTTTTTTTTTTTTTGAGGGGGGAAATTTGTTGTTGGGCGAATTTAACCACATAACGACCGCCCGCCGCAGTTTTACTGCGGCAGGCAGCCGCTCCTGGGCAAAGTGACGTAGTACTACGTCGCACGCTCAGGAGGCTGTAGGGGGCTGGCGTGCGCTGCCGGTGGCGCGCTCCCACCCCGATCATTCCTTGGGGAGCCAGCGCGTGTGACCGGCAGCTCCGATGTCCGCTGGTCACTCACGCCGGTCACTTATGCCCCGGAGGATTTGGCTGCTCAAAGACCAGGGCCTATTTTGCGATTCGGCACTGCGTGACTTTAACGGACAATTGCGCGGTCGTGCGACGCTGTACCCAAATGAAATTGATGTCCTTTTTTCCCCACAAACAGAGCTTTCTTTTGGTGGCATTTGATCACCTGTGCGATTTTTACTTTTTGCGCTATAAACAAAAAAAGACCGACAATTTTGAAAAAAATAACAATATTTTTCACATTTGTTTATATGAATTCTCAAAAAAAAATGTAAAAATCGATATTTTTTAACATTTTAGGCCAATTTGTTTTCTGCTACATATTTTTGGTAAAAAAAATCGCAATAAGCTAATTTTGATTGGTTTGCGAAAAAGTTATTGCGTTTACTAACTACGGGAAAGATTTATGTCACTTTTATTTTTTTTTTTTAACTAGTAATGGCAGAAATCGATTTTTTTTTGCGGGACTGCGACATTGCGGCGGACAGATCGGACCCCTGACTGACATTTTTGACACTTTTGGGGGTACCAGTGACATTACTACAGTAATCGGTGCTAAAAATATGCACTGTTACTGTAAAAATGACACTGGCAGGGAAGGGGTTAACTTTATTAGTGATCAAGGGGTTAAGTGTGTCCCTAGGGGCGTGATTCTAACTGTCAAGGGGCGTGGCTTGTGATGTAACCACAGAGACATACGATCCTACATAGCAGGATGGTGTAGTCCAGGCATGTCCAACCTGCGGCCCGGGGGCCACATTGGGCCCGGAACCCCAGGCAATGCGGCCCACTGCCCTCTGACAATTTTTTTTTCTTGCTGGGGAGGAAGGAAGTTGGGTCGGGGGCATGGCTACAGCGGCTTCCAGTTAAAGGTAGGCAGAGGCTGCCTCGGAGGGGAGGGGGGTGGGAGGGGAGCATGTGCAGTGTTTCTGACTCCTACCACTATGACCACTTCCAATCACTGAAGTGGTTAGAGTGTTCCTTTAATATCTCTCAGAAGAAGTAAACCTCCGTATACTGATTCCATTTCATTTGATCATCCTCTAGTTTGTGTTAAATTATTGCGGGGGGTGTGGCCACGCGGGAAGGGCACGGCTGCATTTTATTACTTATATACCTTAACTATAGTATATATTTTATATGCGGCCCAAGAAAATTTCTCTACACTCAATGTGGCCCAGAGAAGCCAAAAGGTTGGACACCCATGGTATAGTCTCTGCAGTTACACCAGGGAGAATGACAGGCGGCTTTGTTTATATTTGCCTTTCTCCCTCTCCAGCGGGAGATCGCGAGTGGCAGGCGGACATTGGAGCCGCCGGTCACTCGCGAGGGGATGTCAGGGAACGAGCGGGGGCGGGAGCGCGCCTCCGGTGGCGCGCGCTCGCCCCCTAGAGGCTAGTGGGCGAGCGACATACCGGTACGTCGCTTTGCCCAGGAGCGCAAGGCCACCTCAGTATATAGTCGTGCGGCATTCGGCAAGTGGTTAAAAAGATCGCTGACCCTTTACAAAAATGCAGAGGTACAAAAATGCATTGATGTAAATGTGTTCCATAGGAATCCCTGTTAAAACAAATGTTCTGCACAAAGCATGAAAAAACACACTGGTGTGAATGGAGCCTTACACAGGGAGGTTGATTTACTAAAGGCAAATATAATGTGCACTGCAAGTGAAGGAGCTCTAGATCTAAGAGGAAGCTCTGAAATGAGGGGATATTCTCCTCATAGAGGGATAGAGGTTTCTATCATCCAATCATGTGCAAGCAAAAATGCTGTTTTTTTTTTAAATTTTCCTTGCATGTGATTGGTTATTTTTTGCAAAGTGAAGCTTTACCTTATTTACTAAGCTCTGGAGCAACTGCGCTTGCAGCGCACAGTATATTTGCCTTTAGTAAATCAACCCCATTGTTTTTACCATTTCCATTTTACACCAGCAACAAAGAGGCCCTGTACAGTCACCACCTAGGACACCTAGGGCAGAAACCATCTTTATTCCATACACAGACTGTCAGATATGTACAGACGAGAGGCAGACACAATGGCGCAGCAAATAGTCCTGACCGCCCCTCACCTCTGAGTGTACAATCTTCTTGTCCTACAGGCAGTAGTAATATTTGCTAGTCAAATATATGGAAATCATGGCATCCAAGGCCAAAGGTGCTTCTGCATGTGTGCCAAATCAAAGAGGCCAAATATGTCCCTTCAGAATAAAATCCAGACAGAGTCCATAACCAGCATTTGCATGCCAATTTATTAGCAGGTTTAGGACTTATGCTGGCCATACATGTATAGATGTTCGCAGGGCTTTTTTTCTCAGACAATAGGTGCGGTCACTCCACCTTTCTGAGTTACCCCTTGTCTCTGTCCCCTACCCACCTCTGAGCACCGTCCCTTGGTTCCACCCCCTACCTAGAAAATACAGAACCAAGTATCATTTTTGGTGCTAAGTGGTTTGTATGGAATTTGCTAATGAAAGGCAGCAAATTAGGTCCCCTGCAGCCAACAATGAAAGACCTCCCCAAGCAACAATAAACCCCCTAAGCAATAATAGATCTGGCCAACACCTATACATTCCCACTGCCACAAAAGATCCACCCAGCACAAATATAGCTCCACAGCAACAATAGATCCACCAGAAACTATAGATCCACTGAGCAACAATAGATCTCCCCAGCAACAATAAATCCCCCACAGCAAAACACCACCAGCAACAATAGATCGACCCCAGAAACAATGGATTTCCCAGTATCTAGCATCAATATACTCTCCAGCAGTCAGCAACAAAAGACCCCCACAACAGAAGATCTCTCCCATCAACAATTGACCCCCAACCCCAGAAACAATAGATCTCCCCCACCAACAGCAACAGATCCCCCCAGCAACAATAGATCCCCTCAGCAACAATAGATCCCCTCAGCGACAATAGAGCCCCTAGCAGTCAGCATCTATAGACCCTCCGGCATCCTTCCAGTGACCCTCCAGCTCACCTCTAGGGTTGGTGCTGGAGGTGCCGGAACTGCGTTCCCCCGCGTTCCCGCTGAAAAAAGCACTGGATTTTCATTTAGAAACTTTGGTTTTAGGAAAATTCGTTTGATTTTCTAATTGTTACAGGGGTCAAATCGATGTCCGTTTTTGACTGCAGTGATGGTAAAATTCAAAGGGGCAGGAAGGATCAACAAATTTTCGGGCAGTGTAGTTATCGCTCAGAAATGACATTCATTTTAAAATTGAATGTTAAAAGCATAAGACAATATTTGAATGACATTTGTCCATTCATCAAATGTTCAAAGAATTTTTGTCCAAATTTTCTATGAACATTCTCGTCCTAAAATCTATACATGTATGGCCAGCATAAAAAGTGTCCCTGTCACTGCAAAGTAAAAACTCATCCACTTGTATAACAATGGATCACTCGATACGCCCGCTTGGTTAAGCAGATGAATTGTTTTCACTGCCAGCTGATCAGAACTGTCAACTTGTATGGGGCTGCAGGGGTTACTTTAATGTAAGGAATCAGGTTGGGGGTTAAAGAGTATATATATCCAAAACGTTATTTTCATTTTGGATAGAGTAGAGAACTGTCAGAACACCTGTCAGGCGTTTATTAGTGTCTGTAGGTGGGAGATCCAAAATCTTAGTTATTACTGGTATTCAGAAATAAGGGGAAAGGGTTAAAGCAGAACTCCAGCAAACATAAGATGAAAATCTGCCTATTATACGATTAAATAAGAAAAACTGCTTTTGCTGCAATATTTAGCTTCAATCCAGAGATTTCCCGACTGTACTTTTTTTCATCAATCAACCCACTTCCTCTGAGCCCAGTCTTCGTGGACTCACCTCTGGCATGTGCATGCAGAGGGAAAGAAGAAGAAAGAAGTGAAAGAAGAAGAAAGAAGAAGCAATAGAGCAATAAGCTCATTTGTCTGTAACTCTGCTTTCTTCTCCTATCAGGATGCACTTGATTGGTTTCTTCCTCCCACGCTCCAGCGCTGCTTTACATAGACTGCTATAGACTGATCCCAGGTCACATTCAGGTGCTTATACTTTTTTAACCACTTTAAGACCGGAAGGATCTTCCCCCTTAATGACCAGGCCCTATTTTGTTACATAGTTACATAGTAGGTGAGGTTGAATAAAGACAATAGTCCATCCAGTTCAACCTGTGTAATTTGTGATTCAGCACTGCGTTACGTTAACGGACAATTGCACGGTCGTGCGACGCTGTACCCAAAAAAATTGATGTCCTTTTTTTTTTCCACAAATAGAGCTTTCTTTTGGTGGTATTTGATCACCTGTGCGATTTTTATTTTTTGCGCTATAAACAAAATAAAAGCGACAATTCTGAAAAAAAAAACAATATTTTTCACATTCTGCTATATGACATTCCCCCCAAAAAAATATTTTAAAATCAAAATTTTTTAACATTTTAGGCCAAATTGTTTTCTGCTACATATTTTTGGAAAATAAAAAATCACAATAAGCGTATTTGGATTGGTTTGAGCAAAAGTTATTGCGTCTACTAACTACAGGAAAGATTTATGTAATTTTTATTGTTTTTGTCATTAATACAGTAACAGTGCATATTTTTAGCACTGATTAATGTCACTGGTCCCCCCAAAAGTGTCAGTTAGGTGTCCGATCTGTCAGCCGCAATGTCTACCGGGTATGTTTAGAAAAACAAGCTTGAGGCTCGGTTTATACTACTGCGACTTGGGATCCAACTTATTAGACCTCAAGACGCGTGACATATGAAATCCTATTTTAGCCAATGAGAGCTGTCTTACATAGCACTACTGAAGTCGCTCCAACTTTGGAAAAGTTCCTGTACTACTTCAAGGCCACTTCCATCGGACTTGTGCCCATAGACTTTAATGGAAGCTGCCTCCAAGTCAGATCCTCATCTTAATTGATGTGATTTGGATCCGACATTACAGGAAGATTACACAGGCATTCCCTTTAAAGTCGCACCAAAGTCACGTCAAGTCGCACTGAATTTGTGCCGAAGTTGCATGGCAAAGTAGCACTGTGAGGTGTGTGACTTTCAGGTCGCGGCAGTGTAAACCGAGCCTAAATCTACTCACTTGGTTTTGATCAGTGGTGGCTGGTGCTCCCTAATTTGGGGGGGAGGGGCAGTAAACCAATGCGCACCCCCCCCGCCGGTTGGTCGGGTCAGTCAGGCTGCACATTTCTCATCCCCCCGCCTCCTTACCTCCTCACCTCCTTCCTCCTGTCGGGTGCTGGGGAGTGCTGGATAGCTGAGCTGCTGTCCTCCTCCAGCCGCCGTGTGTCTTCTGCCTCTTTCTGGCCACTAAGATCGCTTCTCTTTTCAGCCAATCAGGAAAGGGGGTCTCACAACCCTCTTCCTGATTGGCTGGGAACAGAGTCAGTGTGACAATAGTGAATATTCATTTGCTATTGTCACACAACTGGGTGGGCTCTGGGCTCAGTGCTCTGCCCCCCGAGAGCCCACCCTTTTCTGAAGCCTATTGGAGCCTCTAAATCTAATCACGTGCTTCAAAAAAAAAAAAAAAAAATCCCCTATTGGAATCCATGCGTCCGGCGCCCTGCATGTGGATTAGGGGGCCGGACGCATGAATGGGGGGGCGGCACCCCTGCACCCTCAATGGACGGGCCGCCCCTGGTTTTGATCTCATTTGCCGACACCAAGCTTGTTGTTTCAGTCATTTCTATATCTTAGGAGCGCTGAGGACAAATTGTAGAGTAAAATCCTCATTTGCAGAGGCATCTAATGGAAATGTATATGCCAGTAAATGAGCAGGATTGAGTATGGCCAGACAATCATTTCCTGCTTTTTAAATCTGCCCTGAAGTTGACAAATTTTATAATTTCCCAACAAAAAGGTTGGTTCAGGATTTTATTTATTTTTTTATCATTTTCAGTTTCAGTCTCTAATTTTTTTGTTAGAAAAGAGGAACTTTTCATCAGAGATTAGTCACACATCTACTGGGTGATTTCAAATATTTTAGTCAGCTGGATCACATTTCCAGTAACTTGTATATCGCCCACTATTAACAGCTGCACACTTATGTAGCACTGTCCCCATAGGGCTTGCTGTGTGATGACTTGTTGGGCCTCCTCTGCTTACCTGCAGACTGTCACTCAGGGACACATCCATCCTTACTCCCAATAAACAGTCCAGGGGTTTTGGTTTTTGTATTTATTGTGGAACTTGAATGGGGGAAGGGAATAGTGGGATACTTCAACTGGAACTATTTTCAGTTGATAAGGGCAACTCTCACTTGGGCTCACCAGGTTACTTGTGGAAGCAGACACACTGCTTTAGCCATACTGTCACATGTATGGAAGGGTTAAGTCTCCTTGCTCCCTCTCCAGCAACAGACTTGGTGAACTACATTCTCTTCAGGTCACTCACTAGCATCCCTGTCCACCGACTCGTCTAGCTGCAGGGATGGCCCCCCTCAGGTTAGGCCCCTTGACACAAATCTCTACTCACTGTATGCTAAATAATAGCCTTCCAGTGTCTCCTCTTCAAGTCAGCTATACGGGACCTCTGGGTTCAGTTCCTCTCTAGGTCTTTAGGCCCTCAGGTCGACTACCTGTGGCTGCATGCCACCTCTACAGAGGAGGGGCAGCCGCCCCTCCCTCCGGGACTCCGCACTCCAGCTAAAAGACCCTAAGCACATTTGCCCTTGTCATTTATACAGTATCCCATCATGCACCGAGGCACTTTCCTCTGCCAATCACCAGGGCTGTACTAAATGCCTGTGTACTTATTTGTCAGGTTTCCTCCCACTGTCCAATATGCCTCCCTATTGGACCAGTGTGAAAACACTTCAGACAGACTGAGTTGCACCTGAGCACATTGAGCAGACCTCACTAGCAAATCCTGTTCTCTGGTAGGCAGAGAACAATATAGATTTACCTTTTCTGCGCTATAAACAAAAAAAGAGCGGCAATTCTGAAAAAAAAAAAAAAAAAAATGTTTTTTCACATTCTGCTATATATCATTAACCGGCAAAAAAATTTAAAAATCAACATTTTTTAACATTTTAGGCCAATTTGTGTTCTGCTACATATTTTTGGATAAAAAAAAATCACAATAAGCATATTTTGATTGGTTTGCGCAAATGTTATCGCGTCTACTAAATACGGGAAAGATTTAGGTCATTTGTATTATTTTCTTTTTTTTTTTACTAGTAATGTCGGCAATCTGCGTTTTTTTTGTGGGACTGCGACATTGCGGCAGACAGATTGGACCCCTAACTGACATTTTTGACACTTTTGGGGAGACCAGTGACATTAATCAGTGCTAAAAATATGCACTATTACTGTAATAATGACACTGGCAGGGAAGAGGTTAACATTGTGGGTGAACAAAGGGTTAAATGTGAGCCTAGGGCAGTGATTCTAACTCTGGGGGACGGGGCTTGTGAAATGACCATATAGACCTGTGATCCTATATAGAAGGATCACATGAGCTCTGTGATGATTCCAGAGAGAACGGTCAGCTGTGTTTACAACAGCCGACCATCCTTCTCTCTCTGCGGGGAACGATTGCGGGTGTCAGGCGGCAATCGGAGCTGCCTGCCCCGTGCATCGGCTTCCCCTCTGACAAGCGGGGGCGGGAGCGCGCCGCCGGCGGCGCACGCTCGCCCCCTAGCTCACTGCGCGCAACCAACGTGTAGCTACGCCGGTTTGCACAGGAGCGGCTACCTGCCGCAGTACAACTGCGGCGGGCGGTCATAAAGTGGTTAAGTATATTCTTCCATAGTCATAAAATATATGTCTACTTTGTGTGCATCAATAGCCTTTACAAACCTAGTTATTACCTTTTAACTGTGCTGTACATAGCTTGTCCAGAGATCAAAGCTGTGGGAGGGGCCCGGCATCCTCCACCCACCACAGGCTGTCTGCAGAAAACTACAGGAGGGGGCAGCAACAAGACCAGTTACCCTGCACAAGGAGACAGAGAAGCAGTGACCGGTCTTTATTGCAGGAGTAAAGTGTCACACTGGAGCAGTGGTCCTCAACCCTGGCCTACAGGGCCCACTAACAGGCCAGATTTTAGGTATTACCTTGGGGAGATGCAGACTAGAGTACTGCAATCACTGAGCAGCAAATGATATCACCTGAGATGTATTTCAGTTATCTTGCAAACCTGGCCTGTTAGTGGGCCCTGTAGGCCAGGGTTGAGGACCACTGCACTGGAGTACTGCACAGAGCTGGGAGAAATACACCAAGCACACCAAGATTCAGGTAAGAATACACATTGCCCTTGTAATTAGACAAAATATCTACTTAAAGTATCTCACAAAAGTCTAAATATTTTATTCTATCTTTTCATGTGAAGAAATTACACTTTGTTACAATGTAAAGTAGTGAGTGTACAGCTTGTATAACTGTGTAAATGTGCTGTCCCCTCAAAATAACTCAACACACAGCCATTGATGTCTAAACTGCTGGCAAAAAAGTGAGTACACCCCTAATTTAAAATGTCCAAATTGGGCCCAAAGTGTCAATATTTTGTGTGGCCACCATTATTTTCCAACCCTGCCTTATCCCTCTTGGGCATGGAGTTCACCAGAGCTTCACAGGCTGCCACTGGATTCCTCTTCCACTCCTCCTGGTGAATGTTAGAGACCTTGCACTCCTCACCTTCCATTTGAAGATGCCCCACAGATGCACAATAGGGTTTAGGTGTGGACACATGCTTGGCCAGTCCATCACCTTTACCCTCAGCTTCATTAGCAAGGCAGTGGTCATCCTTGAGGTGTGTTTGGGGTCGTTATCATGTTGGAATACCGCCGCCCTGTAGCCCAGTCTTCAAAGGGAGGGGAATCATGTGACATAGTATGTCACAGTACATGTTGGCATTCATGGTTCCGTCAATGAACTGTAGCTCCCCAGTGCCGGCAGCACTCATGCAGCCCCAGACCATGACACTCCCACCACCATGCTTGATCAGAGGCAAGACGCACTTGTCTTTGTACTCCTCACCTGGTTGCTGCCACACACGCTTGACACCATCTGAACCAAATAAGTTTATCTTGGTCTCACCAGACCACAGGACATGGTTCCAGTAATTCATGTCCTTAGTCTGCTTCAAACTGTTTGTGGGCTTTCTTGTGCATCATCTTTAGAAGAGGCTTCCTCCTGGGACGACAGCCATGCAGACCAATTTGATGCAGTGTGTGGCATATGGTCTGAGCACTGACAGGCTGACCCCCCACTCCTTCAACCTCTGCAGCAATTCTGGCAGCACTCATACTTCTATTTCCCAAAGACAACCTCCGGATATGACTCTGAGCACGTGCACTCAACTTCTTTGGTCGACCATGACGAGGCCGGTTCTGAGTGGAACCTGTCCTGTTAAACGGCTGTATGGTCTTGGCCACTCTACTGCAGCTCAGTTTCAGGGTCTTGGTAATCTTCTTATAGCCTGGGCCATCTTTATGTAGAGCAACAATTCTTTTTTTTTTTTTCAGATCCTCAGAGAGTTCTTTGCCATGAGGTGCCATGTTGAACTTCCAGTGACCAGTATGAGAGAGTGAGAGCGATAACACCAAACTTAACACACCTGCTCCCCATTCGCACCTGAGACCTTGTAACACTAATGAGTCACATGACACCGGGGAGGGAAAATGGCTAATTGGGCCCAATTTGGACATTTTCACTTAGGGGTGTACTTACTTTATTTGCCAGTGGTTTGAACTTTAATGGCTGTGTGTTGAGTTATTTTGAGAGGACAGCAAATTTACACTGTTATACAAGCGGTACACTCATTACTTTACATTGTAGCAAAGTGTCATTTCTTCAGTGTTGTTACATGAAAATATTAACAAAAACGTGAGGGGTGTGCTCACTTTTGTGAGATACTGTATCTCAGAGTTCAGATTTGAAGTATACCTGCCATAGGAAAAACATTATTTAACCTCCCCCCATCCGCGCTACAGCCTATATACGGCTGCAGCGCGGACTTGAATTTTCGGGAGGCCGTCTTTATACGGCCTCCCAGTGACACGCCCCCCGCGCGCTCCCGCGAGCGCGCAGTGGGGAAAATCTGTGTCGGCCGTGTCCCTTGGACACGGCCGATCACAGACCGTGGTGAATGGCCAATCACAGCGGCCATTCACCACATGATCGGGCCGTCCAATGAGCGATGATCTCATATGTAAACATATGAGATCATCTCTCATCGCCGGTGCTCCTTCCTCACACGGAGCCTGCAGTGTGAGGAAGGAGGGGGAGCCGTTAGCCGCCAGGGACACACAGGAATGTAATAAGGGCACTGATCACCAGTGCCCTGATTACTAAAGGTAAAAACATACACAAATTGCACCCCCATCAGTGCCCACAGTGCCCGCCATCAGTGCCCCCCATCAATGCCCACAATCAGTGCCCATAGTGCTGCCAGTCAGTGCCCATCAGTGCCTGCTCATCTAGGCACTGATGAGCACTGACTGGCAGCACTATGGGCACTGAGTGTGGGCACTGATGGTGCTGCCCATCAGTGCCGCTCATCAGTGCCACCCGTCAGTGTCCAGTGCCATCCGCCAGTGCCCATCAGTGCGGCCTATCAGTGCCCATCAGTGCCGCCCGTCAGTGCCGCCTCTCAGTGCCACCTCTCAGTGCCCAGCAGTGCCACCTCTCAGTGCCCAGCAGTGCCGCCTATCAGTGCTCATCAGTGCCGCCTATCAGTGCCGCCTATCAATGCCGCCTATCAATGCTCATCAGTGCGGCATATTAGTACCTCCTCATCAGTGCCCATAAGTGCCACCTCATCAGTGCCCATAAGTGCCACCTCATCAGTGCCCATCAGTGCAGCCTATCAGTGCCCATCAGTGCCGCCTCATCAGCGCACATCAGTGAAGGAGAAAAATTTATTTTCAAAATTTACTCGCAGAAAATAAGAAAACTTTTTTTTTTTTTTCAAAATTTTCTGTCTTTATTCTTTTTTTTTGTAAAAAATAAAAAACCCAGAGATGATTACATACCACCAAAAGAAAGCTCTATTTGTGTGAAAAAAATGATAAAAATTTCATATGGGTACAGTGTAGCATGACCGCGCAATTGTCATTCAAAGTGTGACAGCGCTGAAAGCTGAAAATTGGCCTGGATGGGAAGGGGGTTTAAGTGCACAGTAGGCAAGTGGTTAATATAGATCTAAAGCCAAATTGTTTTGTGAAGTTTTGCACAGAATAGGGAGTAAGTAGTATTTTTTTGGAGTTTTATTTTGCCATTTGTGTCCCATTGAAGAGACCCCTGGAGACACAAAAAGACAGACAGCTGCAGTTCTGTTGTTTGTTTACATCCAGAACAACGATTGTCATATTGAGGTCTCTTCTGTCATGAATGGTCCAAAAGCCTAAGACCCCCTTCACATGGTGCAGACTCTGCCAAGAGTCCTCCTGCTCAGCGGGGACTCTGTCCGCTGATCCTCGCTGAGCAGACAGATGGCTAGTTCTTGTCTGCTCTGCTTATGCAGATCAGACACAGCTCGCTGTCTTTAGGGGCAGTCAGATGTAAATGGACCACCTGTCCGTTTACATCCAATGGCCATCTGATCTGATCCACTAAACGGGTGGGGAACGGATCCCCATTGGTCTATTTTTGGCAGATAGGATCTAATCAGATGTTGGCGGGTGTCAAAAGACACATGCCTGTTGACACCGGCCTCTCTATAAAAGGCAATGGATGGTCAGATCGGGTCCACCTGTGTGAAAGAATATAAAAAGGGATACAAAGTGGAGCTCCTCTCAGAAGTCATTCTGCTATATATGCAAGGGCGAAGCTTATGTCAACCCATAACATAACATTGACCTTTTCTCGCCATCGTTTTTTGTAAATTCTTTATTTAGAATACACATCTGGGCAGGGAGTTATACACTGTCATAGCAAGAATGCCCTGTCATTACAGGAAAAGAGATTTGACAGACAACCAGATGCCCTGAACAATGTCCTTACCACATTTTAGTCATTAGAGAAACCCCAATAATGATCATTCACTCCAGCAAATATGTGCCCCTTTTGCAATTCATTTTTGGTCACCAAAAAAGAACAATATAAACACAACTTACCCCCAAAAATCATACTAATTGGTAAAGATACGTTTGATAATTTTATGTAACAAAGAACTTGAAGTTGGTTGAAGATGTTTCAAAACGATGTAGTATATGGCCTGCATAACACTGTGATCCATGAACCATCGTCCCTCCCCTGTCCAGGCGTGCCTTTAAGAGGGGCCAACCCGTCCTGCACATGTGGGGTACCTTTCTCGTGTACATGCTCATCAATTCCGGGGACCAAGCGGGGAGGCGTTCATGTGAAAATCAAATATTGGTGGTACCCGACTTAGAAATAAGCCATACGCTGTGTTCAGTGAAAATAAACACACTGTGAAATGTGTTGTCCTGTATTACTTCACACCTTCTTCAATGTATGTTGCATTTAGAAGAGACATTGCTGAGCCTGTGCTGTCTCCACCAGTCCAGTGTATTTCTAACACCCTAACTTCCAGTTACGGAATGGGATTCTACCAAGCACCTAGCGCAGACCTCGTGCTCTCACCTAACTCTTTCTCTCCCATACAATGGCTTGTTTCATGAGGTCTCCATACCGTGGGTTCAATCCCAGTTACTTTGGGGGAACTGACCGCTAGGGAGGGAGCCAGATCATTGACCCCCTTACTAACTACCCAATGCAGGCTACCCAGGTTTATACCTTCCAATGAAGCAAAGTCCATTTAATAAGAGTCTAGTGATGGCAGGTTCCTAGTCCAGGGAGAATCCCAGCAGGGTGACCCAGGAGGGGGCCATGTTCTCCCCTTGTATTTATGTGGCTTGCGGCAGGGAGCTGGACTCAGAAAGCCCAGGAAACAGTCTAGACCTAGTTCTAACCTCATCCCAGCCAGGGCAGCCTGTAACTCTTTGCATAACTACACAGTGCAATCAGCGCCGGTGCTTGACTTTTTCATGCTCTAGGCAAGGATACTTTCACCTTCGTCCGGAGACCTGATGGTGCCTGGCTCGTCCAGCTCCCCATGATCCCCTCCCCACTGTCCTCCTCCGCCTCCTCAGCTGTGCCCACCTCATCCAGATCCCCTCCCCATTGTCCTCCTCCTCCTCAGCTGTGCCTGTCTTGTCTGGATCCTCTCCCCACTGTCCTCCTCCGCCTCCTCAACTGTGCCCACCTTGTCTGGCTCCCCTCCCCATTGTCCTCCTCTGCCTCCCCAGCTGTGCCTGCCTCGTCTGGTTTCCCTCCCCACTGTCCTCCTCCGCCTCCTCAGCTGTGCCTGCCTCATCTGGATCCCCTCCCCACTGTCCTCCTCCGCCTCCTCAGCTGTGCCTGCCTCATCTGTATCCCCTCCCCACTGTCCTCCTCCGCCTCCTCAGCTGTGCCTGCCTCGTCTGGATCCCCTCCCCACTGTCCTCCTCTGCCTCCCCAGCTGTGCCTGCCTCGTCTAGATCCCCTCCCCACTGTCCTCCTCCGCCTCCTCAGCTGTGCCTGCCTCATCCGGATCCTCTCCCTACTGTCCTCCTCCGCCTCCTTAGCTGTGCCCACCTCATCCAGATCCCCTCCCTACAGTCCTTCTCCTCCTCAGCTGTGCCTGTCTCGTCTGGATCCCTGCTCCACTGTCCTCCTTCTCCTCCTCAGCTGTGCCTGCCTCGTCTGGTTTCCCTCCCCACTGTCCTCCTCCGCCTGCTCAGCTGTGCCTGCCTCATCCGGATTCTCTCCCCACTGTCCTCCTCCGCCACTTCAGCTGTGCCTGCCTTGTCTGGATTCTCTCCCCACTGTCCTCCTCCGCCTCTTCAGCTGTGCCTGCCTCATCTGGATTCTCTCCCCACTGTCCTCCTCCACCTCTTCAACTGTGCCTACCTTGTCCTGCTCCTCATGATCCCCTCCCCACTGTCATCCACCTCCCCAGCTGTGCCCGCCAGACATTCTTCAGCCCCTTGTGTTCCCTGACCAGGGTAGAGGGGAAGTCAGCAGCTGTAGCTGCGCGCCCTAGGCAGCCGTGCACCCTAGGCGGCTGCCTAGTTCGCCTAGCAGGAGCACCAGCCTTGAATGCAAGAAGTACATTCAATGGTACTTTACGAGCACTCGCTACAAAGGAGGGCTAAAGCTGGTCATAAGTCAGTAGAACTTCATTAACAAGATAGTAGGAAAAATCCTTAGTTATAGCATTTGATAGTACCATTATGGACTCAAGAAACTCCAAAAACTCAGAAAAATGTAATTAGGTTGCCAAGCCAATGTTTTGAATTTTGCTCTCAATTTCAGGACACACATGTACATTACAATAAGTATGCCTTTCCCACACTAAAACCTTGTTCACAGTTAGAAGTTTGTTTTGTTTTAAAAACAATTGCTTCTCTTTTAATTTTTTCTTGTCACAACGCTCAAAAACGATCATTCATTAACTGTTAAAAATCAAGCAAATGTCCTGAAACTCTTTTGTTGTGTGGCCAGCTTTTCCAGATTATTACAATAGCAGTGTATTTTTTTACTGTAGTATTGTCACTTGTCCCCCCCAAAAGTGTCAAAAATGTCAGTTAGGGGTCCGATCTGTCCGCCGCTATGTCGCAGTCCCGCTAAAAATCGCAGATCGCCGCCATTACTAGTAAAAAAAAATTAAAATTACATACATCTTTCACCTAGTTTGTAGACGAGATACCTTTTGCGCAAACCAATCAATATATTCTTATTGGGAATATATTGTAGCAGAATACAAATTGGCCTAAAATGATGAAAAATTTGATTTTTAAATTTTTTTTTTTTTTTTTTTTTGGGGAATGTTATATAGCAGAAAGGGAAATATTTTTTTTTGTTTTGTTTATAGGGCAAAAAATAAAAATTACACAGGTGATCAAATACCACCAAAAGAAAGCTCTGTTTGTGGGAAAAAAAGGACATCAATTTTATTTGATTAGTTAACTGCTTAAGCCCCGGAGGATTTGGCTGCTCAAAGACCAGGCCCTATTTTGTGATTCAGCACTGCGTGACTTTAACGGACAATTGCGCGGTGGTGCAACGCTGTACCCAAATGAAATTGATGTCCTTTTTTTCCTACAAACAGAGCTTTCTTTTGATGGTATTTGATTACCTGTGCGATTTTCATTTTTTGCGCTATGAACAAAAAAAAGAGCAGCAATTTTGAAAAAATAACAATATTTTTCAAAATTTTTTATATGAAATTCTCAAAAAAAAAAAAAAATGTAAAAATCCAAATTTTTTAACATTTTAGGCCAATTTGTTTTCTGCTACATATTTTTGGTAAAAAAAAATCGCAATAAGCGTATTTTGATTGGTTTGCACAAAAGTTATTGCGTTTACTAACTACAGGAAAGATTTATGTCATTTTTATTGTTTTTTTTTTTAAACGAGTAATGGCGGCGATCTGTGATTTTTTTGGCGGGACTGCGACATTGCGGCAGACAGATCGGACCTCTGACATTTTTGACACTTTTGGGAGTACCAGTGACATTACTACAGTAATCAGTGCTATAAATATGCACTGTTACTGTAAAAATGACACTGGCAGGGAAGGGGTTAACTTTATTGGTGATCAGTGGGTTAAATGTATCCCTAGGGGTGTGATTCTAACTTAAACTAGTATCAGTGTGTTTTAGGTAGGATTAAAAAAAAATTAAAATCTGCACTATTGTTTCTGGGCTGTACTACGGGTACAAACAATAACTAACATACACATATGTAGTATTGATGCGATTGTCAGGAGCAGGAGAATTTATTTTGGGTTGTTCTTTGTTGGAGGGTTTAATAGTAGCAAGATATATACAGGTAAATTAAAAAAAAAAAAACATTTTTTTACTATTTGGGCCAGTTTTCCTTTTATAATGAAAATATAAATCAGGAAATACTCATTACTATGTACCACCAAATTAATCAATGTGTCCTGAAAAAAACAAGGTATAATCCACCTGGATGCAGTTGCATAGTTATGACAATATGGACGTGTAGCACCCTCCTAGGTAGGTGCTAGGTAGGTAAAAGCCTAGTGTCTCCATCTGCTTATCAGGGGAGCCTGATTGTTAGGCCTGTTGCATGTGTCCATGATTCATCTGGCCTGAGGGAGTGTCTCCACTGTATCCAATAGGGGAGCCTGTTGGAAAGTGGAGGAAACCCAACCAGTGACACACAGGCTTTTGTAACTATCCCAGTGGGTTAGCACAACAGTGGTGCATCCTGGGATATGCTATAAAAGCCATGGGCACATGTGACAGGGTGTCTTTGGGTGGGAAGCCAGGTCCCAGGAGGAGGCAGATGGCTGTCTCTCCTCCTGTTTGCTGAGGAAATTGGTAAAAGGCAGTTGGCCTAGTGGACCAGGAGTGTGGTGCTGAGTCAGGAGGTCCAGGAGACTGACAAGTGGAGTTGAGGCAGAAGCAACCTTGGGAAAAACAGTGTCCGTGAGTACCAGGAACTTGCCAGGAGTCTGCCCAGGAAAGGGGACCGCTCCGGAAGAGTCTCCGTGGAGTTCAACACACACAGCAAGTTAGAAAGGGGGTGCCAAGTTAGACTCTGAAGAGTAACTCAAACAGGATCATACCTTTTATCTTCACTTTAGTGGTAGGGTGAAGTAGCGGCCTTGCCGCACACTACAGCTAGTGTCCTCAGAAATGAGCATAGTTCATAGTCCGAGTATCCCACTCATCCCTTCTCCCATCCCCAGGGGCGTACCTAGAGCATTTGGCACCCGGGGCGGATCCTATATCTGGCACCCCCCCCCCCCCGGCGTGCAGGCGACGAACCACACATTGACCCGGCGACCAGGCCCCTCCTCCTCTGCAAAAACTGCGCCGATTGACTTGAGGCGCCAGACAGAAATACATGTAACTGGCAGTGGCATACTTACTGTGTGCTACTGCCAGTGGTGTCACTAGGGTTGGTGTCACCTGGTGCCGTAAACCATGGTGTCGCTCCCCCCCAAAAAATGATTTTCCTGTTTTCTGAAAGCGCGCCAAAGATGCAGCATGCAAGACTTTTGGTGCGCTTTCAGAAAATGCAGAAAAAAAATCTATAGGACTGCAGTAATAACTGCGAGTAAAATTTAGGAAGACCCCCTTTACATTACACAGCCCCCGTACCCCTGGACCCCTTTACATTTCACAGCCCCCCATTGGAACCCTTTACATTACACAGCCCCCCCATTGGAACCCTTTACATTACACAGCCCCCGTACCCCTGGACCCCTTTACATTACACAGCCCTCCCATTGGAACCCTTTACATTACACAGCCCCCGTACCCCTGGACCCCTTTACATTACACAGCCCCCCATTGGAACACTTTACATTACATAGCCCCCCCATTGGAACCCTTTACATTACACAGCCCACACCCCCCTCATGGAAACCTTTATGTTACACAGCTCCCGCCCCCCATAGAACCTTTTCCATTATACAGCCCCCGTCCCCCAATAGAACCCCTTACATTACACAGCCCCCATCCCCCATGGAACCCTTCACATTACACAGCCCCTGGCCCCCAAAAGAACCCCTTACATTACACAGCCCCCACCCCCCCCCCATAGAACCCTTTACATTACACAGTTTCCGCACCCCCCCAATAGAACCCTTTACATGACATAGCCCTCGCCCCCCTCAATAGAACCCTTTACATTATACAGCCCCCCAATAGAACCCCTTAACAATACAAAGCCCCCGCCAATAGAACCCCTTTACAATACAAACCCCCCCAATAGAACCCCTCTACAATGCAAACCCCCCAATAGAACCCTTTTACATAAAAACACCCCCAATAGTACCCCTTTACAATGCAGACCCCCCCAATAGAACCCCTTTACAATACAAACCCCCCAATAGTACCCCTTTACAATACAAACCCCCCCCCCCCCAATAGGACCCTTTACAATACAAACCCCCCCCCATAGAACCCCTCTAAAATGCAGACCCCCCCAATAGAACCACTTTACAATACAAGCCCCCCAATAGAACCCCTTTACAATGCAGACAACCCCCCCCCCATAAAACCCCTCTACAATGCAGACCCCCCCCAATAAAACCCCTCTACAATGCAGACCCCCCCCCAATAAAACCCCTCTACAATGCAGACACCCCCCCCCATAAAACCCCTCTACAATGCAGACACCCCCCCCCAATAGAACGACTGTCTTTACAATACAATTGTCCCCCACCCCCCTACCTTATTAGGAGAGCAGAGAGGGAGGAACTGAAGCAGAGAATGGGAGAGAGGCTCACGAGCCCTGCATACACAGCGGTCAGCGCCGGGAAATGCCGAACTTTACAGTGCTAATTAATGAGCCGGTGATTGGTTGCTAGGCGGTCCTAGCAACCAATCGCCTTCTCATTATCTAGCAGAGTTAACTTCGGCATTTCCCGGCGCTGTGTATGCAGGGCTCGTGAGTCTCTCTCCCATTCTCTGCTATACAGTTTCTTTCTCCTCCTCTGCGCTCCTGTGTCAGCGAGCGGCGGAGGCAGTCCGGCGGCCGGCCCCGGGTGTCACCCTGGTGCTCGCTGACACCCCACTGATGTGTGGCACCCGGGGCGGACCGCCCCCCCGCCCCCCCTATTGGTACGCCACTGCCCATCCCAGTTCGAAAAATAAAACACACAAACCAACATCCCCTGGACTGATTGTTTTCTGAGCCAAGGACTTTGAATGCCATTTTGCCTGCTATTGGTTGCTAATGGTAACCCAGGGGACCCACAAGGTGTAATTCTCAGCAGCCCTCTAGGGGGCAGTGCTACAGACGGTTTTACTAGAACATGTCAAAGTTGCAAAATTGGGCTGATGCATTTAGAGTTGTTTTACCCTTATGTGCAAAGGGTTTAAAGTGACACTAAACTCCGGTTTAAAAACTATTTTATTGAAGTATATATTCTTAACTCAAAAAAAGTCCCTTCTATTGCTCTTCCCCTCCCTCTATTTTCACTTCTGTGATCTGACTTCCTGTTAGAGGGTGACCACACTCCTCCTTCAAGCATTGCTCCCAACTGTCTCTGATTTTGAGGGACTGTCCCTGATTTGGAACAAAGTCCTTCTGTCCCTCATTGTGGTCTGATCTATATAGTTGTGTATAAAATGCACTTTTTATCTTTCAAAACATGTTTCCCAATGCTAAACCTTCCATCCAATTTCTAAGTTGCTACATCTGTAACTTTCAAAAGCCAGTATAAAAGAATAGTAGTGGTAAAAAAGCACTTGTGGTTTTAACTAACCTTTTTTTTTTTTGTATAATTCTCCTTTAAGGGAGGCATTGCAGGGGGTGTGTCCTATGCCCACATACGTTTGCTAATAGGTGTCCCTGGTTCCCATCTCAAAAAGTTGGGAGGTATGTTCATGGTCCCACTGTATGTAGGAACCAGGGCTGGGACAAGGAGTGGGTAGGAGGGCGGGTGCCCTGGGCGCAATTGTTTACTGTAGCGATGGGGGCGCCTTCCTTCTGTTACACGGCTGATAGTAGAAGTGACAGCGGCAGTGATTTTGACAAGGAAGTAACGGTTGGGCATAGGATCCGCTAAGATTGCACATCATGAATTGGGGAGGGGGCGCAGTTTGGCTTTTTTGCCCTGGGCACTGGATGACCTTGTCCCGGCACTGGTAGGAATGTAGTCACCCTCTCTTGCTCACTCCTGAGATGGCCTAGAGACTATGGGATTTGTAGTGTGCATAGAGCAGTACACATGATCGCAACTAATGTGCATTGCTCATTCCAAAAAATGGAAGTGAGGGGGGAAAAGGAAAGGCAGAAGATCAAAGGAGACATAACAAATAGGCAGAAAAACACAATTTAAAACAATTTCATGAAAAATAGATTACAGGGTCATCATTAGGTAGTGGAAAGTGTATCGATTTTTTTTTTTTTGGGGAAAATAAAGATATTGTTTATTGTCACTGTTATCAAAATTGAAGCATAACATATTTTTCACATTTAGCAACAACACACGGGCCAATCTAGATGGGACTGCTGAACAAGAGCCAGATCCCTCTGTGGGAAGCTGCAGATGGAAGCTGCTGTTCTCTCTCTTCTAAGCAGCCTACTAAGTCTAGGAAAGTGAACACTGATCTTTCCATCACTGCAGTGGAGATATTATTTTGCTGTCCAGAAATGTGATGGGTTCTAACTGAGGCTTTTCACAAAGGCATTTGCTCTTTTGAATAGAACGCCATAGGTTTTGTCTCACCAGTCTTCCCAGTTATGATCAAATCTGAAGCCTGAAATGGACGGCTGATGTAACGTGGGACGTTCTGCATCCTTGTAACCCCCACCCTGCACTGGGACTTTTTATAGATAAAAAGAAATTCAGTCCAGATAGTTCCAGGGAAAGTTTGGTCTGAGCCAAATTACTCATCTGAGAAGTGTTCCAGTGAGGAAGTGCAGTCATACTTATCTGCGGGTAACCTGAAAGAAGCAGGATGGGGTTTTTCTTCTAAAATCACAGGAACCATCCAGATGATGTTTTACAATGTATCAGAGTGACTATTCCTGTGTTCTATATAGAATAATGAATGGCATCTGAGAATAATCAACCCCACCGCCTGCCTTGGATGTCATATTTTATAGATAAACATACAGTACATGTTCACCAGCACACCATGGATCTTGCACAGCAGTCCAAAGAAACTTTTTATTGCAAAGGGATGACATCACATCAGGATAAGTGCAACAGGACCTCTTCGTCAGGCATGAGATCCTGCTTGACTCTGAAACATTGCACTTATCCTGATGTGATGTCATCCCTTTGCAATAAAAAGTTTCTTTGGACTGCTATGCAAGATCCATAGTGTGCTGGTGAACATGTATGTTTATCTGTGATAGATCCAGTGTCCAGCTGGTGATCCCTGCAGCACCCATAACAGATGTGCCCATACCCAGGAAGGTGTGCAATGGGAATATGAACTATTCTATTTTATAGATAGGCATTTAAAGTGCTTCTAAAGTCATTATCTGCATTAACCACTTTAAGACCAGAAGGATTTGCCCCTTCCTGACCAGGCCCTATTTTGCGATTCGGCACTGCGTTACTTTAATGGACAATTGCGCGGTCGTGCGATGCTGTACCCAGATAAAATTGATCTCCTTTTCCCCCCACAAATAGAGCTTTCTTTTGGTGGTATTTGATCCCCTGTGTGATTTTTATTTTTTGCGCTATAAACAAAAAATAGCAACAATTTTGAAAAAAAAAAAAAAAAAAAACAATATTTTTCACATTCTGCTATATGACATTCTCAAAAAAAATTAAAAAATCAAAATTTTTTTAACATTTTAGGCCAATTTGTTTTCTGCTACATATCTTTGGAAAAAAAAATTGCAATAAGCGTATTTTGATACGCTTTTGGTTTGGGCAAAAGTTATTGCGTTTACTAACTACGGGAAAGATTTATGTCATTTTTATTTTATTTTTTTTACAAGTAATGGTGGCGATCTGCGATTTTTTGGCGGGACTGCGACATTGCGGCGGACAGATCTGACCCCTAACTGCCATTTTTGACACTTTTGGGGGATCAGTGACATTACTACAGTAGTCAGTGATAAAAATATGTACTGTTACTGTAATAATGCCATTGGCAGGGAAGGGGTTAATACTATGGGTGATCAAGGGCTTAAATGTAAGCCTAGGGGAGTGATTCTAACTGTGGGGGGGGTTGGGCTTGTGAGATGACCACAGAGACTTGCGATCCTATATAGCAGGATCGCATGTTCTCTGTGATCATCTCAGGGAGAAGGACAGATGGCTGTGTTTACATCAGCCGTCCGTCCTTCTCTGTCAGCAGGGAGAGATCGCCGGTGTCAGACGGCCATCGGAGCTGCCTGACACTCGCGCCAGCTTCCCCGCTGACGAGCGGGGGCGAGAGCGCGCCGCCGGTGCACACTTGCCCCCTAGCTCCTCCCAGGCGAGCGCCTAACATGTATGGGACTTTGCCTGGAAGAGCCAGCCTGCCGCAGTACATCTGCGGCAGTTAGTCGTTATGTGGTTAAGATAAAAAACTTCCCAACACTTGTTCTACACCCCCTCCACCACCCCCAACACTCACCTGACTTATGCCACAACTCAACAGACCAGATATAGTAAATCCAGGGTCCTGGGTTTAGTAACACTTTATAGTATTATTGTCATGTGATTCTACACATATGTAGCACAATTCCCAGCCGTTTTGCTGGTTATGGGTCCCCCTAGGTTACCGCTAACAACAACAGCACATTTAAGCATGTTTCTCCAAGTGTGAGCACTGAGCCAATGACCAGCCCAGTATCTTTGGGTTTTTGATTTATTTAGGAACTTGGATGGGAGAAGGGATGAGTGGGATACTCCTTTAACTCAACTGTGCACAATTTGGTGGAGACACTTGAGAAGTACTGTTTGACGCTGGCTTGATGCTGGCTGAATGTCCGCCAACGCTGACTTGACGCTCGTTAACGCTGGCCGGATGCCGGTTAACGCTGAACTATTCTTGTAACTGAGCTTCTACTAAAGAAATCCTCTCTTAGCTGCCTTAGGTACTCCTTCCTGAGGTAGCTACTTGTACACTGTTGCTGCACTGTTGAACGCTTCAGGGCCCACACTGGTGCCCCCTTTCACTGCCTTGTCTTCAGGGCTTAACACTTGGCACCCCCTTTCTATGCCACAATTACCGGTTAGCTGGCTCCTGGATCCCTTTGACCTTCTGGAGTGGCCCCCTCTCTTAGGCAGACCCCTGCAGCTCCACTCGGTCAGCAACAATCTGGATCCTTGTCTGCAGCCCAGCTTAACCTCCGGTCCTACAGGCCAACTGCCCAGGACACCTTCACTGCTCTGACAGGAGGAGAGACAGCCTTCAGCCTCCTCCTGGGACTCTGCTTCCCTCTGTCACATGCTCCCACCAGGTTTATACCCAATCCCAGGGTGCATTGCGGCAAACTCCGCCCACTGAGACAGCTATAAACCCTGGTGCGCTATTGGCCAGGTTTCCTCCGCCGTCCAACAAGAGCCCTCATTGGATACAGTGGGGAGACTCCCCAGACTCAACAGACCACACCTGGAAACACATGAAAGCCTAACTAACTGATCAAGCCCCCCTCATAAGCAGACAGGGTCACACATATACTTTTCCTAGCACCTACCTAGGAGGGTGCTACACATATTAATTGTACTAAATTTGGCATCTAGGAGTCATTGACTTTTGCTCAGGAAAGCGTTAAAGCTAAAGCTTTTACTTTGCCCTGCATGGCAAACCACAGGTTCACTTTAAGCCCTACTTAGTTACCTGTGGACAATTAGCCCTAGATAAAGAACATCTGTGTACAGGGACAATCATCCGCAGGTAATCGCTGCATGATTGATTACATGCGAGCAGCCAGGAATAGCTGCTGGCTCCTATTGCTTTGAATGCTCGCTTCCTAATACAGCCAGGGAACTAGCATTTTCAAAGTAGAATAGATACAGACTCACCCTAGCTCTACCCCATAATAGAATGAATATGGAACTGAGTGTCGGTGCTCAGGCTGCAACATTCAGATGCATGCAATTGCTTCCAAGTAACAAGAAAAGCCGGCACACGAATGCTTGATACAATTTATTCCAGCATGACAGCAGTATACAACATGGCAAAATTATAACGCGTTTCGGCCATGGCCTTATTAATAGCATGCTATGCTATTTTCTTGTTACTTGGAAACTAGCATTTTCAGATCCACAATGGCAGTCCCTATATTTCTCGCAATGCAGGTTTTCTCTAAGCAGGACTGAAGAAGCATCCTTAACCCTTGCATCAGTCCCCTGCCCTCCCCCCCCTTATCTGTGCCACCCAGTGGCGTAGCGTGGGGGGTGCTGGGGGGGGCCAGCCGCACCGGGCGCAAAATCTGGGGGGGGGGGGGGGTCATGCTGCCATTTAGTAGCCTGCTTAGCCATCCTGAACAAGCCCCTGCATGGACCGCGGGACTCGGGAGGCTGATATTAAAGCCAGTACAGCTCCGGATGGAGGGCGGGACTTCAAGTTAACTCGCAGGTGATTGGTTGCTAGCAACCAATCACAAGCTGATTACCTGCAAAAGTTGTGCAGATCCCGCCCTCCTTCCAGAGCTGTCCTGCTTCTGATGTCAGCTTCAAGCATGCTGCCATCCATGCGGAGCTGTCCACTCCACTGCTGTCTCCTCTCTGAGTAATGTGCATTGTGAAGGAAGCTGAGGGTGCTGTGAAGGTGGAACTGAGGACATGGAGTTGAGGGCAGGAATCTGAAGATGGGGATGGGGGGGGGGGCTGAGGACAGGAATCTGAAGATGGGGGGGGGGGGCTGAGGACAGGAATCTGAAGATGGGGTAAAGCTGAGGACAGGAATGTAAGGGGGTTGTGGGGTTCCGGAATGTAAAGGGGTAGTGGGGGTCAGGAATGTAGAGGGGTTGTGGGGGTCAGGAATGTAAAGAGGTAGTGGGGGTCAGGAATGTAAAGGGGTTGTGGGGGACAGGAAAGTAAAGGGGTTGTGGGGGTCAGGAATTTAAAGGGGTAGTGGGGCTCAGGAATGTGAAGGGGTAGTGGGGGTCAGGAATGTAAAGGGGTTGTGGGGGACAGGAAAGTAAAGGGGTTGTGGGGCTCAGGAATGTGAAGAGGTAGTGGGGCTCAGGAATGTAAAGGGGTAGTGGGGGTCAGGAATGTAAAGGGGTTGTGGGGGTCAGGAATGTTAACGGGTAGTGGGGGACAGGAATGTAAACGGGTAGTGGGGGACAGGAATGTAAAGGGGTAGTGGGGGACAGGAATGTAGAGGGGTACTGGGGATGAGGACAGAAATGTAAAAGGGTGGGGGGGGGGGTGAGGACAGGAATGTAAAGGGGTGTGGGGGGGTGAGGACAGGAATGTAAAGGCGGAAGGGAGGTGATATGTGCGATGCCCGTGATTTGCAATGGCCCTCCAAACGCTGTGCGATGTTGCCGCGATTTCCGCCTGCCGAATCGCGGTAACATCGCGCAAACAGAATTGCGGGACGCATGACGCACAAAAGAAGCTCCTGTACCTTTTTGGGCCCTATGGTGACACTTATTCAAATTCTACAGAGGAGACAGTCGGGTCTGCAGGGGTCTTATACCAATGAGTCATGATTTTGTGTCCATTTTCTTGGTAGGTATTGGCTATGGAGGCCTTGAGCAAAGAGCATGATGTGGTCTGGTGGTGTGGTTTACGGAGAAGGAAGAAGTCTATTAGAAGGAATTCCTAAACGTGTGTTTCTATTCACGAAGGAAGGGGAGATGTGACTGGAGATCTGAGGTCAGTAGATTATAAGATAGTGATAGACAATGGTGCAAAGGTGTTTTATCCAGGCAATACATTTCAAAGGGAGTAAGCTTGGCGTGGGCGAAATACTATGCACCAATCAACCATAACATTATAACCACCCACCTAATATTGAGTAGGGCACCTTTTTGCTAAAACAACCCTGACCCATTGAGGCATGGGCACCAAAGTAACATCCACATGGAAGGCAGGACCCAAGGTTTCCCAGCAGAACATTGCCCAAAGCAGCATACTGCCTCTGCCGACTTTCCTTATACCACATCCTGGTGCCATCCCTTCGTCATGTAAGTGACACACACACACCTGGCCATCCACATGATCTAAAAGAATACATGATTCATCAGACCAGGCCACCTTCCATTGCTCCGTAGTCCAGTTCTGATGTTCATGTGACCATTGTTGAATCTTTTGGCTGTGGACCCGGGTCATCATGGGCTTAACAGCCCCGTACACAACAAACTGCGATGCCCATTTATTTCTGCTTTCACCACATCAACTTCATAGACAACATGTTCATTTGCTGCCTAATATATCTACCAATTTTCAGATGCCATTGTAATGAGATATTCCGTTTACCTGTCAGTGGTCATAATGTTATGGCTGATTATTGTATTATCCTGAGGCGAGTGCTTAGAATTTATAAAGCCAAGTCATGGGCCAAAGGCAGAGTTTACCATTACTTCAGACATAGGTTGGTTGTGGTGAAGGAAGTGGACCCCCACCCCCAGAACAGACCATCTGCAATCAGAGAATAAAATTGCGGATCGGTTATCGTATGGGGGGAATTGAGGAGAGCCAAGGACCGGCATCAGCAGGCTTGGGTTCAGTGAGAGGGCTGTATTTCTAAAGATGGATTTGGTGACAGACACTGTGGGCCCTACGCAGAGATGTATAGTAACTAAGTAGAACTACTTCACTACTGTACTTAAGTACAGAAAGGCGGTATCTGTACTTTCCTAGAGTAGAATTTTTTTCTCCTACTTCCACTTTTACTTCACTACATTTTTTCGATGATTTCAATACTTCTACTCCGATATTTATTTTTTGTGCTGCATAGTTACTCGTTACAATTATAAAAAATACCACTGCCAGAACAGTAGATGGCAGATTTCATGAAGTTAAAAAAAATATGTATAATGTCATGTGCAAATCAGCGCATACTAAAATAAATGCTACTGTATAAATAAAATGGTCTACATATTTGCTGTTAAGGGGAAAGAGAACCTCCCCCAACCAAGGAGAGTCACAAGCGTACATAGACCTTTTTTCTGGTAAGAGGCTGATTTTGCTTTTTTCACTGGAAGTTGAGAGCACAGGTTTTGCAGTTTTGTTTCACTGGAAGAGTCTATGTGGATATTATTTTGCACTTACCTTCATCCGCCGGGTAAGGGGGAAATCCACAAGGTGGTGGGACTCGGAGTCTGCACCTATTATTTGGAATAGCCCCCGTTTGATTCCTGCACCTTTGAAAATATATTCATCTTGTTTTGTCACATATATATGGTATTATGGCATTATATAAATATGAACTTTTTATTAACTTTGATTTCATACACTCTTCCTTTATTTCATTATTGGAATATATTGTTGTATATCACATTGGTTTATATATGATTTTGCGCACCAATAAGCTGTGGAGAAAAAAAAACACGCAGGGAAGAGAAGGAGGGATGCTTTAAAGGGGGAAGGGAGGGACATACTTTATGTCTTTTTGTTTACAAAAAGTTACAGCCAAAGGAATACTTTAGTACTTCTACTCAAGTCACTTTTTGATAGAGCACTTCCACTTCTACTCAAGTCACTTTTTGATCGAGCACTTGTACTTTTACTCAAGTATGGGTTTCGAGTAGGGATGATCGAACGGTTCGGGTCGACCATCGGTTCGACCCGAACATTGACTGTTCGAGGTTCGGCCGAATTTAGAACTTTTTGCTGAAAAAGTTCGGAATTCGGCAACCAGAACCGACCAAAATGCAATGGGACAGGAAATGGGCTTTAAAAGCCCATGATTGGACCAGAACCATTAGTAAAAGCCAATTGAGGGGGCAGGAGAATGCTAGGAATGTGATTGGAGTGACTAGGGGGTCCAGAGGCCAATCATTAGTGAATATGCCCCCCAGTATATAAGATAGCCCCGCCAAATTCCTAGCATTTTAATACAGGGACATGGAAGAGAGTGGAAGCAGTTCTGTTACTTCTGCTTCAAAAGTGTAATTTAGCAATTATTAGTGTGAGGAAAGGGATATCTAGTGTAGTTAGGGTGCTATTTTCCACTATAGTTAGCTTCAAAAATCTAGTTTCTGTAGGGAAAGTGTTAAGTGCCAGGGTGACCATGGTGTAGTGTAGGGTGAACTGACACTGACTGCTATGGCAGGGTAACCAAACCCTTCCATTTCAGGGTGACCGCTATAGAGAAAAGATCGTTTCTCTTATGTGACTTACAGAGCAGCGATATGGCTTCTCGCCGGTCAGCCTGCTTTTTGCTGCTGGCGTTTATAGGGCTTTTTTGAGGACATGTTTGGAGTCAGGCATGACATCTGAACTTGTGTATAGGGGTATATATACACACACATGTATGTATATATACACCTACACATATATAGGTGTGAAAGTAGCAGAACACTATGCTTGCGCTAATGAAATAATTAACAGGCATATGGCTCCGCACCTATCACACCTATATGTGTGTATGTGTATAATACATATAAGTGTGTGTGTATATATACCCCTATACACAAGTTCAGATGTCATGCCTGACTCCAAAGACCCACAAAAAATGCCCGAAAAAAAGCCCAGGTGTGTTATTGCAGGCGTTTTTTTTGGGCATTTTTTGTGGGTCTTTGGAGGCAGGCAAAACATCTGAACTTCTGTATAGGGGTATATATACACACACACTTATATGTATATATATATACACATACTCATATATAGGTGTGAAAGGAGAGAAGCCATATGGGTGTTAATTATTCATTAGCGCAAGCATAGTGTTCTGCTACTTTCACACCTATATATGTGTATGTGTATATATACATATAAGTGTGTGTGTATATATACCCCTACACAGAAGTTCTGATGTTATGCCTGCCTCCAATAACCCCCAAAAAATGCCCAAAAAAAACGCTTGCTACAAAACCGGCAAGGTGTGAAAATAGCGGAGCCATATCCCTGTTCTATAAGTGACCTAATAGAAACAATCTTTTTTTTCTGGTTCTGGACATGCTACAGAGCTGAAACTTCACAGGTACACTTTTTAGACCCCCCAGACACTAAATCCAAAATCTCTTTTTTTTTTTTTTTTCAATAATTTTTTCAATAATTGGCTCTCTATCAAAAATGTCAATTTTTGACAATTTTTAAGAATTTTTTTTTGTGTGATTAATAGTCTCTGGGGCATGGCCCGGAACCCTAGGCACTTTTTAGGGGCATTTATTGGGTTTTAGGGCTTAAAAATGTTTTTTTTTTGATTACCGAAGTTCGGGTCCCATTGATTTCAATGGGGTTCTGAAATCCGGGCCGAACTTTCTGGAAGTTCTGGTGTTCTGGTCGAACCGAACTTTTGAAAAGTTTGATCATCCCTAGTTTCGAGTACTTTATACAAGTGTGGCCCTATGAGTGGATGGTGAGTATCTCTTTGAATGTTGCAGAGGGTATATCTGCCCATGGTAGGCCAATGAGATAGGCAAAGAGGCATTGTTCTAGGGCAATCAACGGCTCGTTATGCTTTTGGGTTTACCAGTCCAGCAGTTGTGTGTCGTACCACGTGGTATTTGACCAGGTCTGAGAATCCTATTCCTCCCCTCTGTTTTGGAAAGGAGAGAGTCGTCCTATTAATCCTAGCCTTCTTCCCCCTCCATAGATAATAGAAGATTCAAAAAGCTAGGTGGAAGTTTGATCTGGAGAGTTTGTAATGGGTACAAAAGTCTCGGCAGGAGGTTCATCTTCAGGGAAATATTTCAGCCGAACCACGTGAATGCTTCTTTATTCCACTGCTGAAGGTCGGATTTTATTGTTTTAGTCAGAGGACTAAAGTTAAGTTCAAAGATTCTACCAAGCTGCGCTGATATGTTCATCCCTATGTATCAGATATGTGATTCTGACCATTTGAATGGGAAAGTAAATTTCACTGTTAGATGTTGGGAATAGGGGACTGAGATATTCAGGGCTTTTGACTCTCATGTATTGTTTATGTCTGTATTGAACTGCATGACAGTATAATTTTTCTGTAGTATGCTGACATCCAGTGGCAGTGTTGGGCTACTGCAACTTGTTTACTAATGTGATGTTGGTATCTTCCTCTGTCCTCCCCTCTTGTTTTGTGCTAGTTAGTTGAAGTCCTAGCTAGACCCTCCCAACTTCTTCCATGTTCTCTCAGTCATTATCAGTTATTCCCAGAGACAGGGCTCAAGAAAGTCATTGTTTTCTTACACTTCAAAACACTGGAGACACATCCTCTGTACTGCAGTTAGCTGAAAACAAAATGTATGGGATTCAACTTCTGTGGCTTATTGAGGTTGCTGCCTGTGGATGGTGCCAAGTCAGCAGGTGACCATACTGTCTGGACAGACTGGGTCTAAGGAGGTATGTCAATGCATAAAGTGGCATTTGAAACAGAACATGTTCACAAACACTTTAACCACTTTAAGACCGTAAGGAATTGCCCCCTTAATGACCAGGCCCTATGTTGTGATTCGGCACTGCGTTACTTTAACGGATAATTGCGTGGTCATGCGAAATTGGTGTCCTTTTTTCCCCCACAAATAGAGCTTTCTTTTGGTGGTATTTGATCACCTGTGCAATTTTTATTTTTTGCGATATAAACTAAAAAAAAAAAGCGACAATTTGGGGGAAAAAAACAATATTTTTCACATTCTGCTATATGACATTCCCAAAGAAAAAATGTAAAATCACAATTTTTTAAAATTTTAGGCCAATTTGTTTTCTGCTACATATTTTTGGTAAAAAAAATCGCAATAAGCGTATTTTGATTGGTTTGCACAAAAGTTATCGTGTCTACTAACTACAGGAAAGATTTATGTCATTTTTATTGTTTTTTTTATTTTTTTACTAGTAATGGCGGCAATCTGCGATTATTTAGTGGGACTGCGACATTGCGGCGGACAGATCGTGACATTACTACAGTAATTAGTGCTAAAAATATGCACTGTTACTGTAATAATGACACTGACAGGGAATGGGGTTAACAGTATAGGTTAAATATGACCCTAGGGGAGTGATTCTAACTGTGGGGGGGGGGGGGGGGTGGCTTCTGAGATGACCACAGAGACATGCGATCCTATATAGCAGGATCACATGGGCTCTGTAATCATTTCAGGGAGAAGGACGGTCGGCTGTATTTACAAAAGCCGGTCGTCCTTCTCTCTCTGCTGGGAGCGATCGTGGGTGTCAGGTGGCAATCGGAGCCACCTGACACACACATCGGCTTCCACGCTGACGATCGGGGGCGGGAGCGCGCCGCCGGCAGCGCATGCTCGCCCCCTAGCTCCTCCCAGGTGAGCGACGTAGACCTACGTTGTTTTGCCTGTAGGAGCCAGCCTGCCTCAGTAAATATAACGTAAGTGGCCGGGAAGTGGTTAAAAAGCGCAGGGTGCTGCATTCAGAAGCATTTGTGACCCGCAGTGGAGACAAGCCCTTACTGAACAGGGCAATAGGAATGGCCCTTTTTTTCCTTCTCTGTATCACGTACTTTGTGCAGAACCATCAGTCTTCTACGTTAGACTGGGGGTGTCCAGGGTGGTCCCATCCAAATATATGGGTTTGCACCCCTGGCAGCATTGCAGGTCTGAAGGATGATGTGACTTTACATTGACCAAAAAACAGAGCGACTACAGAACCTCAGCTCTGTAATTGTCTGCTATCAGTGGAATGGTTTCTTGTACGTAATACTGAGATTATGTGTGCTGACTGTGATTCATATTTCAGAGGAACACTGACCACACAAAATCAAACAGCATGAGCTAGATATTAGTCATATATAACCCCCCACCATTATACTAACTTCTCATTGGTCAGTGAATACAACATGACGCTGCACTTTCCATCGGCCAGCTCTGTGTAATGAGAGAATGAAAGCAGATTGGGGTAAATGTGTTCTTTGTGATTTCTCACATCTGCCTTCCCATGTCAGCCTAGTACAGTTCTGCCAGCTATCCCTACCTAACCCTGCAATCTCAAGAAAGACATTTATGCTTCTTAAGGCTGAACTGCACAAAACATTGATTTAAGTATATTGTATTTCTCAATGGCCACAAAGGCTACAAATCTCCCTTTGTGTGCACCAAATGCATTTGCAAGCCCAGATATTACCTGGTAAATGTAGCAGAGACATCATCACTGTGCTGCACATACTTTGTGTAGCACTGTGGGAGGGATTCAGCAGGCTCCACCCACTATAGGCTGCCAGCAGAAATCTACAGGAGGGGGCGGAGACAAGACAAATCACCCTGTACAAGGAGAGAGAGCAGCAGTGACCGGTCTTTATTACAGGAAGTGTCACACTGGATTACTGCACAGATCTGGAAGAAGCACGCCAAGATTCAAGTAAGAATACACACAAATCTTATAATTAGACAATATTTGCTATTCCAGGAGTTCAGTTTTATTGTGAATCAGGGATTACAGTAATTATTACTGACCTTCTTCTAAAAATGCTAGTTGCCACTGTTTATTTTATAATTATTTGTTTTCTGATGCAGAACAAGCATGCAGCATGTCAAACTCATAATTGACATGCTTGTTCCAGGTCAGTGTTTTAAAACAACAGTTCAGAGAAGCATGACAGCCAGGCAACTAGTATTTTCAGGGGGATAGATCAGTACTGGCAGCCTATATTTGTCTTCAGCACTAGCTTACATCTTCCAGTCCATAGCAGGAGCACGTTCTCTGGGGATTTCCAGCACCCAGCTCCCCTGGGAGTCAGCAGTGAGGCATGATGAGGGAAACATCACAAGCAGGTAAGTATTTAAAAAAGTCAGTGAGTAAAGCAAGACTTCCATTTTCAGCTGTACGCCCTAAATTCTTCTTTCATGCTTAATTTAGTTTGAGTTTTGTTTCTTTTATTGCGTTCAAACTAGTGATCGACCGATATTGTTTTTTTAATGCCGATACCGATATTTTGGTCATCGGATATCAGTATCGGCCGATATTGGCCGATATTTTCGGACATTTAAACATTTTTTTCTTTTTTTCACAGGTACTGTGGTGGAGGGATCTGGGGGTCTAAAAGACCCCAAACCCCACCTCTGCACGTAAAAGCATTCAAAACGCCAAGTTTGGCTGTTTTGAATGCTGTCATTTTTTTTAATTCGGCGCCGAGTACCTGGAAGTGATGTCATGACATCACTTCCGGGTTTTTACATGGAGACCCGATCAGAGCCGAATGCGGCTTTGATCAGGTCTTCCCTTCGGCGGCCGTGGAGGTAGGATGCCTGGGTCTCCTGGTTGGACGGGAGACCCGGGCGAACCGCAGAAGGCGGCGGGAGGGGGGGGGGGGGGACGTCCCCTCCCGCTCCTTGTAACGACAGCCGAGTCAATCAAAAGACAGCCGACCGTCGACTATGGACGCCGGTATCGGGGTGATGCCTCTAGCTGCAGGCATCACTCCGGTAGAAGCACTTTCCCGAAATACCTGCAATATCGGTAACCTCAGGGGGCGATTCCGATATGTCGGGGAAAGTGCATATCGGCGTTGCCGATAATCGGTCTATCCCTAGTTCAAACACAAATTAACCACTTCTGAACCGGAAGATTTCCCCCCTTAATGACCAGGCCATTGTTTGTGATACGGCACTGCGTTATTTTAACAGACAATTGCGCGGTCGTGTGACACTGTACCCAAATAAAATTGATGTTCCTTTTTTCCTCACAAATGGAACTTTCTTTTGGTGGTATCTGCGATTTTTTATTTTTTGCGCTATAAACAAAAAATTTGACAATTCTAAAAAAAAACAAAAAAAAAAA
Source organism: Pelophylax lessonae (assembly GCF_965119305.1). Classification (NCBI taxonomy): domain Eukaryota; kingdom Metazoa; phylum Chordata; class Amphibia; order Anura; family Ranidae; genus Pelophylax; species Pelophylax lessonae. The sequence continues at coordinate 574,156,638 of NC_138771.1, read as the reverse complement.
CAACAATATTTTTCACATTCTGCTATATAACATTCCCAATAAAAAAAATGTTAAAATCTAATTTTTTCATCATTTTAGGCCAATTTGTATTCTGCTACATATTTTTTGTTAAAAAAAATCCCAATAAGAGTATTTTGATTGGTGTGCGTAAAAGAATCGTGTTTTTTTTACTAGTAATGGCGGCGATCTGTGATTTTTAGCGGGACTGCGACATTGCGGTAAACAGGTCGGACCCCTAACTGACATTTTTTACTTTTTTGGGGGGGACCAGTGACATTACTACAGTCATCAGTGCTAAAAATATGCACTGTTACTGTAATAATGACACTGACAGGGAAGGGGTTAACTCAGGGGCGATCAAAGGGTTAATTGTATGCCTAGGGGAGTGTTTTCTAACTTTGAGGGGGATGGGCTTGTGGAATCAACACAGGGACCTGTGTTTCTAAATAGGAGGAACATAGGCGCTCTGTGCTGATTCCCGAGAGAACAGCGGTCTGCGGGGTCACGGGGAGTAATCGCAGGTGCCCGGTGGCCATCGCTGCCGCCGGCCCCGTGAATCAGCTTTCTCCCGCTGGCTAATGGTGGCGCGTGCAGGCCCCCAGGGTCACACCCGTGGATTGCAGTACAGGTACGGCGATTTGCGCAGCCGAGCCAGCCTGCCGCAGTATATATGCAGCGGGCTATCAGCAAGTGGTTAATTTTGTTTGAGTTTCCTTTGTTTTATTGCGCTCAAACACAAATTTAATGCAAATGGGAGATAATATGAGTTTTAATTGCATACAACTACAATATAGATATCCTATGAAAAGCTGTCAGTAAAAAAAAAGGGTGTAAACTAAACAGCAGTTCATGGGAGTCTATCTAAGGCCCCTTTCACACTTGGGCAACTTAAAAGTTGCGCGATTTTGCAGCAATTTTGCAGCAATTTTTACGCGATTTTGACTGGACTTGAAGCAATGCCTGTGTAATCTTGAGGTCCATGGACCTCAAAATGCATTAAAGTCAGACCAAAGTAGTGTAGGAACTACTCTGAAGTCATTGCAACTTGAAGTCGCACAGATAGGAATGGTACTCATTGAAAATCATGGAGTACGACTTTGCAGTCCCAAGTCGCAGGACAAGTCGCAAAAGTGTGAAAGGGGCCTTAATCCAAGAACAAATAAGTAATATACTGATGATTACAAGTTGTAGCCAGATGCTTAGCTAAGAATGGAGAGGGAGAGAAACACTGGCTGCAGCTGCTCTTTGTCCTGCGGTGCTGAACTGGTTATCAGCCAGAAGAGGGAGCTGCTGAGCAGGAAGAGGTCAATTAACTGATTCAGGCAGCACTGCTCTGTGGGAACTGTAGTCCAGAGGGGAGAGAATCTACTCTACTCAAGAGATTGCCAGGAGGAGGGCAAAGAGGTGCATTTTCTCAAGCTGTACAGGGCAAAGATTCCTCCTTCCATTAGGGAGAATGGAAATCACTGTCCAGTGTTTACCACCACTGCAGTATAACGGCAGCCAGAGTGGGATCCAGAGCACTGAGTTTTGGGATACTGATGGCCAGAGTCACCTGGGTGCAATACAGAGAGTGGAGTGATCACTGTGTTTGGCCAGATGGTAAGCTGTAAAATCGCTAGGCCTGTGAGCTGCTACTGTGGGGATTTACTATCTGCTTCTAGAGAGATTGAGCCCTTCTGACAAAACGGCCATCTAGTAGCCATTTTGTCGCCTGCGGGCTTGAGTGGGACTATTTTCATGTGGACCAACAGTACAACTGGGTTCCAACGGTAGCAGGCTGAAGAGTTAGGGCTAAAGGCTGCCCCTTTACAGATGCTACATAGAGACCTTTACCTATTGCTTATGCTAAGAGGTACTCTCAATAGACGTTGCGCCAATATCCTAACCTTTCTTTTAGAGTGCACTCTAGACTAATTATAGTATTATTATTCACATTACAGTTAATGCTTATATACACTGTTCATTGTTGACTTTGCTGATTCATGAGATAATCCCAGTCTAGTGGTACAGAACTCCATGCTAAGTTACCTTGGCACAGTAATTATACTGTCTAGCAGACTGTGTCTGAACCTACCTTCTGTGTGTTCATTTATGCTCAAACCACCATTTATTCTAAGCTGTACCATTACATTGAGTTAATTTACCACTAAGCAATCTTGTGTCTACTTCCTGATGCTATAACAGCCGAGTTAAAGGTTTTCATACTTGTGTTCTTATAAGTGCTTGCAGTAACTTTTACTCAACCAGAGAGGCTGAGGGTGTTCTTGGAGCTGAGACGCAAAACGGAGAACCCAAATTACCAAGCGGTTTCTGCGGGGTTGGGGTAGCGCTACCCTGTCTTTATATATGGTGGCTGCATTTGTTTTTTCCATTTGTTTATTCTCGCCTGGTGATCCTACCAGTACTGTTCTAAGAGTGACAACATTGAGTACCTGTACTGTATCTATGAGCAGTACTGCCACCCTAGGCCTTCTCCTCTGCATAATGTAAAGAACAGGGGTTGTGCATCCCTAAAGGTGGCCATACATGGATTGAAATTCAGCCGCTTCAACATGGACCGGGCAAATTTTGATCCATGTATGGGCAGGCTGGTTGTAGACAGTGGTCTGCACAGCTGCCAATGACAGTCACCGCAAGGGGAAATGGCAGAGTTTATTTTTAAAGCATTTGTTAACCTAAAAAAAAATATATTGATCCCGTTCCCTTAAGCATGTTATACAGAACAGTGGTTGTTCTGTGTAATTTGGCCCCCTGTATCATCTAAAATACCTGGCTGGCTATGTCCTGCTATCTGTAAACTGACCACGGTATACCATGGCTGCTGAGCCCTGAAACCGTGGTCATCCGCAGCCCTCCTGTCCTCCTCTAAACTCTCTACCCCCTCCCTCCCTGCCTGTCTGCTTCTGTGTCAGTGCCCGCCCCCTCCCCTCCTGTTGCTGTAGTTTAATTTAAAGTTTCATATCCTGTCTACAGTCTGTTTAATATTCCTGTGTGCCCCTTTGTATGTGTTTTTATAAAAATAAGCCGTTCTTTACCAGTTTTCAGAGCGCCGATCACCGCTCACGTGACCTGCTGCCTCTCTCCTCCTCTCGGCCTCTCCTACTCCACTCCCAACTGATGTCAGCCCCACCCACTGCAGGCAGCTGTCAGTCGGGGAGAGAGCGGGCGGGTCACGTGAGCGGCGATCGTCACTCTGAAAACTGGTAAAAACTGCTTATTTTTATTTTTAAACACATACAGGGGCAAGGGCACACAGGAATATTAAACAGACCAGACGGGATGGTATAAAGAGGCTTAACAACAAATTTAAAGGAGAAGTTGCCCCCCCCCCCCCCTGTGCAGGCGCACATGATAACAGCCCAATCTAGGTGTACACTAATGGCAGTGATTGCCACCCCACTGAAAGGCGATCCACACCATCTGTTTTAATCCTGTAAATGCCACACCACTGCACTGCAACCATTTGCAATACACACAGTTGTAGGGGAGTTATGGTGCAGCACCATTCATTTGAATGGGCTGCATTCAGTGGTAGGAGTGTGGAGAATTGGGCGCTCTGGATAACAAGGAGACTTTGACAAACAGAACATGACTGGCTCATGAAATGTGATTAATACACTACAGCAGCACTTCATTAGTGAGAAGCACACTTTGTAGGAAAAACAAAGCAGAGAAGATGGCGCTTTTAAGTGCAGTAATAAAACACTTTAATGCCAAGGAAGGGTTAAAAACACTTACAAGATGGAAGTGAAAACAGTTATACCGAGTAATCCAAAACCTCCATCGGGAGGCCCCCTGGCAGTAAAAACAGCTGCAGGTGGAAGTTCTAACCAATGATTGGTTTGACGAAGGAGTGACTAGGCATGCTCCGAAACATGTCCAGCCCACTCTGACTTCACTTCCGCTTGCCTGGATTCCATGCTGGTCCTGACAGCACGGCTCTCCATCTTGGATCAGAGACACAGGGTTTCCTACCGCTGGTCGGCTGGAACTTCCACCTGCAGCTGTCTTTACTCCCAGGAGGCATAACGCTGGACATTATGGATTCATTGATATGCCTTTTTTTTTACATCTTGTAAGTGTTTTTAAATGCTTCCTTGTGAATAAAGTGTTTTATTACTGCTTCTTAGAAGTGCCTTCTTCTCTGCTTTGCATTCAGCGGTGGTGCTGCTCATTGGGGATAATTTTTGCCACAACAATTTAAAGCCTTAAGCTGCCCGAAGATTAAGCTTTTTGTTTTAGACAGATTCCCCTATCCACACAAGTGGGGTGGATGAAGGAACCCCACCCGCTGTGCCATTGTATTCTGACAGTTTGGACTCCTCTGCTGTCAGAATACACTGATCAGCGGATGCAGCTGATTGGCCGCTGATTGACAAACGTCTTCCAACATTCCCATTTGACAAAAGTCAGTTGCAACCATAGATGGATCGAAATTCGGCTGGTCCCTGCTGAACCCGACAAATTTGGATCCAACTATGGCCAGCCTAACTCTAGCCAAATGTTTAAGTTTTTTAATAGAAGGAAGAAATTAAAGGAATTGTAAAGGCAGAAGGTGTTTTATCTTAATTCATTGTATGCATTAAGATAAAAAAGCCTTCTGTGTGCAGCAGCCCCCCTCAGCCCCCCTAACACTTACCTGAATATCCCTCTCTGTCCAGCGATGTCCACGAGTATCTCGAAATTCTCCCTCCCGATTGGCTGAGGCTCAGCAGAAGCGCCATTGGCTGCCATTGCTGTCAATCAAAGTCAGCTATCCAATCAGGGGAGAGAGGGGGCGAGGCAGGGCTCCATGTCTGAATGGACACATGGAGCTCTGACTCGGCTCAGGTGCCCCTTTAGCAAGCTGTTTGCTCTGGGGGCACTCAACAGGAGGGAGGGGCCAGGAGCACAAAAGAGGGACCCGAGAAGAGGAGGATCCGGGCTGCTCTGTGCAAAACCAACTGCACAGAGGAGGTAAGTATAATAAGTTTGTTATTTTTATGGAAAATATCTAGACTTTACAATCGCTTTAAAGTGATACTAAACACACACTGTTTAATCTGCATTGCCTCTTCTATTTCTGTATGTGGATGATGGCACTGTAATTATTTAAAAAAAACATCTAATTAACTTTTTTCTAATCGATATTCAGCTGTCACATGACCCAGATCTTTTCCAGCCTCTCTGCAGGGGAACATAAGTAGGAGGAGTTTTTAGTCCTCTGCTGCTGGTCACATGTCCAGAAAAAAACAGCCTTTGGAACACAGAGTAAAAATAAATAAATAGTATAAACTGTTTTAAATTGTCATTCAAATATTTATATATTTGAAATCAAATCTTTATTATTTTGTGGTAATAACATGGTGTGGATTTCTGCCAGTCACAGGCTGTGTCACACCTCTCCAGCCTGTGTCTTATAATAAGAGGGAGGTGAAGCCTCCATCAATCTACATGTAATATCCCCCCTCCATTGTGTTTGGCTGGTTAATGGCCATGAATGAAGAGGGAGGGAGTGGTCTGTCATTTACCACTGCGTTTCCCCACATGTGTGACTTTATAGTCATATGGGCTGCTCAGATTTGATATGGAGTAAAGCAGGCATGTCCAACCTGCAGCCCGAGGGCTGCATGCGGCCCAGGACCTCAGGCAATGCGGCCCACTGCCTCTTGACAATTTTTTTTTTGCTGGGGAGGAAAGAAGTCAGGCCGGGGGCAGCTTCCAATTAACGATAGGCAGAGGCTGCCTCAGAGGGGAGGGGGGCGGTAGAGGGGAGCATGTGCAGTGTTTCTGACTCCTACCACCATGACCACTTCAAGTCACTGAAGTGGTCATGGTGGTTAGAGTGTTCCTTTATTATCGATCAGAAGAAGTAAACCTCTGTATACTGATTCCATTTCATTTGATCATCCTCTAGTTGTGTTAAATTAGTGCGGGGGGCGCGGTGGCGCGGGAAGAGCGCAGCGGCATTTTATTACTTATATACCTTAACTATAGTATATATTATATATGCGGCCTGAGAAATTTTCTCTACACTCAATGTGGCCCAGGGAAGCCAAAAGGTTGGACACCCATGGAGTAAAGGCTCAGCATAGAAACTCACTGAAAACTGAGCATGTGCAGAGTTGCCACCACAGCTGCGAAATCCCTAGCTGCAGTGGGGACATGGGCAAAAGGTGGAGATAGAGAGCAGCAGGATCAACTAGGTTTTTTGCAGAATACAGAAAACAAATTTCATAGTGACTGAGTGAGTATGAACAGCATGCAATGCACCATTTATTGATCGTTTTTTATTATGTGGGTTTATTAACACTTCAAAGTGGTACTGGGGGCAGTAGTAGAGCCACAATGTGTAATTATAGATGACATACTGTAATTGCCCATTATAGTCAACTAATTAATCTCTAAGCTTTTCCTTTTCAAGTAATGACCGCCCTCTGATGTTGCCATTCCTGGATGCCCCAAACACACACACACAGCTCTCCCCCCTGCTCATCATGTATATAGGGCTCTGCTGTCCCCGAATGTCTTTATAAAGAGAACCTGTATGCTATCACATGGGGGCTATTGGTCCCCTACATCACTGGTCCTCAACCCTGGTCCTCAGGGCCCACTAACAGGCCAGGTTTGCAAGATAACTGAAATACATCCCAGGTGATATAATTTGCTGCTCAGTGATTGCAGTATTCTAGTCTGCATCTCCCCAAGGTAATACCTAAAATCTGGCCTGTTAGTGGGCCCTGAGGACCAGAGTTGAGGACCACTGCCCTACGTGATAGCAGTAACATTATGTAAAAAATAAAAAGGGTTTTAAAAAATTATAGAGACAGATAGAAAAACATTTTTTTAAAGCCCCTACACCCACCCCCCACATACGCACATACATACAAAAACACGTGTGTATGTACGAAAACGGCGATTGCCTTACAATTGTTATAGATCACCATAGACCATGGGTGTCCAACCTTTTGGCTTCTCTGGGCCACATTGAGTGTAGAGAAATTTTCTCGGGCCGCATATAAAATATATACTATAGTTAAGGTAGATAAGTAATAAAATGCCGCCCCGCCCTTCCCGAACCGCCACACCCCACGCACTAATTTAACACAACTAGAGGATGATCAAATGAAATGGAATCAGTATACAGAGGTTTACTTCTTCTGAGAGATATTAAAGGAACACTCTAACCTATATGACCACTTCAGTGATTTGAAGTGTTCATGGTGGTAGGAGTCAAAAACTGCACATGCTCGCCTCCCCCCTCCCCTCCGAGGCAGCCTCTGCCTACCGTTAGTTGGAAGCCACTGTGGCCATGCCCCCGACCTGACTTCCTTCCTCCCCAGCAAAAAAAAATTGTCAGGGGGAAGTAAGCCGCATTGCCTGGGTATCCGGGCCGCATGTGGCCCCCGGGCCGCAGGTTGGACATGCCTGCCATAGATGCTGGCTGGAATGAATTTTAGCACCAGAGCTCACTGGTAACTCTAAATTGTTGACCTGTAGGGGCTTTTTAGGCATCAACAATAGAAAATATAGGCTACTGAAGTTTGTAATCATTTTACAGGCGCACACATTTTTAAGGCTTGGCATGTTGGGTATCTCTTTACTCGTGTGCAACCTTGTCCTTTATATTTTACCAAAAAATTGGGTAATATGTTATGTTTATCGTTTTTATGTCCCCTAATATTACCTAGTATATTATTTACAGAAATTTTGTGTTTCATAAACTGTTGCGCAAATATCGTGTGACATAACAATTGAAACTACCACTATTTTATACTGTAGGGCACATGTGTCAAACACAAGGCCCAAGGGCCAAATCCGGCTCACCAGTCCATTTTATGTGGCCCTCGCACCCCTCCTACAGCTGCAGCATCCCCCACATCTACACCCATACCTTGTCTCAGCAGTCAGCGGCAGAGAGGAGGACAGAACTCCCCCCCGCCAGATTTTGCACTTCTCCATGCAGATGCGGAAAGGCTCGTCTCTGAGCCCCCCCCCCCCCCTTTGTCTAAGTAGTCAGCAGCAGAGAGGAGAGAACTCCTCCTATCCTGGTCTCAGCATTTAGCAGTCTTAAGTTCTTTCTAAAACCAGTAATAATTGAAATCAGAGGCACGTATTTAATATGATAAAGAGTAGATACATTTATATAGCCTTACAGATACAACCGACCCTTTGTGCGCAACCATAATGCTGATGCGCCCCAGGATGAAATTTTAAAACCCCTGCTCTAGGGTGTCTGCTTTCAGAAAGTATGTTTGAGGGTTTCAAGTAATCTTCAGGTCCAAAATGATTTTTAAAACGTGTGCAAACACTCAAGTTACTGTTCCGCTATGATATGTAAAAGTCATACTAATTGGATATAATTTTAATCAGCAAACTTTGTTAATTATATTTTGGGGTAGATATAAAAGATGTGCAAATTACGTAAACATTGCATTGGGAAATATTACAGGAAAATGTTTTTTTTTTATTTTTTACTATTTACTCCCTATAAAAATCAGGGAAATAAAAATCCATGTATCCAATTTTGCCAAATTTAAGCCATACATTTTATGTTAGCATTGACTACAAAAGATAAATATGCAGAAAAAAAAAAAAAAAAGCTCTGGGACGCAGGAGGATTTAGGAGAAAAAGGCCCGGGACTCCAGTGGTTAAGGGATTTTTTGTGTTTGTTTTCTATCTGCCCGGAGTTCAGATTTACAATACAGGACTTAATTAGTTACATTTTAGTAAAGGTGTAAATTAACAAGTAACTTATTATGTTAGTATATCCAGTGTTCAGGCTGCATCGCAGCACATAGCATATGAAAGCTCTATACATTTTGTCTTCTTCTAAATAAAATGTACAATCCTGCATCAGATTAAATTCATACAAATTGTAATTGGCTGATACTAAAATGTAACAAAAAAACAATTTTTTCATGAACATAAGTTTTAGACACAATTAAAGTATATAACAGAGGGCAAAACTTTTTTTTTTTCCCCTCATGTTTTAGAGGAATTAGAAGCCCTTTCAGGTTTGTATTGCTGTCTTTGTCCCCGTTAGGGAAAATCATCCCTGCTATTTATCCTGGTGACCGTTATTTAGGTCCGGTTCACACTTATGCGAGTGCGGGAAGGCTGCGAATCCGCAGCCTGTTCCCGCATCGCACACGCACCCCCGGCAGTTCACACTGCCATATGCGATACGCTGGGGGTGTCAATGTAATCTTAACGACACCCCCAGTTTGATCGCATATCGCAGTGCGATCGTGCAGTTCGCACAGGATCGGATCGCACAAGTGTGAACCACTGTGCGATCCGATCCTGATGCGGCTTCCAAAAAGGGTCCTGTGCGAGTTTGCTGCGGCTGTGTATGGCTAAAGTGTACAAAGTGTATGGCTAAACTCGCACCGCACAGCCGATCGCATGTAATGAAGGAGCAGTGCGCTCTGACATTGCATGCGAACCCGGCACTCGCAGTAGTGTGAACCGGGCTAAAAGTGAAAGAAAATCCCAAATTTTAAGTGGTCACCAGAACAGAAATATAAATAGGAAATCTTCCAAAGGGGACACTAGTTCTGGTGACTATTAGGGGTTTCTCTCACTTTAAAGGGATTTCTTATCACTTCCTGTTTTGGATAGGGGACACAGATAGAAATTATAACCCTCCTTTATACAAAAATGTTTTGCTTTTAGTTCTCCTTTAAAGAAACCTTTTTTAACCAACATTAGTTACAGATGGCTCATAAACTTGGATGGTTGACAACCCTGGCCGGTAATCCCATCCTTTCTGGAATAGAACATTCCTTAGTTCACTGATGTGTTTCTTCAAAAGTAATAAAGTGTTTTTCAAAGATTCATAGTCTAACAATTTTTTTTAATGTTGTAAATAGAATAGGGAAGAATTATCATTTCCTCCATAGTTTCATTTTTTCTGGAACCCTATTGGGGACCTTTTCCCTCACTTCCTGCCCCTGTGACACTCACACAAAACATGGGGAAAGGAAGCCACAGACAGAAATCAAAACATTGTCAGAGGTTATCACTCTGTCCCATTAAAATATGTTCCCATTGGAGAGATTTCCTATTATTTCCTGTCCTGACATGCAATTAAGAACACAGATGGCAATAAAAACCTGAGGCTCTATCCCTCCCCTGTTATTTCCTATGTAACCAGATTTTTTGTTACTGGGCTATGCAGCTTCTATAATGTATTATTATTACTAACATTGCCTGAATGCAGTTCCCTTTTTCTGTCACAAGATGGAGCCCTTTTGACTTTGAGCTTCTGATCCTTTCATAAACTGGTGGGCCAGGTAGGGTCTTTTGGCTCTGATGAAGAGGCATAGCCTCGAAACGCGTTAGCCGCTAACTATTATGACTGTGGACTGCAATCTAATGGACTCTGTCATTTTAATCTGATATGCTGGCTTACAACTTATGTTTGTGAGTAGATATATTTTTATTTGATAATAATAAAGCTCTATTGAGGGTAATGCGCTAGGCCAGTGTGCCCTTTCTTTGTTTTTGTTTGTAGCTTTTGGTCAACCACCCAGGTCGTAGTGGGCAGCAAGGCTTCGCCATTGAAGATGCCAAGTAGGAGTCCCGTGACAGGAGTGAACTGGGAGCCTTGTGTCTGAGCGCAGAAATTAGATGCTTAGCATCAATATTTTCTTCTGATCCTTTCGTGCATGGTCTTTTGAATGCTGGGAGATGTAGCTTGGGCTAGGGGTGGTACCATTTCCATTGCAGGCAAAAAAAAACTGAAGGATCCAGTGTGCCTGGAGGCAGGAGGAGCCTAGGAGGAACAAGATAAATAGAAAAGCCTGGGAAAGAGCGCCATTGTGTGTAGAGGTTGAAAGCCTGTGGGAGAGAGCGAGAACACTTAGGAGACCAGATAGTGGCTGTGTGCTGCATCAGTTTAAGAGGGCTGAACGATTAGCTGCAGACTACTGGAATAAGTCAAAGAAGGTACAGCTGGCTTCTGTGGACAAGTCCTGCACCGAGACACAGCCAGAGAGCTGGAGCATAAAGTTCAGGTTGGACGCTTGCTAACGCTACCACACAGGAACCACCCAGAGACTGCTGCTGTGCCACAGGAGTCATCATTTATCCAATTACCACAGGAAACCACCTAGAATCTACACCATCCTAAAGCGGCCTCCTCCATTGAAAGAATTTCAGCTACTTCAGATGCAGCGGAGTGGAAATTCAGCTACAGTGGATATACAGGGGAGTTGGTGAGCAGGTCATTGACCCATTGGTGACCTTTCTGCTAACTTTGTGAATAACCGTTAGGAAGATTTATTGCTCCAAACCTCTACTGTTGCTCTTCATCTGCTTGCTATTGAGCATCACTAACCCTGTTCACCAGAGTACACATTTATACATATACTACAGTATGTTAACCTATTTGTTGGCCTCTACCATTTTAGTGTTCTAGCTAGAGTGCAGAAAAACCCTACATCTTTAAGCGAGCCAAAATCTTCAAGGGCCCCAACATAGCCGGCAGAAGACTAGGTTTAAAGGCATTGTAAATGCAGAAGGTTTTTTTTTTATCTTAATGCAACTTACATAGTTACATAGTTAGTGAGGTTGAAAAAAGACACCAGTCCATCCAGTTCAACCTATGATGTGTGTGTGTGTGTGTGTTTGCTGTTAACCGTTCATTGGCCTGTCCATTAAGTTGGGGGCCCATTCATTCTGGTAAGCAGCCATCTTACATTACTTATCACGGGTGTTTTCCTCCTGCCTCACCATCTTTTGGGACTCAACCTTTGGATTACTACTCTCCACATATTATCCATTCTTGGCACTCATGACCCTTATGGACTTTGGTTTTTCACTGGTTGTATCACCCCACTTGTTTTTATGACTTATGTGGTATTCAAATATATAATTTTGGTTGTTACTAGCGCTACACTATTTTGATGTACAACCGTTCATTGTATACCCCTGTATGTTGTGGTCTTTAAGGTGCCCATCTAATAGTTCTTTTAAACTATTGATACTCCCTGCTGATACCACTGCTTGTGGGAGAGAATTACACATCCTTACCGCTCTGACAGTAAAGAACACTTTAAGCAGTTTAAGGTTAAACTGTTTATGTTCTAGTTTTAGTAAGTGGCCCCGTGTCTTATTGAATTGCCTTTCTCTGAAAAGTTTATTCCCTATGCTAGGGTCACCAGTTCGGTATTTGTACATTGATATCATATCCCCTCTCAAGCGTCTCTTCTCCAGAAGAGGCTCAATGCTTGTAGTCTTTCCTCATGTCCTCCATTCCACTAATTATCTTTGTGGCCCTTCTCCGAATTCTCTCCAGTTCCAGCACAACCTTTCTGAGGACCGATGCCCAGAACTGGACGGCATACTCAAGATGTGGCTGGACCAGAGTCTTGTAGATTGGGAGAATAATCGTTTTATCTCTGGAGTGAATCCCCTTTTTTAAACATGCCAATATTCTGTTGGCTTTGCTTGCAGCATCTTGGCATTGTATGCCATTGCCAAAATCTATTGTCGTCTTTCCATCTTAGATTCTCCTAGGGGTTCACCCCCTAGCGAGTAACTTGCGTTCCTATTTCTGGCATCCAAGTGCATTACCTTACATTTTTCAACATTAAACCTCATCTGCTATGTAGTTGCCCACCCAATTATTTTGTTCAGGTCTGCTTGTAAGGTTTCCACATCCTGCATAGAAGATATTGGCCTTTTTAGCTTAGTATCATCCGCAAATACCAAGATTGTGCTGGAAATCCCATCCTCTAGGTCGTTTATAAATAAATTAAACAGGATTTATCTCAGAACAGATCCTTGGGGGACCCCACTTTCCACACCACATCTTATATCTTTTATCTTTAGCTTCTGTGTGCAGCAGCCCCCCTCAGCCCCCCGAATACTTACCTAAACACGTCTTTATCCAGCGATGCTGCAGGAGCATCTAAGCTGCCTGGGACTCCCCTCCTCATTGGCTGAGACAGCAGCTCGGTGCGATTGGCTCCCACTGTTGTCAATCAAAATCATTCAGCCAATCAGAAGAGAGAGGGGCGGGTCACGGCTCCGTGTCTGAATGGACACAGGGAGCTGTGACTTGGCGCAGGTGCCCCCATAGCAATCTGTTTGTCTGTTTGCTGTGGGGGCACTCCACAGGAGGGAGGGGCCAGGAGCATCGAAGAGGGACCCGAGAAGAGGAGGATCTGGGCTGCTCTGTGCAAAACCAACTGCATAGAGGAGGTAAATATACCATGTTTGATATTGAAAAAAAAAAAACAAGACTTTACAATCACTTAAGGACTGTACATAATCATTACTAAATGACAACTCTTTCATAGGGGCCCTGGCTTAGCTCTTACATTAAAAGAGCCCATTGGGAACTTAGCCTTAGATGTGTTAGTAGCCATTTGGTTGCCTTTCTTGGCTCATGTAGTGATGAGAGCTGCAGTATACACTGGCCTGATTTGAGTTTGCCGTGTTTTTTACTCCTCAATATATTCTCTCTGCTAAATTTTCCGCCGTCATATCTTGTTTACCTTATAACTACTTTAAAAGGTTTTACCCCCGTAATAAACAGGGCATTTTTTGCTATTTGGCACTTTTTAATGCTGTACGCAAACAAACTTTATATAATTTTTCCCACAAATAGGGATTTCTTTTGGTGGTATTTGATTACCACTGGGGTTATATATATATATATATATATATATATATATATATATATATATATATATATATATATATACTATCTGTTATAGAACATATCCAATAGAAACATTTTAAAAATTAAATTTCTTCAAAAATATATTTTTTCTTTGGTAAAAAAAATTACCCCCCCCCCCCCCCCCCGTGAGGCAAGTGGCATACAGCTGATAAAACAATGTTGTACAATGGCACATTTCAGGAATGACAAAGTTGGACATGGCATGATGGCACATTACAAAAATGAAACCTGTTAATTATTAATATTAGCTGATATACATGCCTTGGCATCAAATAGATAAAATATATAATTACAAACAATTGCAAAATTTCCTATATTGAATCAAGATATGGATGCATGATTATGATATGGCTGCATCCAATAAAAGCTCAACGCGTTTCATGCGCTAAACGCACTTCCCGTCTTTGGCGGGAAGCAGAGTCCAGGGAGGAGGAGGCTGACGGCTGGTCTCTCCTCCTGCTGTATGAGGAAAGTGGTCATAGGCAGTCGGCCTAGTGTACCAGGTGTGGAGCTGAGCTGCAAAGGATCCAGTAGAGCTGACAGTGAAGCTGCTGGCAGAGTCTTCTGGGTAAAACAGTGTCTGTGAGTACCAGGGGACTTGCCAAAGGGTCTGCCAAGGAAGGGGGACCACTCCAGTGAAGTCAGAGGATCAAGGGGCCAGCTTACACAGAGTGTCAGAGTAAAAGGGGGTGCCGTTTATAACCCTGAAGAATAGGGACAAAGGGGGTGCCGAGTAAGACCCTGAAGAGTGATTCACAGTGCAGTACAGTTCGGTTAATTCTTCTTTACTAAAGTGGCAAGGTGAAGCAGCGGCCTTGCCTCACTCAGCGTTACATAGAAGTCCCAGCAAATGTGCATAGTTTGTTCAGTTGGAGTATCCCACTCATCCCTTCTCCTATCCCAGTTCTCAAATAAATCAACAAAAACCAAAACCCCATGACTGTTTTCTGACTGAGCCAAGCACTTAGAATATGCTATTTTGTCAAGTTGTTACTATGGGTAACCCAGGGGAATCCATAACCAGCAGCTCCCAAGGGAGTAGTGCTACATATTGAATCAAGATATAGACAACCAACAACCAAGAAAACAGAAAGTGATATGGTGTAGGGAGTGAATAAGTTTGGAAGAGCATGAAAAGTAAACCCCAAAAGGGTTTTCTTGGTTGTCCCAACCTCTTCCTTTTTTATTCAATTACAGGAATGGAGACGCATGATCTGGTTGTATCAAGGGTTTTATTTACAGTCCCAAATCCCCCCCCCCCCTTTCATATTTCTTCCCCAGAGTAGTACAATGTTACTATGGTAACATTATATTGCTCTGGTCACAGTGTGTTTAAAAAAAAATTAAAAAAAGAAAAAAAGCAATAAAACATTTTTAAAAAATGTCAATTTTTTAATTTTTTGGTACTGTGACTAGTAAGTGTCCCTGATCATCGCCACACCAGTTATATGATGACACTGTACTGCACTGGTCAAAGTGAGTGAAAAAAAAAAAAAGTTGTAAAACTTTTTTTTTATTTTTTCATTTTTCCCAAAAATTATAACAAAAAATGATAACTTCAAAGAAACCTGCCATACCTCTTACTAAATACCTTGGACTGTCTACTTTCCAAAAAGGGGTCATTTGGTATTTGTACTGTCCTGGCATTTTTGGACCTCAAGAAGAGTCCGTAAGTAGATCAGGATTGACCAATGTTCACATATATACCATAATTTGTGAACTCTATAACTTTCCTACAGACTAAAGTGGGGTACATACTAAAAGGAAATCGGCCGAACGATCGTCTGATTTTCCTCGTTGTTTCACAGCAAGACAGAACCGAGGAAGGAAAAGATGTATGAAAAGTATTGTACAACAAAGGCTTTTTTTTTGTTGTATATTGTTTCTGATCATGCGAAGTGTTTCGTTTCAGATTTTTCTCGTCTGAAAACAGTACATATTAAATGAAAAGTTTGAACCTTGAGAAATTTTAGTTTGGAAGGTCGGGATCCGCTGTCTAAAGTTGTGTATACACTGTCAGAAAATCATACAATGGTTCCTCAGACAAAAATGTCTGCCCGATTTTCTAATAGTGTGTATGGGGCCTTTAAAATATAAACTGATTCCGGGTATTTTCACCAAAGAAATGTAGCAGAATATATTTTGGGCTAAATTCATGAAGAACAATTATTTATTTGCTAAATTTTATAAGAGAAATGAAGAAAAAGGCGTTTATTTTTAAAAATTTTCAGTCTTTTTTTGTTTATTTAGCAAAAAATAAAAAACCCAGTGGTGATTAAATACCACCAAAAGAAAGCTCTATTTATGTGAACAAGATTATAAAAATTTAGTTTGAGTACAGTGTTGCATGCCCGCGCAATTGTCATTCAAATTGCAACAGCGCTGAAAACTTTCCTGGGCAGAAAGGGGGTAAAAGGACCCGGTATTAAAGTGGTTACGTTTAAAGTTCTGGGAGGACGTCATTTGACAGCACTCCAGAACGGCCGCTCTTGGGGGGTCCTAGGAACATGGCACGACACCGATCTTGGTAAAGAGCCAAGGACGTGCCTCTTTACCCATGTGATCGGCTGTGTCCAATCACAGCCGGTCACATGTAAAGGAGGAAGTGTCGTTTATCGGCGCTCCTCACGTCACACAGTCAGAGGGTGTGGCGAGGAGAGCCGATCAGCGGCTCCTCCTCAAAGGGGAGTCCAGGACAAGTAGTCAGGGCACTGATCATCACCAAATGACACCAAACTGTGAATATCAGTGACACCAATCAATGCCCATCAGTGACACCAATGCCCATCAGTGACACCAACCAGTGCACATCAGTGACCCCAATCAGTGCCCATCAGTGACCTCAATCAGTGCCCATCAGTGACCTCAATCAGTGCCCATTAGTGATGGCCGTCAGTGCCCATCAGTGCCTGCTCATCTGTGCTGCCTATCAGTGCCACCCGTCAGTGCCCATCAGTGCCGCCTATCAGTGCCACTTATCAGTGCCCATCAGTGCCACCTAGCAGTGCTCATCAAGGCTGCATATCAGTGCCACCTATCAGTGCCCATCAGTGCCGTATATTAGTGCCTCCTCATAAGTGCCACCTCATCAGTGCCCAAAAGTGCCACCTCATCAGTGCCCATCAGTGCAGCCTATCAGTGCCCATCAGTGCTGCCTCAACAGCGCACAACAGTGAAGGAGAACAATTACTTATTTACAAAATTTACTGACAGAAACTAAGAAAAACCTTTTTCTTTTACTATTTTTTTTTATTTAATTTTTAATTTTCTGTATTTTATTTTTTTTTTGTAAAAAATAAAAAACCCAGTGGTAAATAAAAACCACCAAAAGAAATCTCTATTTTTTTTAAATTATAAAAATGTATTTGGGTACAGCATTGCATGACCACGCAATTGTCATTCAAAGTGCGACAGCGCTGAAAGCTGAAAATTGGCCTGGGCAGGAAGGGGGTGAAAGTGCTCAGTATTGAAGTGGTTAAAACCACTTTAAAGTTTTTTTATTTTTTTTTGCAATTGTGTTATAGGGAGGGGGCAGGAGAAAGGAACATTAGAAAACGAGTAAAGGCTCTATACTGGCACCGCCGACGCACACCAGTGGCCGCGTTCTACCGCAACCCTTGGTATGAACGGGCCCTAACTAAAATCTTTTAAAATCCACACACACCAGCTGAAAGTAGAAAATGTGCTTCATAAGACAGCTGGAGCTACCCTATAAAAAAGACAAAAAAAGTACAAATCATAAGAATTGAATGATGTGTACAAGAGGAAGAGAAATCGTCACTCTCTGGGCTGAGGACAGCTGCCAAGTGTGGGGGGCTCCAGATGTACCTGTGGCTTATTTGCGACGTGTTAATGTGGTGACATACTGGTCAGGGACAAGTCATAGCAGAAAATGCCTATTGTATTGTGTCTGTGTGCAAGCTTCCTGCTTCTACTGTACTCTATGCTAACCCAGCCCACAGTTCTGAGAGCTTCTTTTGTGTGAGCGTAGGGGTGTGCGCAAGGCGTGCCTGCCACACTGACTGTCAGGGGAAAGACTCGCAGAGTAGGAAGCAAACAAACACAGAAGAGACAGCAGAGATTCTGATGAGTATGATCCTTGTACAAGCCACAATCTACAATCACTTCTCTGCATGCTTACCAATAGACTCTTCATGACCTGCATGGAGGAGCCTATCTATCCAGGTCCTGGTACAGCTAGTAGTAGGTAGTCCCATTCAACAGGACCTGTCCTGGATCATTGGCTGCAGACATTGAAGGATCACACAACTCTGTACTTGGCTGCAGACGCATTGACTGAAACTCGCTCCCAGCGCAGAACGATCGCACAACTCTCCACAGTCTACGACTTGGCGAAGTTCTCCTTTACGCTGTCCCAAGGGAGGAAGGACATTATAGAGAACTGACACAGGGTTCAGTTATCAGATGGGAACGAGAGGTCACACAATGGAAAAGCATAGGACTGACCATGCCATGTGCTGAGGTAGGTTGGTTTTTATTTTATTGGTGCGCTCTTTTCAATTAGTTGACATGAATATGGTAAGACTACATGCCCATGGGCGATTCGGCCCGTCAGCGTCAGATCCTGTTTTTTTTTGGCACCCAGGAAGCACAGGTGGGATGTCCAGCTCTGCTGACAGGCTGAAATACCTGATGATGTACCGTAATCACATTTAGGACCACGTGCGTTCACGAACGTATGCCCCAAAAACAGGAGTTCTGCATTCTAGGTATACAGCCCTAAACACGAGTATCACTAAATACAGTGCCCAGCTGTCACATATTTCAGTCTGCCCCCCTCCACCCGGGCACCCAAAAATGCCAGGATTTAACGTTAATGGGCCAAACCCTGTCTAGGGGGGCAAATGTGTACCATACTGATGACCTGTGACCCTCGTTAAGGTTACGTTCACATTCTGTGCATGTTGGGAACGTGCGCAAAATTGCATGCTTTCCTAAAGCGCACTACCCTTAAAGCGGAGCTCCAGGTTCCTTGAGAAAATATTAAAAGTCGGCAGCTACAAATACTGTAGGTGCTGATATTTAAATTAGGGACACTTACCTGTCAAGGAATCCAGCGGTGTCTTGAGCCAAGCTGATTTTTTAACTGGCTGTCGCCCCCATCTGGGCTAAGGGAAACCAGCAGTGAAGCCTTTTGGCTTCACAGCTGGTTCCCTGCTGTACATGCATGAAGCGCACTGCACTTTGTGAATGGAGGGAGGCAGAACGTCTGGCTAAATTTGCCACAGCGAAGTCAGCCGGAAGTGGGAGCAGGGACCCGTCAAAACCAGGTACCCGCTCCCCCCTGAAAGGGGCCAAATGTGGCAGCAGAGGGGGGGAGGAGACAAACAAGTGGAGCTTCCCCTTTTAGGTGGAGCTCCGCTTTAAGCAGATGCCCAGCAGTGCCATTAATTCCTAATGGCACCCCCATGTATGTGCTAATATGTGCATTTACCTGCATCCCAAAAGACATGGTGCAATAGCATTTAATAGTGATGGGCCATACCACCCATTTCTATGGGGCCTAAATGTGCAACATGCTGATGACCTGTGATCGTTGTTAAGGTTACATTCACACTCTGTGGAGGTCAGGAATGTGCGTAAAAATGTGTGCTTCCCTGAAGCAGACATGTGCCGGTGCCAATAATTCTTAACAGCACCCCCATGCATCTTTTAACACGTGCATTTTCATGCATGCCAATATTCATGGTGCCACAGCATCTTGCAAAAGTGTCAGGGACTTATTTTAGACATTTCTTGCGCATAGGGCAGCCCATTGAAATGAATGGGCTGCCCTACACACAACATACGGGAGTGCGTACGCATTCCGTCACTCCTGCATCTTGTGAACAGAGCCTCAGACATACACTATATAAAGTATTGGGACTTTCCACACACATGACTTTTATTGTCATTCCAGTCTTAGTCCGTAGGGTTCAATATTAAGTTGTCCCAACCTTTGCAGCTATAACAGCTTCAACTCTTCTGGGAAGGCTGTCCACAAGGTTTTGGAGTGTTTATGGGAATGGTTGACCATTCTTTCAGAAGCGCATTTGTGAGGTCAGGCACTGATGTTGGAGAAAAGGCCTGGCTCACAGTCATCCCAAAGGTGTTTTATCAGGTTGAGGTCAGGCCAGTCAAGTTCCTCCACCCCAAACTCACTCATCTATGTCTTTATGGACCTTGTTTGTGCACTGGTCCAAATCATTTGGTGGATGTGGGATTTTGGTGTGGGGTTGTTTTTCCAGTCGTTGAGCTTGGCCCTTAGTTCCAGTGAAGGGAACTCCTAAGGCGTCAGCATACCAAGACATTTTGGACAATTTTATGCTCCCAGCTTTGTGGGAACAGTTTGGGGATGGCCCTTTCCTGTTCCAACATGATTGCGCACCAGTGCACAAAGCAAGGTCCATAAAGACATGGATGAGTGAGTTTGGGGTGGAGGAACTTGACTGGCCTGCACAGAGTCCTAACCTCAACATGATAGAACACCTTTGGGATGAATTAGAGCAAGGACTGCAATCCAGGCCTTCTTGTCCACATCAGTGCCTGACCTCACAAATGTACTTCTGGAATATTGGTCAAACATTCCCGTAAACACACTCCTAAACCTTATGGACAGCCTTCCCAGAAGAGTTGAAGCTGTTATAGCTGCAAAGGGTGGGCCAACTCAATATTGAGCCCTACGGACTAAGACTGGGATGCCATTAAAGTTAATGTGTGTGTAAAGGCAGGCGTCCCAATATTTTAGTAATATAGTGTATCTAAACCCAAGAAAATTTTTTTTTTAATATATTGCCACTTATAAGTCCTTAGATGTACCTTTATTTTGACTGAGAACTTTTTCTACAAGTACAAAAAATACCTGTTGATTACATCAGAAATGTAGGGCCCTTTAACTTCTTGTGCACTGAACTGCAATCTCAAACAATGTTATCTCTCCTCTGAACTACAAAGCAATGCAATCTCTTTCTAATGGAGATGAGGAGAAGAACAATGAGTGGGTGTTGTCACCCTAGAACAGGAAGTATGTTAGTGGCAGGATCATCAGGTGAAAATAAACTGTGCTTCTCTATGCAATGCAGGCAGTTTATGGCTGGTGAAAGGAGCCAACAGTGTTTTACATAATTTCCTGAAAACAGGAAGCTGTAGTAACGCCCACATGTGATGCTGAGTCTCCATGACTGAAATTAATGAAACCCAATAGGTGGGGTCAGGGACAGTGAGGGAGGAATGGGCAAAATGATGCTGGACACTGTGTTACAGTGTGCAGTGAAATCGGAGGAAGAAGATTCAGTACAGGAGAGGGGACCGTACAACTGGGAAGACTGAAGGTAAGATTGGAGCTCATCAATGTTGCATGCACCCTATTTTTAGTCTATCTCGGCACATGCCATTGATTACTATATGCAGCGTTTTCAGTGAGGGATTTTTTTTAGCAATACAAAAATTCAGTTTTGGGTGGACATCAATCAGTTGACCCTGAATTACGATTTCTCTCTGAGATCTCAATGGTGTGTTTTACCAGCAGCAGTTTGGGTGTCTGCATCCACCCAGCAAGAACATAACAAAGGCGTCATTCTACATTATGGAAAATCATCTGACATGTGTGACACCATCACTTGGCTTTTTAATGGCCACAGCAGGTGGTTGGAACCAGGATTTCTGGCGGAAACATCTAACCACAGAAGTCCAAAGGGAATTTAAGGAGCCAGAAAGTGATTCAACTGGTCATCACCAGCACAAAGCTAAAGCACTAATTTTGGGTGGACTTGGCCGTGATTGGCCAGTGACATCCTGACTGTAAATTATCAGGACAGGATTAGACTATGCAGAACAAGAGACGATAGTTTTGTGCAACAAAGACATATACAGTGAATCCACAAAGTCTAGTTCCACAGAAAATCCACAATGTCTAGTGATCTGTGGATCACCAGGAAAGGATTGGATTCGATCTGTTGTCTAATGCTCACTTTATTGTAAATAAATGGATCATACAGTGCTGGGATTACCTGTACTGTCTGGTGATCAGATTTAAGATT
The DNA here is from genome assembly GCF_965119305.1 of Pelophylax lessonae. Taxonomy (NCBI): domain Eukaryota; kingdom Metazoa; phylum Chordata; class Amphibia; order Anura; family Ranidae; genus Pelophylax; species Pelophylax lessonae. The sequence goes on along the minus strand of NC_138771.1, from coordinate 574,134,920 downwards.
ACAGGAAAGGATCACTTAGGCCTGATGATCACTTTACTGCTGATTATCATCACCACATCATTAAGTTCTACCATTATATCTAATGTCCAGTGACCTCCTGGCTGTAGTTTATCAAGACACATTCAGATAGCTTTACCATGATGGTTATGAAGATAGATCTGTTGTCTGATGATAACTTCATTGTAAATGAATGGATCATACAGTGCTGGGATTACCTGCTCTGTCTATTGATTTGATTGTGGATTACCAGAAAACGATCACCCGGGTCTTGGATGATATCTCACGTTTGATGATTACTTTACTGCAGATTATTATCTAAGGATCATACAGTACTGGGATTATCTGTAATGCTGAGTGATTTGGTTGCAGATTACCAGGAATGGATCACCCGGATCTTGGATTATATCTCATGTATGATGATCATTTTACCGCAGATTATTATCACCACATCATACAGCACTACCATTATATCTAATGACCAGTAATCTCCTGGCTGTAGTTTATTAAGACACATTCAGATAGCTTTACCATTATAATTTATGGTGAATATATGGAATGATCAGAACGTTATAGATTATCAGACCCTTATTATACCATTTATAACTAGTGTCTAATAAAAGTGTCCATGGGATTTAGAGCATACCGACACATGCAGCCATCTTTAGAAGAACTATAGGCAAAATCTTTTTCGTGTAATTAGTATAGTAATTGATTGAAAAAATTGTATGATCAAGAACAAAAAACAAAAGAATACAATACAATACATCACTTCCGAAATTGTATTCTGTCACACAAGAATTTTCATAACTTTAGTAACCTATTGGTTTTCAACAGAGGGTCATTTGTCTGATATTCTTATTGTGTGTACTAAGCATAAGTAAAGGTTATAACCCATGTCAGGTTATTTTTTTCCATCTGTGTCCCATTGAAGAAATGTGTCTTCTCTTCCTGTCCCTTAGCCAAAACACCAAGTGAAAGGAAATCCCTACAAATTGAGGGATCCCAGGTCACCAGAACTAGTGTCCCCATTGGAAGATTTCCCCTCTATTACTTTTCTGGGAACAACCCAACATTTGGGATTTTCTTTTACTTTCACTTTCAATGATAATGGTAAACAAGACTAATAAAGAGGGTCTCCCTATCCTCTCTATACAAAACAAAAAAAAAGTTTTGCCTATAGTTGTACTTTAATACTCATGTTTCCCAACCAATTCCTGGTCACCATGGAGCCGGGCAGGAATACTCCCCCTTAAGACATCATAGTTGCAATGCAGTTGCTCTGCATTTTTGGCAACAAGAACGCACTCCTGGAGGAGAATAGGACAAGCTCTCGGACACACCGATGCTGATTTTCGGCTGTGTGTGGTGAGAAGCACCTAGTACAAGCAGTTATATGACTTGAGGATTCATTTTAAAGTCTTTGTTGGTTAGGGGTGGAGTATACAGCCAACGCACTTTTGGGCATGTGGACTTCCCCTTCTTCAGGGCTAAAGGCAACAATTAGTAAAATAGAGTTTTAGCCTAGGGTAACCACAGGGTTGGGGTGTGGAGTTGGGACTAGTGTCGGAGTTGAAGGCAGTTGTATGAGTAGCCTAGTCTGCAGCACTGACATGAAAAGGATTCTGTAAAAACTGCTGGATAAAAGACGCTGGTAATAGCTTTTTGTAGTTGCGTTTTAGTAGCATGTTAGGAGCGTTAGCGGTTTTTTGAGCATTTTTGCATTTCCAAAGGAAAAAAAGCTAAAAAAAAAGCTATTAGTAGCCTTTAGGAGCCTTTAGGAATTAGGATCATTTAGCAGCGTTTAGGAGCGCTTCTGCTGGAAAAGCCCTCTAAGAAACTCTTTTTTTTTCTGCTCCGAGATGCTGAAGCTCAAAAAATGCTAATAGCCTAAAATAGTGTGCATGGGCACATAGGATAACACTATTTAGCTTGTAGGAGCAGAAAAAAATGCAAATGCTAATACCAGCTTCTAGGGCCTTAGAAAAATGCGAGTGTGCATGGAACCTAGCACTGGCACAGCTTTAGGAGGAGACTCATTGTATAGCTGTGTACAGCCACTGTTAAGCCTACCATCTACCTATAGAAAGGCACACAGGATGTGGGCTGCAGGGATTGCGGGAGGTGTAGTTCTGACAGACTGAGCTGGCTTGATGAGCTGAAAATTCCATAGTGCAATGGGGCAAAGAGGAGAGGTGGTTCTCTGCTGGTTTCCTGGGCTAAAGAAAATAAGTGTGAAGGCTGTTTCTGAAAGGACTGTGAGCACATCTGGCTGCTAAAAGGCCACTTACACCTGAACCTTAGAGGGGTACAGGCACAGTGACAGACATTCTAGGACATCAGAGAGTGCCACGGATGTTGGTGGAACCCGCTGCCCGATTGAGGGGAAAGGATGTTGCAGAAACAGACCAGCTGTGTTTTACTTAGTATACAGAGGGAGACCACTTGCTAACACAAGAAGTTGGTGAGAGGCCACTGGCCAAATCCACATTACACTTGACAAAAGACAATTCCTTCCATTCCCTCTTTTCCCATTTTTTTCTCTATACAGATTAGGATGTGGTACCACCATGCAGCCTCTCTTTTTCTTCTATTTGTAAAAGGAGGACAGTGTTATCTCTAAACACCACAGAGCTAGTGACTTTATCTGTGCTTAAAGGGACCAGAGTCAGTGTCATCATCAGTGCTTAAAGGAACCAGAGTCAGTGTCATCACCAGTGCTTAAAGGGATATTATAATCAGTGCTTCGACATAACAGTTGGGCCCCAACAAGCTGGCCAGCAGTATCATAATGCAGGGCATAGTACAGACTGCTGAACTGTCTGTAATTCTCCTTAGTTAGGATTGTCTCAATATAGGGTTTAGGAAAAGTTGCTCTCTAAACCCATTACTTGTTTTACAGCATGTTTCATTCTACTGTTCACCTGTTTGCAATATATTCCTTACTATAGTTTAACTGTTTCTGTTGTTTCATATCTCTTTTACTACCGGGGTATGGCATATACAACTGCAATAAATATTCCCCATCCAGCCAGTTGTGTCAGAATGCGTGGTGCTATTTGCAGAGTTGTGGGCACAGGAACAGGGGACCCAATACATCCAGCGGCTCCTTCTGGTGTAATCGCCACATATGAAATATTCTTAAGCTGGCCATACACTATACAATCTGATTGTACTGTCTCTGTGCAATCTTCTTTATAGTTACCAAAACTATGTAGTATGAAGACCTACCAAAACAATCTATTAAATTATTTATCTAATCAGACAGTCTTATGCACTACCTAATCAATGGTAGGTCTAAAGGAGATTGTACAATCACATTGTGTAGTTTATGGTCAGCTTTAGTCCCTAATGTACAAGAAATAGCAGTGTCAGACAATAAATATATAACAAGAGTATCTTAAAAAAGCTACTAGTTTACAAAAAAATGATTATGCCCTCACTGAGGACTGTGCCTGGCTTTGCCTATAGAGCAGATACGGCTCTGGTGGTACATGAGCTGTTCTTATATGCAGATATTGTATTGATTCTAAAACTTCTTACAGCATGCTTTTGGCCTAAAGGCCCATTCACACTTATTTGCACGTTCTTGTGCATTTTGGCACCTCTGTGTTTGTTGTGATGCATTGGCCATTAATGTAAATGGGCCTCAAGTGTGTTTACAGACCTAAAAAGTACTTTGCTAATTTTTTGACCAGTGCACTGCAAGATATTTCCTATGTACTTTTTTACATCACTCTGCAATTGCACATTGTGTGCGATTGAACATTGATGGAAGCGTACTGCATTGTGCCATATGTTAACATTCAGTACATGCAAGTGTTAATGCAGTACAAAACAGATTTTGCGGAGGGTTGGCCTTTGTGGAAAGTTGGACTTTTGAAGGCGTTGGCCTTTGGGGAGAGTTGGTCCTTGGTGGCAGTTGGTCTTTGGGGAGAGTTGGTCTTTGTGGGGGAGTTGGCCTTTTGGGGGAGTTGGTCTTTGGGGCAGTTGGTCTTAAGGGGGAAATTGATCTTTGGGGCAGTTGGCCTTTAGGAGAAGTTGGCCTTTGGGGATAATAATTCTTTGGGGGCAGTTGGTCTTTGGGGAGAGTTGGTCTTTGGGGAGAGTTGGTAATTGGGGAGAGTTTGCCTTTAAGGGAAGTTAGTCTTTGGGAAGAGTTAGTCTTTGGAAGGAGTGGGTGTTTGGGGTCAGTTGGTCTTTGGGGAGAGTTGGTCTTTGGGAGGAGTTGGTCTTTGGGGGGGGGGGGGGGTTGGTCTTTGGGAGGAGTTGGTCTTTGGAGTGAGCTGGTCTTTGGTTGGAGTTGGTTATCTATGCTAACCCATTCAGGGTTGGGTTTACCATTAGGACCAGTAAGTTTTTGACTATAGACTACAAGGGCAAAGAAGCAGCTTCTCCTAGTTTAATTATAGGTCACACACTTGTTTCCCATCAGCATCATCAGTGATGTGATATTAACATATTGTCACATAATTGGAAGGCAGGTTAGGACTAGTAAAACCTGAAGATGTTCTATGTAAATGAGGCCACCCAAGTTGAGGGGTGTTACATGCCTGACAACTTTTTGAAATGAGAAAGAGGGACACCTTTTAATACAAATTATGTGGGCAAACTACACACCCAATGCCTCCAGGTACACAGACCATAAAAAACTGATACGCAAAGGGTAATTGGTTAAACCCTCAAGTGTGTTATTTCAACATTGCTTTTCCTTTACAGGACAACAAATGCAATAATATAGAGATTGGATAAAAGGTTTAGTGTAGTAACACTTTTGGTAAATGGTACATCATTTTTATAGAGTTCTATACATCAGACCCAAAAGAGAAACAACTGAATAGAAAACAGGAACAGTGGTATCTGACTTTAAGGCCTTGTTCACACAGGCATGATTAAGTGCACACCTTTGTGAGGGCCCTGTGTAACCGCATAGGAGTGCACAGGTGTACTGTGCATCTGCATGCAGGCAATGCCATTCATGTCAATTGGAATGCAAAAGCTGCATGGTGGCATCCGCTCCTCCCAATTTGACATCCACATGGGTGCAAATGCTTGTCTCCAAACGCAGACAGTGTGCGTTCAAAGACACGCACTTACAACTACATGAATGTCAAATTGGGGCCGTGGTGCTGCTTTGGAAAAATCATCCATAATGTACTTGTTTTAGGTAATCTGTGCTTTGCCCATATATACTCACCTTTCCTTTGCCCTCCACCCCAAATGCTCAGTTCGGCCAAGAGGTGCAAAAAGAGCAGGTCTGCAATTGAGCCTGCAATTGCAACATCAGAGAGTGCCATGGTCCTTTCCCCGCAATGGGAAAGGACGTTGCAGATACAGACTGGTTGTGTTTTGTCCAGTATGCAGAAAAAGCTGGTGAAAGGCGAGTGCCCAAGTTCACCTTACACTTGACAAAAAAGAGAAAGTGTTGTCTGAGTACCACAGAGCTACTGATGAGATTACATAAGTGCTTGAAGGGGCCAGGGTCAGTGTCATCATCAGTGCATAAAGGGACATTTTCCTGAGCGCTCTGACGAAACAGCTGGGCCTCAATGAGTTGGCCAGCAGAAGAGAGTATATTACAGACTGCTGAACTGTTAGAGTGGTGTAATTCTCCTAAGTTAGGACTGCCCCAGTATAGGGTTTAGGAGAAGTTGCTCACCCATTGCTTGTATTACCTTCCTTTCCCTCCACCCAAAATGCTCAGTTCTGCAGATCTGCAATTGCCCAGTGGCCCCACATTTGTAGAGGGCCCTCCGGAGCTCCTTCTGCTCTCAGCCTTCCTTTTACCTGAAGAGCTGCTCCTTGATTTTTAATTTAGAAATTTAGGCTAGCCATACAAGTGTAGATGGAGGATTCTCCATTGCGAGCTATTGTAATTGGACAGTTGTAGCTCCCGTGACTGCTTTAAAACCCAAACAGTGACTGCATCTGATATGACACTATTTGGCTGATTATTTTCCACTCGGCTGAGATTATTTATTTAATTGACTTTTGTCAATTTCGCAATTCAGGCGATTTGGCCAAAGTTTAAGCCATGTATGATCAGCTTTAGCTCCCAGACAAAAGAAGAGCTCAGTAGCAGCAGCACCAGTCTCTGCCCACATTCCTCTCTCTCTCTCTGCAGAAGGACACTACATTCTGCACTATTCTTATTTGTGAGTGTGCTAGGATAGGAGGGATGGGTGGCTTCTGATCATATGTGCAGTACAGGTTTGTGTGTAGGGTGTATTTTTATGTAAATAATGCAGGAATTTGTATATAAAGTGTAGAATGTGTGTATGTTTGTATATATGTACTGTGTGCTTAGTGTATGTAATTGCACTATTCCAGCCAAGGGGGTCAGATTTGATCCTTGCATAGGACCCCAATTCATCTAAAAATGGTCATGTTACTGGGTTCTGGGAAGCTGCCCAGAGTCCTCACTGCCTACCTCTGTAGCTGTAGTGTGGTGGGCTGCTGAGCTGAGGATCTCTCTGCAGTCTGCTGAGCCAAGCATTGGGGCCCTGAGGTGCTCTAAAGTTATGTGATGGGTATATTGGGGTGCATAGTGTTGAGTGTATTTGGTTAAGCTGTGTGATTTTTGTGTATGTGCTAGGGTATAAAGTGCTGCAAGTATTGGGGTGAGTTTGGTGAGTGTATTGGGGTGTATGTGCTGACTGTATTGGGGCAAATAGTGCTGAAAGTATTTGGGTGTGTGGTGCTGAGTATCGACATGCATGGTGTTGTATGTACTGAAGGCAAGTCGAGTGCATGGTCCAGTGTAGAATATTCAGATAAATCATAAGGCCTAGTTTACATAGGCAGAAGAAGGAGTGCACATTTCTTTCAAATGGGCACCCACCCCTGAAGTTTTCCCTGCATTTCTTGGCCCAAAAATTATTTCTATTGCTCCTAGCAGTCGAAAGGATTAGTCAAGGGGTAATGAAAAGGTGAGTCTGCTCTGCTTGGGAAGGGAAAATGGAACATTAAAATAATCCAGTTGCTTTTTCCTGCATGATCTGATATTTATTCTTTATTAGAGTTTGTTTCAAATAGCTTTTGTTTGCTTTAGGTGGGTTTAGAATACTCAAACAAGCCTATGGTAATGCAAAACCCACTTTAAGCAAGTTAAATGCAAATAGGTCAACCGCAGGTCTAAAGTACCTGTCAATGAATTCTGAAATGTCTCAAACTGGTGCCATTGAAACAAACCCAAAGCCCATTGACACAGGCCTTTAAACTGCTGGTTTTGTTGGGTTCAAACATGCCCATGTTTCAACTCAGGCCTGATGAAGGGGAGACTCTTTAGCTCCCGAAACTCGTTGGCTACTGTTTTACCAATTGGTTGGGAGTTCATTATCAAGAATTTGGGATATGTGGACTTTTGGGTTCTTCTGTTAATTTCACATGTTTCCCGAGTGAAATGGGCCCCAGTTCTGTGAGACCCCTCCCATGTTGTCTTCCGAGTAGCTTAGATACAAAAGACAAGGTGTGCAGCGCCTCTATTGTATTATGTTTCCATGTCTCATCTCAAGGTTTATTACTGCTTACCAAGGGCTTATACATACAGTCATCATTACAGCTGAAGAACGGAGTAGTAATAATATGTGAAATTCAGCTCCTTTACACATCAGAAAATGATAAACAGCCTACAACAAGATTTACTTTCTTCCTCAAGTCAGTGTCAATGAAGAAGACCTCCCTATGTGTGGGAGGTGAAAACCACATTTTATTCAGTACTGTCCTATGTTCATGGTGTTTCAATCTTCTGACCCCATCTTGTTCGGAAAGTTGCATGTGAAATTGGCTGGGTGTACAAGGCCTAACCTGTGGCTGACTTTGAACCTACTTTTATGGCACAGTGTGACTCTAATATGGTCACACTAAAAGCACCAGTAGGGATCTTTATTAGCTGTCAAACACCGGACGACACCACCAGTTCCAGGAAACCAACTCTTACCCAGTAAAACTGATGTTATCTACATAGGTATTGTAGTTTCTGATTTCATTTTTAGCTCCTTATGCACAGACGATTCTGGAGAATCACATTTAAAAAAATATTATTTATTATAAGTACCCACACATATCAGTATGATATTGCTTAGTAGTCTGATGGGTCCATAAACTCGTAGAATACTTTTAAAGAAAAGGTAATAGGATTTTGAAATACAAAATTAATACCTCGCAACAGTGATCTTCCGGTATTGTTTGGTTTTCTTTGGAGCGGCTGCACCTATGACAGGGACTCGCTAAGCGCCACCTATGCCCACAATTTCCGTTCCCATGCTTCATTTATAGAAACTGTACTAAATGTTTCCACAATGAAAGGCAATCTATGAATGGAGAATGGGTGGATTAATGAAAGGTCTGCCTACACGAGTCAGCAAATTATCTCAAATACAGTCATTGAAAAAGACACACAAAAAATCACTGGCAGTAGAGCAACCTTTAGCATTAGGAGTACTTTGAGAACAAGTCAAGACTTTGCTTCTATATAAAGTGAAAATGAACATGGTAAATAATAGACATATATTTCATGAATTTGGAAACAAATCAGTTAGGTTGCTAGCACACTCACTGCGAATTACCCAAAATCAAACCTTTGTATTCGTAACTATTACAGTTCAGGGTCTTAGGCAACTAAATCAACTGTAATGGTCAGCCCTTTCAGAGAATTTTAAAGCTGGTTTTATAACCTTATTGAATAACAGTCCAGCCTAAATTGGGGTGTCCTAAAACTTCCCTCCCAGGCACCAGATGCTAATAAAAAGCCCATATCTTAAGATAAATTTCTTCTAGCTCTCAAATCCATGTCTTTGAGTAAGGTTCCTGGTCCCAATGGGCTAACTCGATCATACTATTAAACATTCCAACAACTGCTAGCTTCCTTAATTTACCATTGCATATAACTCTCTCTTACAGGACACCTCCTGATTAATATTCCCTATACCTTTCTGAGTATGATATAGCTTGAGTTCATCAGGTTCTTGTGGGCAGATCAATACCCCTAAAATAAAAACTGTGGTCCGTAATCTACACAAATACAGGGAAAGGTATTGGTCTTCCCTGCCCGTCACAGTACTATCAATCTTTATACCTTACTAGGTTTATAGACTGGTGGCTATACAGTCATCAAAAGCCAATCCCTTATAGGAATCACAATAAGTACAGCCCTTAAGAAGAAGTGTATGGTCTTTTATTTCTTGAAACTTTCCTTGATGATGCCAGTAATGTGTGATCTGGACTTTCTCCCTGTTCTTCATGGCCCACGTTTTCACCCTTATATTCATACGTGTGCATATAGATAGACTACAGGACTACCTTTTTAGGTGGGTTGGAAGTCAGCGTCCGAAACACAAACTATGGTTGAGCCACTGCTCCTACTTTTGAAGACTGTGCAATACAGACATTTTCCTGCCTCCCTGCAATCTTTGCGTTTGGCTTTTTTCCCTAGCTCACAACATGTGAAACCATATGCTACCTTGCACAGACACAATCTTTATATTTTCTATGCCAATCTCATTTTACTAAGTAAAGACTAGATGTCTCTGTTCCTAGCCAAGTGGGAGAGAGAGATCTCAAACAGCTATTCATTGCAGAACAAGATTAAATGCTGCATTTTGCACATTAAGCCTCTATCTCTAGGACACTTGAAGTGGTATAAAGTCCCCGCAAGACTACATTGGATGTTTCCTGAGGCCAATGCCAAATGTTGGAGATATAGGGAATCTGAGGGCTCCCTATTACATATTTCTTGGTACTATCTGCAGATATGACCCTTTTGGCGAGAGGTATGTGAACTGGTTCTCACTGGTCTATCCTTAGGTGACAACCCAGCAGTCTGCCTCCTCTACCTCCTTTTTGAGAGATGCATTACCACCTCTCCCTTGTGATATACTTATTAAATGCAGCTATAGCCTGCATCCTGATTACGTGGAAAGATATCTAGGTGAAAACATATTCAAATTGGTAAAGGCCTTGTATTCCATTCAGGTTGCAGCACTAAAGGTGAATGAGGCCATCTCGCCAAACTTTACACTAGAAAACAGTACTTGTTAACATTGTACACATTCCCAGCTCATATTTATCCTGACGCTTGTGTCCCTTCTAAGGTGCATACAAGCTTACCTTGATGTTACAGGCTTGGAAAATAGGGGAACACAGCACAGCATTTGAAGATTATATTTCTCCGATCCTACCCAAGTGGGAGAGAGACCTCAAACAGCAATTGATTGCAGAAAAATAGGAATATATGCTGCATTTTGCCTTTATTTCTAGGAAGCTCCAAGAGTATGGATAAAAAGCTACTGGTATAGGGTTTCTGGATGTTCCCTGAGGTCAACCCCAAATGTCTGTGGATATGATTTTGGTGACAGGTATGTGAACTGATTTAGGAACTCACTGGGTGACAATCCTGTAGCCTGCCATTTCCTCCTCAGTCCTCTTTCAGAGAGACATTACCATCACTCCCAGGTAATTCGTTAATAAATACAGCTAGAGCCTGAACAGGCTAAATGAAAAGATAAAGGAAAAGGAATTGGCAGCGATTGTCATATTTGGATGTCCAGTCAATAAATCTGGATTTTGACTCAACCTGGAGTGCTGCCAATTCCTTTTTCTTTATCAAGTTTCCACGGAGGCAAGCCGGGGCATGCACCGGTGTGAGTCATCAGGCAATTACACCACCTTGAGCAGTGAGTTCTTGTCTCTTCAATTTAAATGAAAAGATACCTGTACCATCAGGGTTGGACAATGGGTCACGACAGAAAATTAAATTATGAAAATTGAGGGCCTTTACTTTGTCTCTTAGACAGCAAGGTGAATGGTTTCAAAAGACATGATTTTATTGAACTCCCCAATGACCCAGGAAGCCATAGAGTTACCAGGTTCCTTCTGACTTCCTCTCCAGCTGCAGAGCGGCTTTGGTTGAGTGCCACCTGCAGCGGAGAAAATTATCTGCATCAGCCTAAAAGTTCCTAGGAGTTGGGCTTAGTGGATGCAACCTCAATGGTGCGCCTGGAACACCGCATTCGTTTTCTTTCTTTCTGCTATTTTACAGTTAATCATACCACTAATATCTGCTTCAATATCCCTTATTCCTAATCCCTACTCCACCACTTTCCTATTCTATTAACCCCTACTTTAACATGAAAAACCCCAGGGGTTCCTCTTCTACCCCGGCTAATGCTGAATATATAGTACCTCACCACAATGAATACAAGATTTTCCTCGGAATTATTGTTTCTGTGTTGTTGGTTTACATAAGTGATGTGATTTTCTGCTTTACTTGATATGTATGATGTTTTTTTTTTTTCTCTATGTGATGCTACAATGCAGGATATCTTTGTATCTGTAAACTTGTTTGCTCTGTGGTCTACACTAAAAAAAAAAAAAAAAAAAAAGGATTTACAAAAAAAGAAAAAAAAAGAGAAAGTCAGTTCCGGGTAAACACTGTCAATAATAGTTCTTGGTGGAAGCTGATAATATTATTTCCATATTTATAAGAGGATCACAGGCTCATGAATTGGTAAAAAAAATATATTTTTGCTCTTCTATACAGGGTGATGTGCGGATTCATTAGGAATGCCTTATATGGATCGATTCCACCGACCCTGTGGGTTTTTGGACATTGAGGATGCACAGAGTGGCAGATTTCTGCGAAGATATTTCATCCTGGACAAGCAGGCCAACTACCTGGTCTGGTACATGGATAACCCACAGGTGAGCCTTGCCCATAGTAACCTATCAGTTTCCAAAGCTATGTTTGTCACCTCATTTTTTAATGGAAGGTCTAAGGGACAGAAATATCAGAGCTCCTGTGTTTTTACATTTTCACACTCCCGGTTTGTCATTTTTATCTCAGCTTCACTACTTACTTCTTTTGGGCCAGCATCAAGGTGAAGATAGCATCAGGGTGACAGTTCTGGAAATTAGTCTGTAATTGCAGTTCTCATATTTCGTCACAGGGGCCCTTTAATTGCTAAAGCATGAATTACTTGTGGCTTTATAAAGCCAACCTAAGAACAAAGTTTTGGTCTACTGTAAACATTTAGGTAGACATTACAGAAGATGAACATGCATTATAGGCTGTAATAAATGACCAGCCAAATAAAAATTGTCCATAAGCAATGCTTTAAAAATGCTCATCATTTTAGAGCTTTGCATGATGGCCCTAGAATCATTGTTCTCATTACAGTGTGCAGCGATACCCGAATGTGTGTGATGCATTCCTTGCTTTTGTACTCTTTCAAACTTTTGTTTTAACTTAGTTTTATTACTATCAACAGGGAGGCTGAAAACGACATTACAGTATAGGTTGAGGTGAACCTCTTCTACCAGAAAGCCAGAAGCCAGGCCTAAAGAACTAAACAAACTCTCGGCTGACATAGCGCCCGGGAATATGTTTACATGCTGGCGGTGTTCCTGATGTAATAGTTGCATCAATGGCAGCTAAAGGATTGTCCCTCTCCCTAAGACTACATACTTAACATTCCTACACTTTGCAGTCACTCCGTAACAGGTACTTCCAGGAGTTAAGTTGTATGTGACTTGTTCCATGTGACAGCACAGGCCCAATCACCAAGCACCAACACAGAATTCATAGCCAATGTCAGCTATGGCTTGAATGACACATAGCTTACACAGAGCAGATTCTCCAGCCCTTAACCCGGTTGCCGACCGCCGCAAGTACATATACTGCGGCGATCAGCCCCAGCCAGGCAAAGTGACGTACCGGTACGTCACTAGCCTGTCACTTCCTTGTGAGCCAATAGCCGGCTCGTTCCCTGGGATGTCCGCCGGTCACTCGCGATCGTCCGCTGTGAAGGGAGAAAGGCAGGCGGCTGATGTAAACAAGCCGCCTGTCATTCTCCCCTGTGTAGGAATGGTGATCATACGGTTCTACTATGTAGGATCGTTGATCACTGTTCCTACACCAGTAGCCATGTCCAATTACAGTAAGAAGCACGCCCCTAGGGACACACTTAACCCCTCCTTCCCCAATAAAGTTAACCCCTTCCCTGCCAGTGTCATTTTGCAGTAACAGTGCATATGTATAGCACTGATTACTGCAGTAATGTCACTGGTAACCCCAAAAGTGTCAAAAATGTCAGTCAAGGGTCCGATCTGTCCGCCGCAATGTCGCAGTACCGCAAAAAAAAAAAATCGCAGATCGCCGCCATTACGCGTTAAAAAAATAACACCAAAAATGACAGAAATCTTTCCCTTTGTTAGTAAACGCAATAACTTTTGCGCAAACCAATCAAAATATGCTTTTTGCGATTTTTTTTTACCAAACATATGTAGCAGAAAACAAATTGGCCAAAAATGTTAAAAAATTTTGATTTTTAATTTTTTTTTGGGGAATTTAAATAAAAAAAATGTGAAAATATTGTCATTTTTGCAAAATTTATGCACTTTTTTGTTTATAGCGCAAAAAGTAAAAATCGCACAGGTGATCAAATACCACCAAAAGAAAGCTCTGTTTGTGGGAAAAAAAAGGACGTCAAATTCGTTTAGGTACAGCGTCGCACGACCGCGCAATTGTCCGTTAAATTCACGCAGTGCCAAATCGCAAAAAAAAGCCCTGGTCAGGAAGGGGGTAAAATCTTTCGGGGCTTAAGTGGTTAAAGCAGAACTAAACCCTCCTATTTTTTTCAGCCAAGGAAGCTGCCATCTTAGCCTCTGTTTGATCTGCAGTTTCCATGGTACTGCACATGTGATCAGTTATGACACAAGCCTTTTGATGGTTTGATAGTTTTGTTGAGAGCAAAAGCAAATGTGACAGTTATAATTAATGACATGCCATGAATGTAACTGTTCTGCTTTACCAGAGTTTAGGGGAAGGGGGTAAAGTGAACTGGTTGCTTTGTCCCCAAAGTCCTGCCTACAGGCCATTAAGTAGTGTGTATGTAGCCCTACCCCCATAGAGCCGCTAAGTAGCCTACCCGGATCCTTTTCCTAATAGTTTCAATTGTCTCACAGCAAACACACAGTTCGATCACTCTTCAGGCTCACTAACCAGTCCAAGGGTATGCTTTTTCTGATGCTTTATTGTAGACGTTGGGATAGGTAGTGGGTAATGGAATAAGATACTAGGATACTAACCCTTAGCATTGATTTGAGGACACGGAACTTTCTCTTGTAGAACTACAAGCTCTTGTAGAAGTAAAGAGTAAACTGGGCTTTGAAGTTGCACATTTGAGGAGATTTATCTTCCTCTCTGGACAGTCCAAGCAAAGTCCTGTCTCTAAGAATTAAATAGACTAAGTTCTTCAGGACACAGGGCACTATTTCCCCTTTAAACCTGCTGACTCTAGCACACAATTGTGCTCTAGGATCTCTCTCACCAGTCTGCACTCACAAATGACCTTGGAAATATTGATTGCCTCCTCCCAATATCCTTGGGATATTTCCACCCTGTGGTACCATACTAGATCTCCAGACAATAGTTCCTCAGTCAGCTTTTAGCAACTTTCAGCAAAGCATGCCTCCAGGTCGCCCATCTGAGGTCTCGTAACCCAGCAGGCTTATGGCAGAATAGGGGGCTAGCAGCTACCCCCCCCCCCCGGCTGTGATCTCCTCCTTGGGGAACGAGGCCAGGCTACTCTCTGGCACAGTATTTATACAGACTCCCAGTCACCATCTGGGCACCTCTCCCCAGGGAATGGCCAGGGCTGTATGAATATTTAGCTCCTGATTAGACTCTTCCTGCCCTCTAGCTTCCAAAACATTTCTAACCAGCCAAGGGGAAGCAATCAATCCTGCAGCCACCTAGACATAGAACAGGCCAGAACAATCAACACAGCAACACTGAATACAGTGAGTTAAAACTAACTTTGCCTAACAATGATCTGCAGCTCCACTGGATACAGTGAGCCAAAAACTAAATTTACCTAATCCTAGCACCTACTCACCTTATCCTAGCACCTATCTAGGAGGATGCTACATGTAGATAACTCCAAATTATATATGGTAAAATGGATGCCAGTATATTGCATTAAGAAAATGAGTTTCATCTATATCAGTTTGCTATAGGTGGGATAATTTTATTTTTGAGCACATTCATTTTAGTCTGCCATTTAAACCACATTATAATATAGGCCATAGTACAGCTTGCCTAGAGGATTTCACTGTAACACAAGATGAGATGAGGAGCCATATCCAGGAAGTGGTCACCATCATCAAGATGTGATCAGAGTGACTCATTTCAGTGACCCCCGCTGAGGATTTGGAAGCAGTGATGCACACAATGTATATAATGATATAAAATAAAGGGAAGCTCAGCCAGTGTGACTCCCTAGCTCAGTGCAGCAGTTTTACAACACTTCCTGTTTAGGGGAATACAAGGCAGTATTCCTCTACAGTGACATTAGATCACCCTGAAAATGCTCTATACAGACATATTTAACCCGATTCAGCAATATTTCATCACAGATGCCTCCAGAAAGTATGAGCAGGCACTTTGTAGTGATAGGTCAAACAGATTGTGTTACATAAAGTAAGCAATGTGACAGGATCACTTTAACAGATAGTGTCAGTAAACCCATCAGTAAACAAATGTTGCAAATATAATAATTGAAAAGGCCTATAATTGAGAGGTTTACTGCAGACTTACTGACTGATCTAGTGATTCAGCACAGCTTAGTCTTCTGGATTGAATGACACCCGGCATCATTCACCCCAATTTATTTGATGCTCACAAGTCAAGTTTCCACCTCCCACCCTGATGGGGTTAGAATCACTATCAGGTTTTTATTGCTGTCTGTGTCTTGCTTAACAAGATTTACTCTCTCGGGCCATACATGGAGGCTGGCCATAAATGGTCTGAATCTCGGCCCGTTCAGCAGGAACCGGCTGAGGTTCAAAGCGTCAATGGGCTGGCTTATTGTACCAAGTTGATTGATCAATCAATTAACATGGGTACAATCAGCCTTCCAGATGCTCTTACGATTATCACTAGTGTCTGCTAGCTATAATCACTATCCTCTCCCAGTGTCCCCCCCCCCCGTCCCCCGTCCCCACCCCGCCAGGAGATGACAATTGCTGATTCCCGTGTGAAATCAATTTGCATTGTCTCCAGAAATGAAAGGAAGAATAAATCAAACATTTTGAGTTGCCACTAGAAGAGGAATAGAGGAGAAATGATCCAATGGGGAGCCTTGTTCCTTTGACAACTATTAAAAGGGAAGATTTTCCTTGAAAAGATGTCTCTGACTTCCTGTTAAGTCGACAGGACAGGAAGTGAAGGGAAATCTCCCTAACAAAGCAAAGAGGGCTAAAATTAAACCTGACAGCAGTTTCCTCCTCTACTCTATCTAAAAAAAAGAAAAAAAATGTTTTGGCTTTTTAACCACTTCCCTACTGGCTAAACATACGCTGATCAGCCATAACTGTATTGCCAATGACAAGTTAAGCGAATAACATTAATGAACTCATTACAATGGCAACTGAAAGTTGGAGGGATATATTGGGCAGCAAGTGAACATGCAGCTGATGTATTGAAAAAAAAAGAAAAGAAAAGAGCATCGCAGTTTGTTATGTACAGTCCATCCGGAAAGTATGCACAACGCTTCACTTTTTCCACATTTTTTTATGTTACAGCCTTTTTCCAAAATGGATTCAATTCATTATTTTACTCAAAATCCTACAAAAAAATACCCCATAATGACAACATGAAAGGAGTTTGATGAACTCTTTGCAAATTTATAAAAAATAAAAAACAAAAAAAAATCCCATGCACATAAGTATTCATAGCCTTTGCCATGACACTCAAAATTGAGCTCGGGTGCATCCTGTTTCCACTGATTATCCTTAAGTTGTTTCTACAACTTGATTGGAGTCTACCTGTGGTAAATTCAGTTGATTGGACATGGTTTGGAAAGACACACACCTGTCTATATAAGGTCCCACAGTTAACAGTGCAAGTCAGAGCACAAACCAAGCCATAAAGTCCAAGGAATTGTCTGTAAACCTCCGAGACAGGATTGTATCGAGGCACAGATCTTGGGAAGGGTACAGAAACATTTCTGCAGCATTGCAGGTCCTAATGAGCACTGTGGCCTCCATCATCCATAAATGGAACCACCAGGATTCTTCCTAGAATAGGCCGCCTGGCCAAACTGAGTGATCGAGGGAGAAGGGCCTTAGTCAGGGAGGTGACCAAGAACTGATGGTCACTCTGACAGAGCTCCAGCATTTCTCTGTGGAGAGAGGAGAACCTTCCAGAAGAACAACCATCTCTGCAGCACTCCACTAATCAGGGCTGTATGGTAGAGTGGCCAGACGGAAGCCACTCCTCAGTAAAGGGCACATGACAGCCCGCCTGGAGTTTGCCAAAAGGCACCTGAAGGACTCTCAGACCATGGGAAACAAAATTCTCTGATCTGATGAAACAAAGATTGAACTCTTTGACCTGAATGGCAAGCGTCATGTCTGGAGGAAACCAGGCACCGCTCATCACCTGGCCAATACCATCACTACAGGGAAGCATGGTGGTGGCAGCATCATGCTGTGGGGATGTTTTTCAGCGGCAAGAACTTGAAGTCTATTCAGGATTGAGGGAAAGATGAATGCAGCAATGTACAGAGACATCCTTGATAAAAACCTGCTCCAGAGCGTTCTGGACCTCAGACTGGGGTGAAGGTTCATCTTCCAACAGGACAATGACCCTAAGCACACAGCCAAGATAACAAAGGAGTGGCTATGGGACAACTCTGTGAATGTCCTTGAGTGGCCCAGCCAGAGCCCAGACTTGAACCTGATTGATCATTTCTGGAGAGATCTAAAAATGGCTGTGCACTGACGCTCCCTATCCAACCTGATGGAGTTTGAAAGGTCCTGCAAAGAAGAATGGGAGAAACTACCCAAAAATAGGTGTGCCAAGCTTGTAGCACCATACTCAAAAAGACTTGAAGCTGTAATTGGTGCCAAACAAAGGTGCTTCAACAAAGCATTGAGCAAAGGCTGTAAATACTTATGTACATGTGTTTTTTTTTTCTTTTTTTTCTTTTCAATAAATTTGCAAAGATTTCAAACTTCTTTCACATTGTCATTATGGGGTTTTGTTTGTAGAATTTTCAGGAAAATAATGAATTGAATCCATTTTGGATTAAGCCCGTGATATAAAATGTGGAAAAAAGTGAAGCGCTGTGAATACTTTCTGGATGCACTGTATGGGTCTGTGTAGCTGCAGCCTGGTCAAGGTGCCCATGCTGACCAGTGTCCACAGCCAAAAACCCTTACAATGGGCACTGAGTATCTGAACTAGACCACAGAGCGATTGAATGGCCTGGGCTAAAGATTCATGTTTTCTTTTATATCATGTGAATGACTGGGTGTGTGTGCGTTGCTTACCTGGGGAAGAGATGGCACCAGGATGCAGTATGGGAAGACGGCAAACTGGCAGAGGCAGTGTGATGCTTTGGGCAGTGTTCTGCTGGGAAACCTTGGGTCCTGCCATTTATGTGGATGTTACTTGACACATACCACTATATATACAAAATGCTGCACTAAAATTGATATAAAGAGATTAAAGATGTGTTATAACACACAATAAAATCATAATAAATGCAGTATAAGGAAAAAATAAACAAATAAATGCAGTATAAATCAGTATGTAAATAACAAAAGTGCAAAGTGCAAAAAAGTGTGCAAAAGAGGTCACAAAAAAGTCCAAAAATACTTCCACCATCCAGTAGAAGTCAGGAGAATGAAGAACCTTACAAACTAATTAGAAAATCAAAGTGTCCAAATCCGGATATATATATATATCCATATGAAGGAAAAAGTTCAGTGTTCCCAGATGGAAAGATGGAAAATGACACCACCAGTGCTCCAATCACCAAAGGGGAAAACTTGAGAGCCCTTACCAGAAGTAGTGGACTCTAATTACCATATGGCAAGACAGTTGCATGGGCTTTAAGACTATCGACTTGCTGAAGTGACCCTTGGTATATGATCTCTCTCTCGCTGATTCAAATACTCAAAAAAACAGAGAGACTGTCCACATAGTGTGATAATGTGCAATTTCGAGTATTTATTAAAAAGTATAAAACGTACATTTTCCAAATGAATGACAAGCATAAAACACACGTGTCTTGAATGGGCGCAGTATCAAGATGAAAGCTCTTTATAACCCTCTTTTTTTACGTAGAGGAAGTTCAAGAGGACGAAATGTGGTGGCACATGCGCAGTTGAGATGTTGGGCCGGCCGCAGCCATTTTTTTACGGGTGCCGCGGCACTTCAGGCAGCCCCAGGACAGGGGGACTTGCTGGCCTACCGGGAAATTTCCAGGTATCCCAGTAGGCCAGTCCGGCCCTGCACTTACCTAAACATTGCTGCTGACTAAGTACACCCCTTCATGGAAATGGTATTCCTTGAATGGGAAGTGGCCTCCTTCAGCAGGATTATGCTCCCTGCTACACTGCAAAAATGGTTCAAAAATGGTTTGATGAATGCAACAATGAGTTGGAGGTGTTGACTTGGCCTCCAAATTCTCCACATCTCAATCCAATCGATCATCTAAAGAATGTGCTGGAAAAACAAGTCCTATCCATGAAGGCCCCACCTTGTAACTGACAGGACTTAAAGTGGAAGTTCAGCCTAAAACTAAAATCTCTAAATCTACTTGCAGCCAAAATCTAAGATTAAACTATGAACTATCTAACCCTTTAAAGCAAAAATCACTATACACACTCTGCAGCCAATCCGGTCTGGTCTCCAGCAGTGTATGCTCTGTGCTGGAGACAGCCGACAACGGCTTGGAAATGCTTGGGAAGTGACGTCACCCATAGACTTACTATGGGGCTTCCGTTGTCGGCTGCCTCTTCTGCACCCGCCTCCACACAGAAAAGCCCCCGCTGACAGCACCGGACTGGAGCAGTTTCAGAAAAGGTATGTATAGCGTCTATTGTTTTACAAGGCTGAACTTCTACTTTAAAGAATCTGCGTCTTACGGCTTGGTGCCAGATTCCAGAACATACCTTCTGAGGTCTAATGGTGTCCATGCTTCAATGGGTCAGGGCTGTTTTGGTGGCAAATGGGGACCTACTCACTATTAGATGGGATAAGGCTATGTCTGATCGGTGGATAAGTCATGTAAATACTGTATATGTCACAATCTATTTTGCTGGAAATGAAACGTGTCTAAATGAAATGAAATGTTTAAATTTGTGATGCATCTTCTTTTTCTAGGATTCTAAGATAGTGTATATAGTAGGATTGCAGATATGTTAAAAGAAATAATATTCAAATACATTTTTGCTTTCCAGAATCTTCCCCCCAACACAGGACCAGTGGGCTCCTTAAAACTGACGTATATCTCAAAAGTAAGTAAACATACTGAGCATTATTAAAGTTTTTTTTTTCCATTCAGTAAAGATCTGCAAAGTATACATTTATTATAAGATTTTAAAAAGCCAAAGGACCATTTACATGCCCATGTACTTTGATGAGAGCACATCAAGGATGGCTGCATGCAGAATTTTTTTTGTATTGTGCTGCATCTAAACTGCACAGCATACGCACAGGTGTGAATGGGGTCTTACCCACACAATCCAGGGCATGATTAAGAATTTACTATCATTCCATTATGCTGCAATCAGTAAGGCCTCTTTCACAGGGTTGGCGAAGGGGATAAGGTAAAAACAGACGAATGAGCTGCATTTTTTTGCCATACCGGCTACCCACCTAAAACCTACACTACAACCAGAGGGGGCTGTTCACATGCCAAGGCTGTGATGCTTTGCACTGTGGGTGCTGCAAACCTATTGAGGCATGTTGAGTTGACAGGCAACACCACCTCTCAAACTTGCCTATTCAAGTCAATGCTACTGAACCACACTCTCGGCTGCGGTGTATTTGTCTCATTGAAGACTGCCATTCAGCACACATTTGCTTACATACTCCGACATTGTACCGCCTTCTTTTTTTCTTTCTGTGTAAACTCCAATAAAAAGCTTTGGAAAAGAAGACTGTCATTCAGCAAAGAAAAAATCAGGCATTCAGAAAACAGCAGAACCACCTCCTGAGCACCTGACCAAGGCTGTTCAGCCACACTCTGAAAATCGATCCACTGAAAATCATTTTTCGGAAGCTAAACAAATGTAAACTTAGCCTAAAGGCTCATTTAGACGTGCAGCAGACCTTGCGGAAGATGTGCAGTGGATCACTTTTCAGTGAGTTTGACAGATGGCTGGGAGATGACACGTCTCCTTCTCACCATCTCTTTTAACCCTGAAAAGACTGAACCACTATACCATGGCCTCATTAACTTGAGAGTTAGCTCCATCACGAATACGTCAGGTTGTTTAATTTTTACCGTGGCCACAGAGCAAATCGTTGCGCCTGCTGGATGTGTACAACCCTGAGCAGCTTGAAACTCTGTTCAGGTGGTCAGTCTGAATGAGCCCTAGGACAGCAAAAAGAAAAGTCCTACAACAATATTATTAGGGGCAAGTTCACACTGGAAAGCGCAATTTAGCGCATGTTTCTGTGCATTCCTGCGTGTTATTGTGTGGTCTGGTTTTGACCGCTCATTCATTTGAATACAAAGCTCACTGAAACACCTGAAAAGTAGTGCAAGTACTACTTTTTAAGATTGCACTGCGCCAAACCGCATGGTACTACGGTATGGAGATATGTTTGGGGTGCCGTTAACTATTAATTGGCGCCGTGTGCATTTTGCAAGGGTAGAACGCCCCCCTGCGGCGCGGGAAACACACATGGAACCTAACCTGCACCATGTTCTGGTATGAATGGGCCTTTAGGGTTCTGCATTATCAGGACTAATGAAGAGTCTAATTATAAAAGTACTAAATAAATGTTTCCAGGACAGAAAATAAAACTTATATTCTAGAAGCCCAGGGATGTCATAACATTATTATCACATGTGTAACAGGGAGGTCTAGTGTTAGGTTTGGGGTTTTTAAGTTAATGATTCATATTAGGACAAGTTAATCTTAGGGTTTTAGGGGGAGTAATGGTGAGGGTTATGGTGGGCATTGAGGGAACATTATAGTTAAGAATACAGCGAGGGTTAGTGTTAGAGTAACAGCAAGAGATAGTGTTAGATTACAGGGAGGGTTAGCGTTACGGTTACAGGGAAGGTAAGTAGTCTTAGGGTTACAGGGAGGGTAAGTGTTATGAGTACAGTGAGGTTTAGTGTTTGGGTTACAGAGGGGGTTGAGGTTACAGTTACAGGGAGGGTAAGTAGTGTTGGGGTTACAGAGAGGGTTAGTGTTACGGTTATGGGAAGGTAAGTAGTCTTAGGGTTACCGGGAGGGTAAGTGTTACGAGTATAGGGAGGTTTAGTGTTTGGGTTACAGAGGGGGTTGAGGTTACAGTTACAGGGAGGGTAAGTAGTGTTGGGGTTACAGAGAGGGTTAGTGTTTGGGTTACAGGGAGAGTTAGCATTAGGTTTATAGGGAGGTTTAGTGTTTGGGTTACAGGGAGGGTAAGTAGTGTTACAGTTACAGGGAGGGTTATCGTTAGGGTTACAGGGAGGTTTAGTGTTTGTATTACAGGAAGGGTTAGTGTTAGGGTTACAGGGAGGGTTAGTGTTATGGTTACAGCGAGGGTAAGTAGTGTTAGGCTTACAGGGTGGATTAGTCTTAGGGTTATAGGGAGGTTTAGTGTTTGGGTTACAGGGAGGGTAAGTATTGTTATGGTTACAGCGAGGGTTAGTCTTAGGGTTACATGGAGGGTAAGTAGTCTTAGGGTTACAGGGAGGTTTAGTGTTAGGCTTACAGGGAGGTTTAGTGTTTAAGTTACACTGGGGGTTAGGGTTACAGTTACAGGGAGGGTAAGTATTGTTAGGGTTACAGGGAGGGTTAGTGTTAGGGTTATAGCAAGGTTTAGTATTTGGGTTACAGGGAGGGTTAGTGTTTCTGTTACAGGGAGGGTAAGTAGTGTAAGGGTTACAGGGAGGTTTAGTGTTTGGGTTACGGTGAGGGTTAGGGTTACAGTTACAGGGAAGGTAAGTAGTGTTAGGGTTACAGGGAGGGTTAGTGTTACTGTTACAGGGAGAGTTAGCGTTGGGGTTACAGCGAGGGTTAGTGTTACGGTTACAGGGAGGGTAAGTAGTGTT
The DNA here is from genome assembly GCF_965119305.1 of Pelophylax lessonae. Taxonomy (NCBI): domain Eukaryota; kingdom Metazoa; phylum Chordata; class Amphibia; order Anura; family Ranidae; genus Pelophylax; species Pelophylax lessonae. Next base: position 574,111,857 of record NC_138771.1, on the reverse strand, counting down.
AGGGTTACAGGAAGGGTTAGTGTTGGGGTTACAGGGAGGGTTAGTGTTGGGGTTACAGGGAGGGTTAGTGCTTTGGTTACAGGGAGGGTAAGTAGTGTTAGCGTTACAGGGAGGGTTAGTATTGGGGTTACAGGGAGGGTTAGTGTTACGGTTGCAGGGAGGGTTAGCGTCGGTAGTTACAGGGAGGGTTAGTGTTAGGGTTATAGCGAGGTTTAGTGTTTGGGTTACAGGTAGGGTAAGTAGTGTTAGGGTTACAGGGAAGGTTAGTGTTACAGTTACAGGGAGGGTTAGCGTTGGGGTTACAGCAGGAATTAGTGTTATGGTTACAGGGAGGGTTAGCGTTGGAGTTACAGGGAGGGTAAGTAGTGCTAGGGTTAAAGTATTGGTTACATAGATGGTTATTGTGATTGTGGCCCAAGGGTGGAACATTAATCTCTGTTCTGAGAGCTCTGTGCCAAAACCACAAGCGCTGAGCTCATAGTGCAGAAAGCTAATATACTGTACCTTTGGTGAAAACTACATATCATAATGATCAGTAGATATAGGGAGGAAGGTGAAGTAGTATGTCAGTCTTGACTTTGTCCTGTAAAGATTGAAATTGGCCCTGTCCTTTCCACATCCTGACCCTCCCAATGGGTTCTTTGCTATATCTGTGTGGGCTGGAAGGAGGGTCAATCTCAGTTCTCATGGAAAAAGTCCACCATCTGTGATAGATTTACTTTATGTCTTTCAGATTCAGAACTATTTCTGTTTGCGGTCAATGGTTATAACACTAGGCCAAATTAAGAATGGGGTGGACAAACCTATAAGTAAACTATAACAGCTGTTGCCAATTTTTATCTAAACCATTCTATCTGATTATTATTGCAAGAATTAACACAGAATGGCCTACAATATTCAGATTGGCGCTACATTTTTCCCTGCCACCCTGTGCACTGGCCCATGAATGTTAGTAAATATGGATCTACTAAAAAAGCCATCAACTGGCTTTTACATCAATTGGAAACCTCAGAGTTGTGCTGTATAAGGCAACAGTGGGCAGCAGGAGCAGCAGCAACAACAGGTGCTGTAGTGTAATCCTTGTTCCCCATATGTAGAGTTAGACATCCCAGTTAAACTAGGTATGGCTGACCTATTTTACGCTAAAACTAAACCCATGATGAATGAATGATCACAGTCACAGCAACAGCCTGCTATCAATCATCAATGCTGAAAGAGTTTATTGGCCTATATGACAACTCTGTGTCAAATTCTATGTTTAATCTCTTTTTTTATTGAGTTTGTGGATAGTACAGAGCAATAACAAAATTGTACATAACATAACCAGACAAACGCGCAGTTTTGGAGGTACGGTGCCTTGAAAAAGTATTCATACCCCTTGAAATTTTCCACATTTTGTCATGTTACAACCAAAAACGTAAACATATGTTATTGGGATTTTATGTGATAGACCAACACAAAGTGGCGCAAAGTATTGACTCAAGGGGGCTGAATACAAATGCACACCACAGTTTTCAGATATTTATTTGTAAATGTCCAGTAATACAGAGAAATAGATTGGAACCACAATTATAGAGAATCAACATGAGGTTTACGCATATTGGCCCGTACACACGATCAGAAAATCGTACAAAAAATACGGCTTTCGAAACGAGCGTACGATAATATGATCGTTAGTACCCAGCTTTCGAGAGCCAATCACGACATTTGATCAGATACTATCCAATGGGACAAGCACAAAACTTTTTCTCATACGATACCAGACTGTACGATTTTTGTTTATTCAGTACAGTTTAACCACTTGCCACCCAGGCCAATTCTGACACTTCTCTCGTACATGTAAAAATCATCATTTTTTTGCTAGAAAATTATTCAGAACTCCCAAACATTATATATGTTTTTTTTTTTTAGCAGAGACCCTAGGGAATAATATGGCGGTCATTGCAACTTTTTATGTAGCACGATATTTGCGAAGCAATTTTTCAAACAAGTTTCATGAATTGAAAAAAACAGAACACTAAAGTTAGCCTGTTTTTATTGCATAATGTGAACGATGATGTTACGCCAAGTAAATAGATACCTACATTGTAACGCTTTAAAATTGTGTTCACTTGTGGAATGGCCCCAAACTTCGCTACTTAAAAATCTTCATAGGTGACGCTTTAAAAATGTTTACAGGTTACCTGTTTCGAGTTACAGAGGGGTCTAGGGCTAGAATTATTGCTCTCACTCTAACATTCGCGGTGATACCTCACATGTGTGGTTTAAATGCCGTTTACGTATGCGGGCCTAACGTACGTATGCGTTCGCTTCTGCATGTGAGCATGCGAGGATGGGGTGCTTATCTATATATTCTTTTTTTATTGTTTTTTTTTTACTTTTATTTTTATATTTTGGCACTTTCCCTTTACATTTTTTTAAATCCCTTTTATTCCTATTACATGGATAGTAAACATCCCTTGTAATAGAAATAGGGCATGACAGATGCTCTTTACAGAGAGATCTGGGGTCTATATGTCCCCATACCTCTCCTCTAGGCTGGAAAGCCTAAAATAAAAAAATTTAAAAAATTATCTCGACTTCCTAGCCGAGGCAGTCTTTACAACTACTGAGGCCGTATGTGATGTCATAAAGTCGTGCCCGGCCTCCGAAGGTCATAGAGAGGACAGGGGACCCTCTGGTGCTCGGTCCACTCTATAAAAAATAGCCTCCGCCAGATGATTCATTGTCTGGTTCCCCGATCACACGGGCGAGCCGGTAGAAACACCAAAGGGTGGCGGTAAGGGGGATGTCCCCCCACCTGTAAAAACATTTAGGCTAGTGAACAGCTGCTATGATTGTTTTTATGGTGCAGGAAATTTCCGGCTGAAAATGAAGATATCTAAATGATGCCTGTAGCTGCAGGCATAATTTAGATAGCCCCACTCAAAATCCACAACGTCATATGACATAGTTGGGCATGAAGCGATTAATCAGTACAGTTGTCAATACAAATACCAACAAAAAAAGTAGCGCCAAAAATTTTTTAAATGATAAACAATACAGTAAAAGAATATTGTGTACAATATTATATATAGTAAAAGCCTCTAAGTGCCATAGGACAGACAAATTCATATATAAAGTCCCATAGCAAGATGAAATAAGTGAAAAAAGTAGAAAAAGTCCAGTGTAAAACGGTGCAACAGCACACTAAGGCTTCTTTCACACGGTCCGCCTCCGCAGGAGGATCCGTGTTCCTCAGCAGGGATCGATCCGCGATCCCCGCTGAGCCGGGCGGATGACAGCTCCGTCTCCGCTTGCAGAGCGGAGAGGGAGGTGTCTCAGCACCCGCTGCCCTCTATGGGGGATCGGAGGAGAGCGGACCGCTTGTCCGCTCTCATCAGATCCGCTCCGCTCCGATTACTGAACGGATGGAAAAATAGGGTTTCCATCCGTCCAGATTTCAGCACAGGATCGGATGCGGATGGCAGCGGGTGTCAGCGGAGGTGACCTCCGCTGACACCCGCTGCCCCATAGAGCTGCATGGAGGATCCGATCAGATCCGCCTAAAAAACTGACAGGCGGATCTGATCGGACCGCCCGTGTGAAAGAGCCCTAAAGGTGAAGTAAAGAAGTCCAATGAAGTGGTCCAAGACCTTCCACCGTACCCCTGTGAAATAGACACTCACCAGAAAGGATGGCTGCTATTACATCAGCAAACACTCACTCAGTGAATATCCGACAACCAGTTGTCCAGCAACACTCCTCATTAGGATGCAACTTGAGTATATAAAGCTCGCCAAGAGCCAGATACAATCTTCATTGTATAGTAGTTTAATAGTAGTTTAATAAAGTCATTGTAACATTAAAAAACCATACACAAGTCTTTATTTCCAATGACCGCCACCTGGATCCCCTGGCAAAGCCAAACTCCAATAGATGGACCACAGCCCCCCGTCATCCTGCTGGCCAGTCACAAACAACTACCACTACAATCACCTCACGCTGGGAACCCGACTAGCCAGTGCATGCCGCAGCCTTCCACTCACAGCAAAAAGGAGGGCGGCCAATCGGAGGCGAGTTTTGGTGAAAACCGTTAGAAGTGAATGGACGTCACTGGCATCTGATCCATATTGAGAATTTTCATAATTCTAGTAACCCCTTCAATTTTGATATGAGATTAGCATGCAAACAAAAATTGGACAATCATCCGTCTGATAATCTCATCATGTGTATCAGGCATAAGGGATCAGGGAGAACTTACCCTTGGCTACCCATTAACATAACAAATGTGGTCACAAAGAAGAGATAAAAATTGAATATTGAACATCTCTTCTGGGGCGATAGTAATACAAAACCTATGATCACCAATAAGAGTGATAGTCTTTCCAAATTGTAATATTTATCAGCTAAAGATATCTAGAAGCTGTGAAAAGTAAATTGCCTAATATGTTTGGTGTAGTGTGAACGCAACAGGTTCAAGTTAAAAAACATTTGCTATGTAGGGCAGACGTTGTTTCCTGAATAAATGCCAGGATATTTTTAGGGCCAGGTTTTTCACACTTTTTTTTAACCACAGTCTGAATCATTAACAGATCTTGCAGAGTGTTTCACAACAGAAAATGCAAGAGTCGGTTCAAGAGTGTGAAATTTCTGTTCACAATGCATGAACTGTACAGTCTGTTCAATTGAACAGGGACCCAAAATACCAAGAGGGACAAAAGGAAGCCATGTTGGGGACCAGGATGTTAGGATGAGGAAGAGCCTCCTTTTTAATGTTGTTTTTTTTTTTTTTTTCTTTCTTTATAGAGGGACAGGATGCATAGATTACACCTTTTGCATACCTTTGAGCAAGTATAAGATATGCTAGACAGGAGGTTCCTGAAGGTCCTAGATCGTTCTTCTATCGTTAGCGCCTACTATCCAACAGTTATTGTAGCTGTCAGAGGTGATAATAACGCAAGCAAGTGCACATCTAGAGGAATTCCATGTGCAATGTAGCAGGGAACAGGACATGATATGTAAGAGGGAATGCAAAAACATTTAATAAATAGAGAATATCAATAGGGAGGTAAACTACTTGCTTATTATATAAACTTTCTGAAAGGCTCCACCTAAACCTCCAGATGTTTAAAGTGGTTGTAAAGGCTGAAGGTTTTTACCTGTATGCATGTAGGTAAAAAACCTTCTGTGCCCCTAATACCTACCTGGGTCCCCTCTCGATCCAGCGATGTGCACAGGAGCCTCGGCTATCCCAGGTCTCTCCCTCCTCATTGACTGAGACACAGCTACAGGAGCCATTGCCTCTCACTGTTGCCAATCACAGCCAGTGAGCCAATTAAGAGAGAGCAAGGGGTGGATCCGAGGCGGTCTTCTGGGCTCAGGGGCGAGCACGCACCAATGCTCCTATAGCAAGCAGCTTGTTATTGGGGGCACTGGTTACGGGGGAAAAGCCAGGAATGGTCCAGAGAGGACCCGAGAAGTAGAGGATCAGGGCTGCTCTGTGCAAAACCATTGTACAGAGCGGGTAAAGATGACACGTTATGTTATTTGAAGAAACAAAAAACCCAACCTTTAGAATCACTTTAAATATGCATATATGGGTTCCTCCTGCTGTGCACTTTTCCATGCACATTCCAACTGGAACTCCCTCAGTTTGACAGCTGAAGTCCTGGTGTGCAAGCAGGAGTAAGAGCAGCTCCTTCCTAAATGGTCACTGTCACTTACCTGTATGAGAGGCCTGTGATAATGAGTGGCCTCTTCCACAATTCCCATCTGAGCACCCCTAGAGTTTGAGACAGGGACTGCTAGGGCAATGGAAGGGTACAGGGGCAAGAAATCTGGAACCACGATCTGCAGAAGATGGGGGCTCCCTGAGTTCCACCAGACCAGCAGAGAGCAGAGTTAGGTCACAAGCCGAGTTTGGTAACAGCCGGGCAGGAACGCACAAATTCACAAATGGGATCAAGATTAAAGAATTGATAGGCAGAATCTTGTTTGGGTATCCAGGCCAAGGTTGGTAACCCAGGTAGACAGCAGACATCAACAGGCAGGCCAATAAGCCAATAATAAAGCCAATAATAAAGTCAAGCAGAATTCAGGATCAAGGATAACAGAGATACAAGCTGAAAGATAATCCAGCAATGATCCCATGCAAGCCTTGTGTTTAAGTAGTCCCCTAGGAACCAGAATATATGGTGGTCATGCCCATATGTCCATGTGCACGCTGTTGTGCGCACTTTCCTATGTTTGTGCACATCCTTGCATGCTTAGAAAGGCTCCCATTTCTGAAAACATGTGCACATTTATGCATATGCACATGAAAATGAGCATGATCCCTCTGATAGCTGACAAGACGTGCCTGAATTTCACTAAGCACCTTCAGCTCCAGTTTGATGTTGTTAAATTAGAATATATATATATATATATATATATATATATATATTTTTTTTTTTTTTTGTAAAAAACAGCCCAACACTTGTAAAAAAAAAAATGACTGCTATTGTTTAACACCTAATTAACCACTACTTAATTAACTCTTCTCTACCTTCCCAATACCTAGCTTTTATGCTATAGCCACTAACAATAATCACTGTCTTTTCCTGGCGGATACGACTTCCCCAGCCACCCCCTGCACCCTCTATGGCCGGCCTAAGCAGTAAAATGATTGATTCTGCCTATTTCAGTAAAGTTTTTACTAAGATAACAGAAGGCTAATTGTTTTCTCCTTGATTAGCCATTGTTGTGATGAGCATGCTACTCTTGCTGTTGGCCAGGATTCTGCAACCAGTTTTGTTACCAATGGTAGTGAGTTGAAATCCCTTATGGAGGTAGATGTTTAGCCAGATGGACATTGCGCTAACAGTCTCTATTCTCATAGTCTTACCTTCAGTTTCCTGTTACAGTATTTGTGTAGCATGTCTAATACCTGTCTAATGGGCACCAGAGTTAAGCCTGGTACACACCACTAGTTTTTTTTCGTTCAGCCCAGCGGGTTGAAAGAAAAAATCTGACAGCTCCAGTCGGAGCCACTGTACTAACAATCCAACCTTAGTGCAGTGATCTCCCCTGCTGTTCTTTTGTGTTGTGACAGGGGACGGCCTCCCTGCCATAACACTCAGGTCAGTGCTCTGCGCCATTGGCTGAGAGTGCTGAACGGGAGCCGGTCGGCTGCTGGTTTTTCAGCATGCTCGTCCAACAGAAGCTGGCCAATCGGCTGGCATCTGGCAGACCGGCTGCCATACACACGGGCCGAATGTAGGTTGGATTTTATTGAACCAGTGTTCAATAAAACTCCAACTCGCCAAAATCTCCAACCACGTCCCTTCCGGTGACTCGACAGCAGGAATAATTGGATATTTCAACGAGTTGCTGTTTTCACAGACCAACGGCAGCCTGTACACCACGTTACACGCTATAATGACTGGACATTGTTAGTAACGCCTGCTACTAACCAACAACATGGCTGCCTCCGGTGTTCTGTGAAAAGAGGCACCTGGTCGTATACCGTAGTGTACAGGCTGGCGGTAGTCTCTGAAAACAACAATTCATCGAAATCTCCAATTATTCCTGCTGTAGACTCACTGGAAGTGACGTGGTTGGAGATTTTGGCATGGAGCGGAAAGAAAATCATTTGATTCCCCCATCAACACAGATAGTGATGACGGGGAAATCCCTCCCATGGAGTGGAAAGAAAATCACTTGATTCCCCCATCAACAGAGACAGTGATGACAGGGAAATCCCTCCCGCTGTTTTCTCCCGGCGGGGATGACGACACAGTGATTGCTAGTATAACAGCCACTAGCAATAATCGCATGTAAAATCCGGCAGGCTGGATGTACCCAAGTTGATCGATCACCTTGGGTACATTCAGCCTGCCCATCCATGGTTCGAGTCTAAGTTTCGAGTCAACCGGCTTCGAACCACCTATGGCTGTCTTTGGACCATATTCAAACCGCCAATAGCTGGCTTTAAGAAAATATGTGCCAAGGGGTGTAGTTGTTGGTCAGCTATGCCAGCACAGAACACTGGAGAGCAGCTCAGGAAGCAGCATTTTCACCAAAAAAAAAAAATAATTTAACCGGTTGCCGACTGCGCACAGTATATTTACTGCGGCAGTCATCCCCGGCCAGGCAGAGTGACGTAGATCTACATCACTAGCCTGTCACTGCTATTAGAGCCAATAGCGGGCGAGCGCGCGCCCGCTGAGGTGCGCGCCCGCTGAGCCTCGTTCAGGGAGGAGTGCGGGCGTGTGACCGGCGGACCCGATGTCCGCCGGTCACTCGCCGATCGTCGGTACAGCGGGAGAAAGGCAGAGCGGCTTATGTAAACAAGCCGCTAGCAATAATCGCATGTAAAATCCGGCAGGCTGGATGTACCCAAGTTGATCGATCACCTTGGGTACATTCAGCCTGCCCATCCATGGTTCGAGTCTAAGTTTCGAGTCAACCGGCTTCGAACCACCTATGGCCGTCTTTGGACCATATTCGAACCGCCAATAGCTGGCTTTAAGAAAATATGTGCCAAGGGGTGTAGTTGTTGGTCAGCTATGCCAGCACAGAACACTGGAGAGCAGCTCAGGAAGCAGCATTTTCACCAAAAAAAAATAAATAATTTAACCGGTTGCCGACTGCGCACAGTATATTTACTGAGGAAGTCAGCCCCGGCCAGGCAGAGTGACGTAGATCTACATCACTAGCCTGTCACTGCTATTAGAGCCAATAGCGGGCGAGCGCGCGCCCGCTGAGGTGCGCGCCCGCTGAGGCTCGTTCAGGGAGGAGTGCGGGCGTGTGACCGGCGGACCCGATGTCCGCCGGTCACTCGCCGATCGTCGGTACAGCGGGAGAAAGGCAGAGCGGCTTATGTAAACAAGCCGCCTGTCATTCTCCCCTGTGTAAAAATGAAGATCAGACGGTTCTACTATGTAGAACCGTTGATCTTTGTTTTTACACCAATAGCATTGTCCCACTACAGTTAGAATCACGCTCCTAGGACACACTTAACCCCTCCCTGTCCAATACAGTTAACCCCTTCCTTGCCAGTGTCATTTTTGCAGTAACAGTGCATATATATAGCACTGATTACTGCAGTAATGTCACTGGTACCCCCAAAAGTGTCAAAAATGTCAGTCAAGGGTCCGATCTGTCCGCCGAAATGTCGCAGTACCGCAAAAAAAATCTCAGATCGCCGCCATTACTCGTTAAAAAAAAAACACCAAAAATGACAAAAATCTTTCCCTTTGTTAGTAAACGCGATAACTTTTGCGCAAACCAATCAAAATACGCTTTTTGCAATTTTTTTTACCAAACATATGTAGCATAAAACAATTTGGCCGAAAATGTTAAAAAATTTTGATTTTTACATTTTTTGGGGGGGGAATTTCATATAAAAAAAAGTGAAAAATATTGTTATTTTTGCAAAAATTACGCTCTTTTTTTGTTTATAGCGCATGATCAAAAAATCGCACAGGTGATCAAATACCACCAAAAGAAAGCTCTGTTTGTGGGAAAAAAAGGACGTGAAATTCGTTTAGGTACAGCGTCGCACGACTGCGCAATTGTCCGTTAAAGTCACGCAGTAAAAAATTGCAAAAAAACCCCTGGTCAGGAAGGGGGTAAAATCTTCCGGGGCTTAAGTGGTTAATATACCAAGTATAAACTGGTCACAAAAACATACAGGGTTGAAATCTATAAACAGATGAAGAGATGTAAAAAATGCAATTGGGCTTTACTACAAAACAAACAATACTACACGTTGGCACCTTTCACACAATATCCTTCATTTTGTTTTAGCAGGGGATCCATAGAAAAATCCCCTGCTGTGTTTGATCAGAATTAACAGAGACTTCCAGGTCTGTTATGAATACTTTCTGTTTATTGGGCAGCTGGATGTAAATGGACGTGTGTCTGTTTTTATCCATTTACTGTACATCCGTTCCATTCAGGTTTGCAAAATCGGACCTGGACACAAACGTATTGCATTTGGTACGACAAACCTAAACAGGTCCAATTACATCAGGCCACCCATAGGGATATATTGCAGTTGGTTTTTGATCCGTCTAATCAAGGTCTAAAAATGGACTGACAGAACACCTGTGTGAAAGCGGCCTTTGTTGGAGCTTTATGTAAATGAGCATTAATACACACAGGCTATGTACACAATGGGCATTTCAGTGCACTTTCAGTTTTTTTTCTGTGCCATCGACAATACACCAATTGATTTTGGTCTTCTGGTACCTACACTAAATTACTTTCATCGGCATACATCTGCCAAGTTAATAAAATGCACCCAATTTTTTTTTCTATCTTTTGGTACTTACACTTAATGGCTTTCACACCATAAACTCAAATGGTTTCAGTGGCAAACACATGCAGCCATTTCCTGAGAAAGATTCAGCCCCTGTGTACGTGTCAACAATAAGATGCATGAGAGGTTTCCCCACAACTGGTATTGGTACTGTTGCACTTTACAAGCCAGTCTAACACAGTGTTTCTCAACCTTTTTTCAGTTGCGGCACCCTTTCAAATTCTGCACAATCTTGAGGCCCCCCATTCTAAAATGTAAAAAAAAAGGAAACTAATAGTTTTACATATAGCAGCTACTTCCATACACATGGGTTCATCCAATGTTAGAAGTGATTTATCCCTCCACTATTTCAAACTGGTACTGTCTAGTATTCTAGAGTTTCTTTTCTCCCTTAGTTTCTCTTCTTCTATTGCTAATGTGACCGCAGTACTGATGGAGAGGGGAAGAGGAGGAGTAAACAAGCATTCTATGCAAGCACCTGTCATTTTCCCTATCAACCAGTGATGTCATTGGTTGTCAGGATGCCAGTGGCTTGACCCGCATGGTGCCCAGGATTGTAATGCTGCAGTGTAAAAACCTGTTTCAATTTGTTGCAATTTTAGGCATTTTGCCAAGGCACCGCTGAAGAACCCAGGAGGCACACCAGGGTGCCACGGCACCCTGGTTGAAAAAGGCTGGTCTAACCGTAGCACCAAGCCAATGACAGCTACCAGTTTAAAGATTTGTAATTTTACCCAGACTGCATAGCCAGGTAGCCAGATTGGCCAGCTCACTTTTTTTCTACGGAAGGTAGGCAATAATGCTTGGTCACTGAAACCGTCAGCCCTCCCTCCCTGGCCATTTGATTAGAGGAGTATCAGCTTACTGAAAAGTAGATGAAAGACAATACGTGCTCTTAAATAAGTCCAGATTTATTATGTCTCCATTGAAGATAAATATGTACAGCAGATGTTACTGTGTTTCGAAATGCGTTAACATTTGCTGTACAGCTGTATCTTTTATCTTTGATTAATACTACAAGCCCTTCCAATGCGAGGTTTGTTGTATGAGGCTATATACACATCTTAGGCTCTGTTCACACCTGGGCGATTTGAATCACTGGCGGAATTGCTGCCCGCGATTCCAAATCGAGGCGAATCGCGGGACACATTTTCGATGCCATTTCTTCCTAATGGCACCCCAATCACGCTGTGATTTTGCAGCCCATGTCACACGATAAATCCAGCTGCACGGTAAATTGCTTAAAAGAAGCTCCTGCTCCTTTTTGAGCGGCAAGCATTGCGATTTGCCGCGATTAAGAATGGGGTGCCACTAAGAAGTAATGTCCTCGCACAAGTGTCCAGCGATTTGCTGTGATTTTAAATCACGGGCAAAATCGCGGCGATTCCGCCCACAATTCAAATCCAAATCGGCCAGGTGTGAACGGAATTGCACATTTTTGCAGCTTCTGTGAGGCATTTTTCAACAAAAAATTGAGGCGTACTGAGAGCTGCTGTGTGAGCAGAAAACGCGTGAAAAAACTCTTAAACAAAACGCTTGAAAAAAGCTAATGCCGCCCTTTTTAGGCATTTTTATTGAAGTCTATGGGGAAAAAAACACTAGAAGGAGGAGGAGCTTCTTTTGAACGACAGGGTCACGCATTGCGATTAAGGTGCCATTAGAAAGTAATGGCATCGCAAATGCTGCCTGCAATTTGGCGATTCCATTTGCGATTCAAATCACCCAGGAATGAACGGAGCCTAAATTCTGCCTGAAAAGTAGCTCATGTACTTTTTCGAGTAACAGGCATTTTGCTACAAGCAACAGCATGTTTAGATGTGAACAAGGGCTATTGAAAACGATAGGATTTTTCATGCTGCGTGTTTTTGAGCTTTAACCACTTGCCGATATACTGCAGCGGCTCGACAGGTTCCCGCTAAACAACGTACCCATACGTCGCCTTGTGAGAGCGATCGTTGGGGCGCACATGCATGCCCGTTTGCCAGAGGGAAAGCTGATCTGCTGGGCCGGCGGCCGCGATTGCCGCCGGGCATCCGCGAACGCTCCCCGTGGAGACAGAGCAGCAGTCTGCCATTGTAATTACGGTAGGCCACTGTTCTGTCAGCAATGAACACAGGGCTCCTGTGCTCCTCCTATTTAGGAACACAGGTCCCTGTGTTCATTCCATAAGTCCATCCCCCACACAGTTAGAAAACACCCCCCTAGGGACACATCTAAATATTTGATTGCCCCTAGTGTTAACCCCTTCCCTGCCAGTGTCATTATTATAGTAACAGTGCATATTTTTAGCACTGATTACTGTAGTAATATCACTGGTCCCCCCAAAAGTGTCAAAAATGTCAGTTAGGGGTCCGATCTGTCTGAATCTCGCAGTCCCACTAAAAAGCGCTGATCGCCGCCATTTCTAGTAAAATAATAAATAAATAAATAAGAATGACACAAATATTTCCCCTAGTTTGTAGATGTGATAACTTTTGTGCTACCAATCAACATACACTTATTGGGATTTTTTAAATCAAAAATATGTAGCAGAATACAAATTGGCCAAAAAGGATGAAAAATTGGATTTTTAATTTTTATGGGAATGTTTTATAGCAGAAAGTGAAAAATAAGATTTTTTTTTTTTTTTTTAGAATTGTCACTCTTTTTTTTTTTATAGCGCAAAAAATCAAAATCAAAGAGGAGATCAAATACCACCAAAAGAAATCTCTATTTGTGGGAAACAAAAGAATTTTAATTTTATTTGGGCACAGCGTCGCACGACCGCGCAATTGTCCGTTAAAATACTGCAGTGCCGAATCACAAAAAATGGCCTGGTCATTAAGGGAGAAAATCTTCCGGTCCAGAAGTGCTTAAGCTACAAGCTACAAAATGCTCAAGTATGAACTGGGCCTCAGCGATAACTGGAGGCTAATATTAGGACCTATTCAGGCACTTATAAAAGTTTCAGTTACAAGTTTATTTAATGATGGAATAAATGAATACATAATTGGATTACAGGGCTTTTTTTAATTATTTAAATGTGCCTGGAGCATAGTTTTAAGCAGTCAGGCAACACTTAGCAAGTTAGTCAACACTCCTCCCCATAGGATTCGTGTTTGCTAAGTAGATTTGTTAATTAATTGCTGAATCCCCCTGATGATTTGTACACAATAGAGTGCACTTGCAGTGATGGAGAAAACAGCGTTAAGGCCCATACACACGATAAGAAAATCTGAAGGGAAATTTCGTCTGACGACCGATCTGCCGATTTTCGGATTGTTAGTATGGTGCTTTCGACAGCCAACACCGACTTTTTAGCCGAAAATATCCTGATGTGCAGGCTATAAAATTTTTATCGTCTGCCAACACAACGTCCGATTTTAGTCTCATTAGTACAGTTTTCGACGGAAAAAAATCTTAAAGAGGTTGTAAACTCATTAAAAACATTTTTTTTCCAACCTGAAAGAGAAACACATAATGAGCTAGTATGCATCGCATACTAGCTCATTATGAAATACTTACCTTAGAACGAGCGCCCACCGTGTCGCCCGCTTACCTGTATGATGGGCGACATGTTCAGTCGCCCGTCTTCCGGGATCGCGGCATCCGGCCATCTGATTTGCCGAACCCACGATTACATCAATCCCGCGCATGCACGCGGGAGTCGATGGTCACGGGACGGCGCTCTGAAGGAACGGCACCAGCGTCCGTTCCTTCAGAGCGCATGCGCCAGTGATGTCACTGGCTGCATTTAAGGTAAATATCTCCTTATCGGTACATGTTTAGGAGATATTTACAGTACCTATAGGTACGCCTTATCATAGGCTTACCTATAGGTAAAAGTTGCAGATGAGGGTTTACTTCCTCTTTAAGAGCAAGACTAGGCATGCTCAGAGACGAAAGAACACATACAAAAAATCCAACACCTGACATCACTTCTGAAGTAGAATTCTGTCGTATGGGAAAATTCGTATGAAAATAACCTCTTCACTTTCCACATCAGACTAGCATGCCACAAAAAACGGACGACAGATCTTTCGATAATCTGATCGTGTGTACAGGGCTTTAGAAAAGGAAGCATGTAGTGAAGGTGGGGAACCTTTCGTCGATTTTCCCTCTGTGTGTCAGAACTGAGGATAGAAATAATGTACGAAAATTCTCACACAACATAGTCTTTCCTATCTGATATTTCTCATACAAAAACGGTACAAATTAAATACAAATCTTTGTTCTGTTCACGTATGAGAAAAATTTTGGAGATTGTCTCTTCGGATATTTTCGTTTACAAAGTCGGAATTGGGTGCCAAAGGTTCTGTACACACTATATGAAAATCAAAAAGATCATGCCTCTTTTTGTTTTCTTCTGATTTTCTCATAGTGTGTACGGGCCTTAAAGTGTTACTAAACCCAGGACCCTGCATTTACTATATCTGGTCTCCTACAGTACACAGAATATAGAAATGCAATCATTTTAGTAAATACCTTTCTCTATCGTTCATTGACAGATGCAGTTCTCTCTGATTCATATCAGTAGGGTTATACTGCCCCCTACAGGAGTAGGACACTAGGCAGAAAAAAGTTCTGGCTACGCCTATGGGCAGTCCCGGAGGGTACACCCTCTCTCTTCCTGCATAGGATATCAGTTTTAATCTGCCTAGTCAGGAGAAAGGACCTAGTTCCTGGCTGGGATCTTTGGTCCTGGCATTAACATTTTTTTTTTATGTAGATAGTTTTATACTAGCTAGTCTTTTTCTCCGGATACACGTTGTCCTGTCATTCTCCCTATATGTTGGGTCATGGAGACAAGTGGTACTTCATCTGGATCCGTCCTTCTCTCCGAAGGTGGTTTCTAGTGTTCACTTGAACAAGGACATTGTATTACCATCTTTGTGTCCTAAGCCCAAACATCCTAAGGAATGTGCATTGCGTACTCTGGATATAGTTCGGGCACTCAAGGTGTACTTGGCGACTACTGAGTCTTTATGTAAGTCAGATTCGTTGTCTGTACTCACGGATGGGCCAAGAACAGGGCTGCCTGCATCTGCTTAGACTGTTTCCAGATGGATCGGACAGACGGTGGTGCAGGATTATTCATTTAAGGGTCAGGTCCTACCTTTCCTGGTTTCAGCGCATTCTACTCTGTGCTTCCTGGGCTTTTGCCATACAGGCATCTGTGCTTCAGGTTCCAAGACGGCTACCTGGTCGTCTATTCACACCTTTACCAAATTTTATAAGGTGGATGAGCTGGCATCTGCAGATGCCTCTTTTGGCCGCAATGTTTTGCTGGCTGTTATCTGGAGGGCTTTTTGGCCTTCCTTGAGGGTGTTTACTGTTTGTTTCAGGTGGGCCTCATCTTTTGTTCTGATGAGTCCTATGTTGCCTGGTTGGCTATGTTTAGCCTTGGGGACTTGTTTTTTTATGCTGTTCCCACCCCTCATTTTATGGCACTGTTTTTGGGATCAGAGGACTGCGTCCGTCCATGAACGATAGAGAAAACTAGATTTTTGACTTACCGCGAAATCCTTTTCTCTTAAGTTCATTGATGGACGCAGTACCCGCCCCTCTATTTTGAGTTGGGTTGGTGTTACTTTTCTGGCACTGCTTTGATACAAAACTGACATCCTATGCAGGAAGAGAGAGGGTGTACCCTCTGGGACTGCCCATAGGCGTAGCCAGAACTTCTTTTCTGCCTAGTGTCCTACTCCTGTAGGGGGAAGTATAAGCCTACTGATATGGATCAGAGGACTGCGTCTGTCAATGAACTTAAGAGAAAAGGATTTTACGGTAAGTCAAAAATCCAGTTTTTCTCATCAGCAGTTAGAGCAGTCTTGTGACTTCTATCAGTGTCCAGCCAAGCACTGGTTAAAGCTTGTAGGAGGAGTTTTCTGACCATCCTATGAGACTGCAGGACTCCTGACCCTCTGTCTGGACAGTGCTGATTGGCCCTGTGCTGATCACATGCACTCTTCCAAGAAAAAAAAAACCTCTCTAGCAATATACGCCAAACTGAGCATGGGCAGCCTGACTCCATAGACTCTGTGTTACCAGGGAATTATCAGGGGACAGTGGAAGAAGGGAAGAATCAGAGAAGACAGGATAAAACAGCCTTTTTACACAATTAGGAGGATTAACCCCTTAGGTTCCACAGCGAGTATAACAAGCATGCTTTACTGAATATACAGACTGATTTTACTGTTGTGGGTTTAGTAACATTTTAAGGCAGCTCATAGACAGTACAAATTTATTTTGGGTTGCCATCCCCACCGGGAGAAGACAGTGATTAGTGCTAGTGGCTATAGCATCCGCTTGCGATAATCGGAAGCAAATCTGGCAGGCTGGTTGTACCCAAGTTGATCGATCAATCATCTTGGTAGATTCAACCTGCCCATTAAGGGTTCGAACTGTGTTTGGCCAGCCTAAGAGCTCATTCATGCGGCTGCAGAGGGCCATACATTGTCAATAGAATTAAATATTTCTGCACCCCGGGGTACAGTTGTTTGTGTAAAGCTGTCAGTACACATCAATGACAGGCTGCCGCTGTACTCTAGTAACCACACTTGTGAACCAGCCAGGTAGGAGACAAGGCCTTTTACATTGTCTTGTGTTGGAGCATCGCTGGAATAATCACCCACTACAGTCCTACTGCACCTGGTGTGAACAGGCCCTAAGAGAGACCTTTATTTGTTGATGTTGGTTCCGCACTTTGTGCCTTTGCTTCTTGTGCATTTTTACTGTATAAGGTCCTTTTCATGCGGGCGCCTCCACTTAACAGGATCCACTTACTCAGCAGGGACACAGTTACGCCCTTCTCTATGGGGAAATAGGGTAGAAACTAACCGCCTGTGCATTTTCATTCTATCTGATCCGCCAGACGGATGGAAAATAGGACCAGCATCTATCTGGATTTTGCGTACAGGATTGGATCAGGTGGTGGCAGATGTCAGACCTGATCAGAAAGCCTTTGTGAAATAGATGAACCCTTATTAAATCGTAACTCCACTTTTGTTGAGAAAAAAACATTCCCCTCTGATTGATCTATGTACATTACAAGGATTTTAACAAACTTTGTTGCAGATTCATACCTTTTGTTATTCTAAAGAAATCATTGTTTGTTCCTCTGTGCCTCTTTGCTGAGTGGGTCAAATGGGAGTGGTTTCATAATTATCTATCAGCTGTGGCAGCTGCAGGGCTCTAATGAGGAAATCTACTGGGCCTGCATCCCTTTAGACGTGTTTCTATTGGGAGTATACTACCAAAAATGACATTTTTGTTGCAGGGGATGCCAGAAATCTGACTTGTATCTTAGGCAGACTTCTGGGAAAATTGGTGAGCCAATCACACAAGCAGGAAATTATGTTTCTGGGGTGTGGTCAGTATACATTTTGCGTACAGAATACCTCCAGGTAGCCATATTGCATTGCGTTTTCAGAAAATTACAACAGATGCAGATTGAAAAGGAAAGATCATTTTTAATAACATTCAATTACAATATGATTTGTGTTGCAATTGTATACACTATATTGTTTTTTTTTTTTTTGTATGCTGATTTTTTTTTCACACGAAAGTGGAGTTACCCTTTAAGTGTCAGGAATACACAGATTAGCAATATTCAAGTGACAATGGAGTAATCCTGAAAGGCATTAGTCATGGTGCAATCACCAGTCCTATCTTCTAGTTTATCTGTGATGACTTGGGTGCTTCACAATGGGATTTCTACAAGGACAATACCCCTGAGCCTGCTGACAGCAGAGGGGAAAACCATGAGCCGGACAGATCAGCGAGCCATCTGAGCAGGCACAAGAAAATGCTGTGAGCCACGAGTAAAGGAAGTCTGTATGAGGAAGTGAGAGTGTATGAGCAAGCATGTCTGAATTGGGAAATCAGCCCAGAACATGTTAGCACTCGTATTACTGAGACATTATTTATGCCTTTATATTAGGGGGCTTTGTCAGTTAATACAACATGTTGCTAACCGGCATTATGTATTATTTATATTCAAACGAGAGTATAATCTGCAAATGTATGGCAATTTTATTGTCATTCTGAAAGCAAACACTGGTTTACAAATCAAGGAAATGCTTTGGGCTGTTTAAATAGAACAATTGAAAAATGCTTATGGCTATTAAGATACAATATATAATTGGTTACCTAGGATGAGGGAAAGTACTATGAAGTAATGTATAAAGCTGGCTACATGCTGCTGTTAGCCCATACCAGAGGTATGACAAAGAGCAGATTGTGAAATATAAAGTATATAGTATAGCAGATGTATCTAAAGGAGAAGCAAAGGTACCCTAAAAAATGTTCCTAAATCCCTGTTACTCTGAGTATTCATCTAACCATACAAATAATAATATATTTGTAATAAAATATATTATAATATATTTTGTAATATAATAGTAGTTTCATAATCCAACGCAGGTTAAAAAAAAAAGTTGTGTACTGGTATGTGTATGATCTGCTAATTTTATGCCCAGCAAACTCCAAAAGTTTTGGGTTCCTTTTTTTTTTGATTAGGTGGGGAAGTTCCCCTTGTAAGGTATAAATGCAGAAGTATATTCCTAACTCTAAGGCTCTGTTCACATCTTGGCGTCCCATATTGAGGGCAGAGTCTCCCTGATTCTGCCCGTGAACCCGAATCACGGCAAATTGCCGGACGTCCTTGCAATCCCCGTCACTTCCAATGGCACCCCAATCATGGCGTAATTTTGCCACGATTGTCGTCCGGTAAAATTGTACAAACAGAATCGCAGGCTGCCTGTTGCCCAAAAGACGTTATTTTGGGTGACAGGCGTCCCGCGATTCTGTTTGCGTGATTTTACTGTGATTCGTTGGGCGACAATCGCGCCCAAACTGCGCCCTACTATCGGGGTGCCATCCTGCACTTTGGATCCGGGACGCCAAGATGTGAACAGAGCCTCGTTAGAACTGAAGAAGTAGCTTGGATAAGGCGTAAAATGTCTTCAACGTTACAGAACAGGTTCAATTGAATGTGATCAACTACTATTAGATACTACAGGTGATTCTTGCGATTTTAGTGCACTTGCAACAGAAAAAAATTGAGTGCTGTCCATGATACTTTTTTTTTGTAATAACATCAAATTTTTTGGGACAAGCTTTCGGGTTGTGTCCCCGTCTTAAAGGACTAAGCAGTACTGATTAAGGAAAGGTACACACCCCTAAAGCTTGTCCTGAAAAATTGGATGTTAGTACAAAAAAAGGTATTATGGACAGTACTCAATTGTTTCAGATGGTACAGTACATAGGGTGGGGAAGGTGCAGAGCCTGTCAAGTTTCCCTTGCCTTTTGGGAAGAGTTTCCCTAACTTCCTCTTTGTACAGGAAGTGATGGGAAATCTCTTCAATGGGAATGCAGGCAAAGACACACTTTAGTACATGAGAAAGGGTTAGAGCTTCAGGAAATTTTTGATTTGTTATATGTGCCTACCTGACCCAGTGACATCTGCACATCCTAAGGAAGTGCCACCAGAACAGGAAATGAGGGAAAGCCTCCCGCTGATATAAGTTTGGCTGGAGTTGGGCTTTTTAAAGGGATTTTGCATAAACTCTTCTAAATACTGATCTGAATGACCTTTAAAAATTAGGAACCAAGATCTCAGAATATTTTTTGTATAACAAGCTTCTGATCTTCAGAGCCAATCCAAGTGATCATGACACCATAGGAAGTGCAAGGCACTTAAAGGGTAACTCCACTTTAGTGGGGGAAAAAAAATATCAAATAAAGAAAAAACAATATAGCGTATACAATTGCGACACAAGTCATATTGTAATTGAATGTTATTAAAAATGACCTTTCCTTTTCAATCTGCAGCTGTTGTAATTTTCTGAAAATACAATGCAATATGGCTACCTGGAGGGGTTCTGTACACAGAATGTATACTGACCACACCCCACAAACATCATTCCTGCTTGTGTGATTGGCTCACAAATTTTCCCAGAAGTCTACCTCAGATACAAGTCAGATTTCTGGCATCCCCTGCAACAAAAATGTCATTTTTGGTGAGATACTTCCAAAAGGAACACGTCTAAAGGGATGCAGGCCCAGCAGCTTTCCTCATTAGAGCTCTGCAGCTGCCACAGCTGATAGATAATTATGAAACCACTCCAATTTGACCCACTCAGCACAGAGGAACAAACAATGATTTCTTGCAAAACATGTTCTGAATGATCACTGGAGTAGCAAAGTCTTCTTCAGGGATTTCCAGCTTCCAGGAATATGCATTGTTACATTGATCCAAGCTGGACCAATGTTTTTATGTAGAAAATACCCATGCCTGGAATTACTCTTTAATTACAACTTTAATGAGAGAAATGTGAGATCTGATGGAATCTGTACTTACAGCATCATAAAAATAGCCAATATCCACATGGGTACTTCTATGCGGTGTTCCTGGATCTCCACCTTAGTAGCTCCTGGGGTCCCCCCTTCCACTTCTATTACATGTTGGTGGTGCAGACACACAGCTTATAGCTTTTGATTCAAAATGTTAACATATGACATGATAAATTAATACTCTTTAATATTCCTTCTGAAGAAGTAGAATTGTCCATCAAATGCGTTGAAGGATCCTGAGTTTAATACATTTGATGTACATCTGTAAATGTCTATTTATTTAGCAAGCATACCAATGCCCTTGTTGCTGTAGAAGATGTTGTTATGAGCCCTTCATCAGGTTCTTGAAGTAAGTTTTATATACAGGTATAGCACTTTTTTTAGGTGTTTGTTACCTTTTTTAATTAATTATTTTGTACTGAATAAAATCAATTTTTATTTTAACATTTCTCCAATGATGTAAACGATTTGGCACAAGGAATGCCCTTAAGGAAAAGTTGATTGGAGTCCTTGTGGCTTCTTTTTCCTTTTTTTTTTTTTTTTTAATGTACTGCAGCATTTTAGAATGTGTGGAAAGCTTGAAACAAATGCACTCTTTTAGTCTAAGGTCCGCTTCAGCTTTTCCCTGCGCTATCCGAAACTGGGAGAAAGGTTTTTTGGCTGGCATTCCATTTTCAGATGAAGGTGGGGCAGTGGGGGGTGAAAGCTTATATCACAAGACTAACTTCCCGTCCTCTTATTCCGCACTACTTCCACCTTCTATCTTTAGTCTTTGAAAATGTCAGCTGCAGTGTTTCAGTAAACTTCATGACAAAGTTAGAGAAATACTTATTATTTGACATAATTTCATATTTCATATTGTACCAAGAAGAGGGATAGAGGGGACATTTTCCAATGGTGACACGTATTCCTGTGACAGATGTCTAAGAGGGGATTTCCCTAATTTGTACAGATTAAAGCTGGCCACAGATGGGTCAAAGTTTGACCAATTCACCAGGGACTAGCTGACTTTAGATCCGTGCGTGGCCATTCCCACTCATCCGAAGTTGATTGTGTGGATGGTGGAATCTGTTAATTTTCTTTTTCATTAAAAGAGAAGTATGGGTTTTTTTTTTTTTTTTTGCAGAATCATATTTACCTAGCTGGATGCAGTATCGGTCCCCCGCCAGCTCTAAGACTGAGAACCGAGCATTCAAACACCGCCTATCGCTCGGTTCTCAGAGCTCCCTGAGCAGAGAGCTGATGACTGTCAGGGCTGTGAAGGGGGTGGGAGCTTCCGGCTCAGGCTCTCAGCTGCTCTCTGAGCAGAGAGCTGATGACTGTCAGGGCTGTGAAGGGAGTGGGAGCATCTGGCTCAGGCTCTCAGCTGCTCTCTGAGCAGAGAGCTGATGACTGTCAGGGCTGTGAAGGGGGTGGGAGCATCTGGCTCAGGCTCTCAGCTGCTCCCTGAGCAGAGAGCTGATGACTGTCAGGGCTGTGAAGGGGGTGGGAGCATCCGGCTCAGGCTCTCAGCTGCTCCCTGAGAGGCTGAGCGAGGTGCTGGTCCAGGCATAAGGGTGGATCCCAATTTTATTGTCGCAATCTAGCCCGGGCCTAGACAGGCTCTGTGATGTCAGCCGACAGCGAGCTTCAGGCCGCTGCCTGCTGAAAACAGTTCACAGGAGTGCAGAACGTAGAGCATTCCTGTGATCCACAGGAGAAGTACAGCCAAACGAGCTTTGGCTGTACTTCTCCATTAAGATCACTGGCTGAAGGAAAAAAAGTGTATCTGTGACTAGCCTTGGGCAGGCCATACATGATTCATTTTCTTTTGTTCAACCAGCAGGTTGAACGAAAGAATATAAATCGATTCCCCCATCCATACGGTAGATGGGGAATCCCTCCCTCAGAGGTGTTGTAATGTGACTATAGCTGTTGGCACTGATCAAGCAAACTTTTTCCAACATGTTGGTTATACGGAAGTCAATTCAGAGATCAACTTCTGTACAACCAGCCTGCCCAACAGTATCTGCTGAACCAGCCAAGTTTCGATCCATCTACGGCTGAGTTTACTGTAACTTCACAGGGGGTATATCCATTCCCTTCTCTATCCAAAATAAAAAGAAAAGGTTTGGGCTTAAGATATTCTAAATATAGACTCCGGAGGATTCCCCAATGCAGGGTGTGGGGGCTTGTTTGTATTAAAATGATACGTTTGCTGGGATCTGATTAGTTGCTATTGGTAACTGACAATTTCTTATCTTCCAGGTCCTGTGAATGTGACTTCCATATGTTGATTTAAGTGTGTATGTATTTGGCTGTAGATAAGGTTATCACACCGACATACCGCCTCTAATAAAGCCTAGTGCTGAGTCATAGTCTACGGCTCTGTAGGAAACAAATAAAGATTACCTTGTCTCTTTAAATAGTTCTCTAACACATATATAAATGAGCCTTCCTTCATTTTATTGCATGGATAAATGTCACATTCTATAATTGGTGTTGAGTTAATAACCCGTCTTGTTTCCCATCAGGTTGGCACTGCTGCTGTGAAACAAAAAGCAAAGATGACATTTTGTTTTGGTGAGGAAATGTTCTTGATTTAACTGTAAAACCAGCACCTTTATACCTCGGCTTTATCTCTTCCTGCTTTATCTTCTCAATTTCTCCTCTACCCGCTGTAAAATATTACCGTGAGATAAGACAGAGGAGCTGGTAGGCGGTAATGAGGTTTTCCACTGTCAGGCAGAAAGAGGAAACCCTCTTCATATTATGACCCCCCCACCCCACCACTGCAGCTTGTTGGCTCACTCAGAACACCCCCCCTCCCTAAAAAAAAAAAGCTGAGCTTCAACAAGGAACCTCTGTTGAGTTTCAAAAAGCGATGTGTCGTTCCTTGGTACTAAAAACTCATAGGATCACAAAGGGATTCCAGGCCAGGCTGCATCCCTGAGCAATGGTGGTGGCACTGATAGGGTTATGAGTGGGGAACCAGGTAGCTTTGGGGGAAGAGGAAATTGATCCTTTACTTCCTCCATGCAGAAAGTGTAAAGTTTAAAGCAGAACCCCCCAAGCTTTGGTGACCCCTAAGATCCCTTCTTCAGGCTTTATGCAGTTATATTGTTGTGAAATGTATAAAGCCTGGAACATAACTGGTCCTGAAAGCTTGCATTTTTAATAACTTAAGTTAGCCAACAAAGGGTATTACTTAAAGCTGAAGTTTATTCTGCTTATATTGTACCTCCCCTGGTTCCTCATTTCCTCCTCTTTCGACATGGTAATGAAATTTTAAAACAAACTTTGGCATTGTAATTACATACTTTATTTTAGACCCAGTTAAATCATAATTTATTCAATAAAGGGTATCACCTAAATTCCAAAGTTTCTGCAATAATCAAAGGGTAACATGGTACAATAATCTACTGTCACTTTCTCACTGCAAGTCTAAGCTACTTTCCTGGACAATTGTCACACAAGAAACGACCATACTTTGAATGTTCTGGTGTCTGGGCTGTCATAGTGACCATGTCAATACTTTAAAGAGACCCTGTCACCAACTTAAAAAATTTAAGATAAAAACACAGAAAAATTAAGTATTTGAAATGCTCAGTTGCAGTGTTTTTCCTTTTTATAATTTTTTTTTGGAGTTGAACATACCTCTTAGCTTGGAAGTATATTTGACCATTTCAGGAGAGTCGGTTCCCTAGCATAGCCCACTCCCTCCTTGCACATCATAGTCCTCTCCTCTTCTAAATAGTGTCTAGTTACTCTCTGTAGCCAAACTCCTCTGCCCCTTCCATAATCTCCCTATATAAACTTTTATATAGCAATTGGAGGAAGAGCAAAAGGGAATACTATAGGGCAGGGGTCTTCAAAGTATGGCCTTCCAGATGTTCAGGGACTACAATTCCCATCATGCCTAGTCATGTGTGTGCATGTCAGAGTTTTACAGTGCCTCATGGGATGTGTAGTTCCGCAACAGCTGGAGGGCCGTAGTTTGAGGATCCCTGTTATAGAGCCTTTCTCAACAGGGGTTACGCTCCTCCAAGGTTTCTAGAGTTCTTGGAGCAGCGATCAATTTCTGCCTCTCAGATAATTTACCAGTGACACCAGTGTTTATTTTAAATATTTGTAAAATTAGGGAGGGGGGGTGCATGATTTTAACTGAGCACCAATGTAATGAGCATTTTTCCAACTGACCACTGATGTAAGGAAGTCCCTCACCTACCAATCCAAGGGGCCTTTCTCTACTGACCACCAATCTAATTGACCAACCAATGTAAATTGGCACATTACTGACCATCAGGTCTAAGGGGGCACTTTTCCCTCAGACCACCAGTTTGAGGAAGCACTGAAGTTTTCACAGACTGCATTTCTTCCTGTTCATTCATTTAATATGTTTAATCTCAATATTATTGCAAATACTTTTCTGTATAGAATAGCTCTCAGTGTCAAATAGGCCACAAGCACACCACATTCATTATTCTATTACTTATTCTTTTATCCATAACTGCAAATTAATTAACCCACCTCCCCCAGGTCACCAGAACTAGTGTCTCATGTCTCATTGTAATATTTACCCTCTTTTACTTTATTTGGAGACAACCCCAGATTTAAGGTTTTCTTTTACTTGCTCTTTCGTTATTACAGTAAACAGGACAAACAAATGAATCTCCCTAACGGGGGTACACACAATAGTAAAAACCTGATAGGTGTTTTATTCCATCTCCACTATATCCAAAACTAAAAAATGTTTTGCCTCTAGTTATCCTTTATACTTCCATCTCCTATTCAATTATTCCACCCTTTTGTATAGGCATGTGCCCATGGCAGCTCTAAGAAAGCTAATATGTGGAATTTGGTGTCAGTTACAGTGATCTTCTGAGGTGCTCAAGGCATTTGAGTCAGTCATTCTAAATATTTTGTCAACTTAAAGTTAAGCTCTACTCACTTTTAATAAAGACTTTCCTAAGACTGACACCATATGATGGCCGCTATTACTTTTATGAGCCAGAAAAGCCCCTTCAGTGACCCTCTCTTTGTTAAAGTGGATGTAAACCCTCACATATACCCAGTGAAGTGAACAGCCTCAGATGATACACAGAGATGAAACAAATCTCCCTACGTAAGTTGTATTTGTATATCTGCTGTCTTCAACTTTCTACACTGTTTAGAAAGTGAACATTGTGTTAGAATTTTTTTTCCTGTTCCAGCACTGGGTGTGGAGTCTTACCATACATTGTGTGATAGCGGATTAGAGGAAAGACACACACCCTGCCCCCACATAGGCAGAGGAAGGAAGAAACATGCAGAGGTGTGCTGTGAATAGACCAGCTCTCTGCTAATCTATCTCTATGCACCCACCCGACACAAATTTCCACCTGCTTTTATCTCCTGTGCCGGAGAACTTGTCAGAAGTTATCATGCTGATAACAGAGGAACGGAGTAGCAGAAAGACACAGGACTTAGGACTTTGGAGAGAGAGATAAGTAAACACTACATATATATGTGCCCAGGTCAAATTTCATGAATGGGGTTTACATCCACTTTAAGGGGACCTGACTTTCTCTGATATTGTGGCTGTAATTCACCAAGTGCCATTCCAAGCTTCAATAATCTTGCCTTGGTGGATGTCCTGTCTCACTGGATTGGGGGTTTGGCGGTTGTCAGAGCTTAAGGTCCCAAGCACACCAAGCGTTTATTCCCAGTGCAGGATGCTCTGGCATTTAGGTGTGGGCAGAGGGCACAAACCTATCTGCCGGGTCACAATCTCCTTTAGAATGTACACTGAGCTTTGCATGCACAGTTTATTGTACTTTCTTGGCACAGCTCAGTGCTGGGCTAAATGAACTGTCATGGGAATATGCATGAGTTACGTCATCCTGTGCTGGTCACTCAAGACTAGGGATGAGCTAAGGCATGTTTGTATAGTAATGCTGTCCCTGCACTGGGCCAGTCAAAAGTGGACAAGGCATTCCCTGCTCCGCAGGCACACATATATATCCTCCTTGTATACGTGCGGCTTGTTGAACAGGGAATGCCTTAGCTGCTTATGATTGGCCCTGTACAGTGAAAGCTTCCTGGTGGGATCAGAACACACCTCAGCTCATCCCTAATCAAGACGAATGAAGACCCCCACACCCAGAAGAAGCTGAGGAAATGTCGGCACCAGTGAGGGAACTCCCAGGCATTGCATTCCTGGATATGAAATGAGTATTTGCAGACTTTGTCTCTGTTTCTACAGTTAGGCCTCAGTAACAAAGTGAAGCCAAATCAGAGAGGGGCACAGATGAGTCTTTTTTTAGTTCATTAAAGTAATAGCAGGAATCAGGTAGTAAAAGTTTAAATGGAGTAAAACTTCACAATAGTCTTCTAATGCCTGCATGACAACAGGCAAATAGCATGGAGGCAGATAACCCTAGGGTGTCCCTCAAGGCTGTATGAAACATTTGTTAAGCATTCCAACCCACTGTAGGTCATGAATGCCATCCATACTCCCCCACCTGACCAATGTTTGGAGAAATAGAGACGGAATGTGTTGGATATTTTCTACAAATTGACATTGACTTGCACTA
Source organism: Pelophylax lessonae (assembly GCF_965119305.1). Classification (NCBI taxonomy): domain Eukaryota; kingdom Metazoa; phylum Chordata; class Amphibia; order Anura; family Ranidae; genus Pelophylax; species Pelophylax lessonae. The sequence goes on along the minus strand of NC_138771.1, from coordinate 574,084,683 downwards.
TCAGGTGATCTGAGCATGCACCTTTATAGAAAAACCTTTCTACAAAATCATAATTTGGCAGTTGGGATCAAACTCATATTTCTGACCTCACTCTGAAGTCTGTGGCCATCATGGTGCAAAATACACTAAATCTTTATTAGAGAAATAACCACATACTGTGTCTACTTCCCCTCCCCCTCCTCCACAGTGCTACTAGTGTAATACTAGTGCAATCTATATTTCTATGTGCAAGAGGGAAGATGTGTTCTTGTTACCCTTTACAATTATTCATATTCTTTATCTGTTCTACCATACTGTGCTAGGGACACTCTTATGATAAAAGGGAAAATCTGATTTTTTATTTTATGGCTAGCAAGAACAGCTCTGGCTCTGATTTGGTTTGTGTTTAGCTTTTTCTCACAGTTTTCATGCTTTTTCCTTTCATTACATTTATTTACTATTCAATTTTAAATAAATTTTATTTCTAGGGGTGCAGGTTACATTCACTACTGGAGCAATTTACTCTTCTGGTGTTCTGATATGCTTACCCTACCTTCTATTGTTATCATATATCCCTGTATCCTGCCACTGTATGTTGCCTAAACGCATTTATGAAAGAGTTTGGAAACATTAACGTTGTCCGCAGCAACCAGTCAGATTTCAGTATAGCAGTGAAAGCACACGTAACTGCAACATACAACACCTCATCATTTCAGGTTTTGTTTATAGGGCTACATCATGTACATATGCAATTGGCAAAGCAGACCTAAGTCAGAGACTGACCCCAGACTGCCTGCATTTAGCTAAAGTGAAAACAGCACCCAAATTCTTTCCTGTGACCTCAAGTGGTCCCCCACCAGGTCTGGCATACCAGCGGTTCCTTAAACTTTTCTGCCTAATACCCAGTACACACAATCCGAAAATCGGACGACGTTCCGTCTGTTTTTGTTTGGTTGCTAGGAACTCTCAATTATATTCGCAAATGGGAGAGGTTACTTTTGATATGAATTTTCTCAGACGATGATTCAGAAGCTTCCGGTATGCGTAACCACGCTGTAGCGTGTGAGGGGAAATGATGTCATGTGCGTGTGACCCCTCTAGCCACGCCTTGAGCGCCTTCGTGCCGAGCTGTTTGGAATTTTCGTGTCTGGCCACGTTTATTCGCTCGTTTACTCGCACGTTCCGTACTATAACTGCAAATATGGAGGATTCCAGCCTTCCAGTAGCTATCCTTGGTGTTCTGGCTATCCAGAATCCTATTAAATGTCATTGTGTGATTTTAAACAATTTTTCTTCTTTCCCTGGTTTTTCTTCCGGGTCGTTCTTTCGTTTCAGCTCATGCGCTGTCTACTGCTCATCATTTTTTTCGGACGAACAACATACTGATAATAGGATTATCGTACGATGTGTTATAATACGATCAAAATTTTTATGCTTGCATGACCGGATAATATCGGGCGAACTGTCGTGATCGCCTTTCGTAAGCTGTGTACTAACGATCCGATTATCGTCCGATCTTTTCAAAAGCGTTTGATTTTCGGATCGTGTGTACGGGTCATTAAGGATACCTAGAGACATGAGACCAGTAGCATTGCTTAATTACGAATCAGTGCCTCTACCTCTCATGCTTCTAGTTTCTGGGCCATGGTGTCCTGCTATAAGGAGCAAGGGATTACTGAAATATCGGACCTGGATGGAGGACCACTCTGGGTCATAGGTAAGCATTTGGGAATGTTTTTTTGCAATAATGAAGCAGACTGACCTAAAGTCATTTTCTGAGTCCTGGTAATTATTGGCCGGTCTAGAAATCTCAAATTTAAAAAATCAGCACAGAAATATGGAAGCTTCCGTTGCTGACATATTTTTGACACGAGGATATCATTTTTTTTATTGATGCTCCATTTAGGAAGTCACCAACTGAGAACAAGGAAGATGTATTTTAGAGGTCACAACAGCTTATATACGAATACTTTGTTCCAAGACTCACCAAGACTCACCAAGTAGTAACAGACAGTCCAGAGTAGAGAGGTTGCATAGTCATAGAAGTCTATGTGCTGTGTAACACTTAAATGTGTCCTAGCCATATCCATAATTAAGCAGTTTGTGCCTCTTTTTTTTTTCATTTGAATACCTGTTGTGGAATTAAGGTATACCAAGAATTTTCAATCCTCATTAAATCAAAGATGTGCTCTCCCTTGTAGTATGTACCTTTAAATCAGAAACAATAGTTCCTATAGTTCTGCCCTGAGATTTTCCTTTTCTGGTGCCCGAAGAACTGAGATAATTGTTGTCCACTCCTTACAGTCATGTTTGAGTCAGAAACTGATTGTATGTGACTTCTACAAATGTCCCCAGGTCAAACTTTAGTTGAAGGATAAACAGATTTCTCAGCTGATTGCTATTTTTGCCCCTTGAATAAGCTTGCACTGAGGTTGTCCTCTCATCTCCGCCCTCCAGCCCCCAAAGGTCTAAACATGCAGGTTAGGCAAGTTTGCGGGTTAATATAAAGAATTCTTGTCGGTCAGATTGTACTGCGTATCCACTTGCCATCTAATGTTAAGGGCCAATATTAACAATTTCTAGGTGAAGTCCTAAAAGACTAATACCTTTTTATGCCAAACCATGCATTTCCAAAAGACCGATGATGTATATGCAAGAGGAGCCCACCAAACCAATCCAGCTGACAGACTTGGCACTCATAAATCGAAATCGATCACCTTATAATTGATACAGCCTTATAATTTTTCATGGCGTTTTTATTAGATGTCTAACTGTCCCTATTAGTGGCTAAACCAGTAAAGCTTTCAATACAAGAGTGATCATAACTGTTTAAGTTAAACTAAAGTAGAACTATAGGCAAAACTTTTTTTTTTTCATTGTGGATAGAGCAAGGGAGTGTTATAACCTCTGTGAGATTTTTTTTGCCATCTGTGCCCCATTGCGGAAATTTCTCTTCACTTCCTGTCCCAAACAGGAAAAAACTGTTTTGCCTTTAGTTATACGTTAAGATTTAGATCCAAATATAAAGAAAAACTTTCTGCCAAAAGATTTGTAAAGTATTACTTATACACTTTTGAACCCAGACCTCCTGGGTTATGTACCTAATGAAAGTGGCAACACCTTTCAGAACCTACGCCACCCCCCTCCCCTGTTTCACTACTCCACCTTCTCTTTGTAATGTATTGCTTATACTCTTGGGACACACCCAGCCCCCCAGGATTATGTGCCTAATGAAGGCTATGTGGAACCCTGGCCCCTTTCACACAGGCGGACCGTCCAAATCCGCCTGTCCGTTTTTTTGGCAGATCTGAACGGTCCCCCCATTCATTCCTATGGGGGATCGGATGTCAGCGGAGACATGTCCGCTGACATCCAAACCGATCCGTCAAATCTGGACGGATGGAAACCCTATTTTCCATCCGTCCAGCGGATCGGATCGGATGGGATCGGATGAAAACGGACCGACGGTCCGTTCCCATCCGATTTCCCCCATAGAGATGCATGGGGAACTGACAGCTGTGTCTCCGCACACAGCGCGGAGACACAGCTGTCATCCTGCTCAGCGGGGGATCGGCGGCTCGATCCCCCGCTGAGAAAAACGGAATTCGTCCGACGGACGGATAGTGTGAAAGGAGCCTTAGACTTTTGGGATCCCCACCTGTGCTCTACCTCCTTTCTGCCTGTTGCTAATATAGAACATCACAACAGTGATGAAGACCAGTTAACATAAGTAATTCTATCTCCTAGCCATTGGTTTACAGAGGAGGTCCTCCCAATGCAAACCTAATTCCAGCTTTCAGTTGGTTTACAGGGGCTCACAGTTTAGGAAATTCTGCTTGTTTTTTGATTTTATGAATTATGAAAGAATAAATGGGTGAGCTAAGGTCTATTTCTGTGCATTTACCTGATGTTTTTTAATGATTTACACTTTTTGAGTAGGGCTTTGTAAGCCAAAACTCGTTCGCTTTCTGCTGTTCACTTGACCACTTGATTTTTAATTTATAAACTATGTGTATTAGGTATGGACAGGGGAGGACTGGGCCAGGGGATAGGGGGGCAAATGCCCCCTGGGCTGCTCTGATGTCCTGTAAAAAGGCTGCACTGCTTCTGCCACAGACGTGCCCAAAGGATTCCTGGTGAAGAGAAGTAAAAAGTCCTCGTCACTGACCTACTGAGTGCGGGTTGAAGACAAGGACAGCGCAGACCTTTAGATGGTTTGCTGTCTGAGCAGAGGCCGGTTCCATGCCCCACTGGAGACTCTCCTCCCCTGGCCAGCCCCAACTCAACTGTCCCAGCTCCCCCCAACCACCCTCTGCTGGCCAGGTTGGGAACTTGGATTCAGGATTGAGTAGAGAGTACCTGGAGCAGGGCTTCAGCCTGGAATGGGGGGGGGGGGCAGGAGGAGGGAGGAGGACGTGAAGAGGGAGAGTGGGAGGGGGAGCGAGATGCTGCACCATGGGCCTTTGGTTTGTACTTTCCCCCTGGGCTGAACGTTGCCAGTCTGCCCCTGGGTATGGACTCCAGCATTGACTTTATTCAAACACTTTTGGGTCTGTTTAGGCAGATATAAGCTACCTTATAATTGTTTTTGCCCCATGGAAGGAAAGGCTGTAGCAGAACTTTTGTGCTTTATGTTGAATGTTCCCTGGTTAGGTATGAACTCTGAACCCCATTTCTTCTCATTTCTAAGCTGCCATGTTGCTCAAATTCAGCAATGCTGCCTTTATCGCTTTTCTTTTTTCCTAATAATAAAAAGCTTTCTGTAGCTGCATATACTAAAATGGTGAATGTGTATGACATTAAAACCTTGCTTTGTATTTTCTCCAGTTATCAATGCCTTATCTCAGAGGTACATTCTTCAGGCCAGTGACCAGGAGGATCTGCAGGGATGGGTGGAGGCCCTAAATGCAGCATCTAAAATTACTGTAAGTATGTGCTGTGACCTCTTTAATATTTTTAGAACAGAGTTCTAATGTATAAATCCGAAAGATTATATTTCTATGACATGTCAGGTTCCACCCCAACCTTTTGTAGCTGAACCAAACCTTAAACTATTAAGTAACAACCTTTTCTTACCTACTTCTAGGCAAAGTCCAGTCACTTAGAGACCCAATCCATGACTAGCCTAAGACTTCTTTGGGTCCTTTCACACTTTCCGATCAGGTCCGCCTGTCAATTTTTTCAGGCGGACCTGATTGGATGCTCCATTCACCCCTATGGAGCAACAGATATCAGCGGTGACATGTCCGCTGTCACCCGCTGCTATCCGATCTGATCCTTTCCGTGAAATCGATAAGGATCGGATTGGATAGGATCGGATGAAAACGGACAGGCGGTTCTTTTTCATCTGATCTCCCATAGAGGAGAGGGGGAATCTGACAGGTCTGTCTAAGCACAGAGAGCGGAGATGGACCTGTCAACCGCCTGCTCAGCGGGGATCGGCAGATCGCTCCCTGCTGAGCAAAACTGAGTCCGCTAGGCGGAAAGCCCATGTGAAAGGACCTGTAATAAAAATATATACTACTGTTATGTGATTTAAGGGCTTAATATACAAATATACAAGTATATTTCCATGCACCACTGGAAAAAAGGGTAAATGTGTTATATTGTGCAATCTATTAATGATTACTAATTGTAAATAAATAAATAAATAAATGTGAGGTAGCAGCTGCTGTAGAAATAATGAGGTAATTTTAAACAATTGATCTAACAGACCAAATACAGCGCTTGCTGTGAACAATAGTAATAAATTTAAAACATAATTTCTGGTGAATATAAAGTTCAATATTGTTGGATTGAAATTATAAATCACATAAATATTAGTATATTTCGACTATAAATATTTAAATAAACTAGGTAAAAAATAAATTCCTGTGTACCCACGCTATGAGTTCCAAGCTGACGCGTTTTGTCACTTCCGTTGACGTCTTCAGAGCTTCCCTCGAAAAGGGTAAATAAATTGCCTTAATCTAAAATACTACACTATCTGGAGCATTCTTTCTCCCCCATATTGAATTGGATCGAATATTACGGGAGCCTGAGGGGCCGTTGCCAGCCCATGGGATAACATCTCGAGGAGATCCACTGAGCCCAGGGGGCTTACAAAGCTTGATTGGTTCTGGTGCCATATGGCATTCAGTACCCACTTTATTCGGTAAGTGACCCAACTTATTATTCACTTGGGATAAGAAACAACCGAGATTATATTTATCAAGCCTGAGCACGAGCACTTTTGTATGACCTTTGGACAATCGCTCTCACCAAGGACAATTTTTGTTTTTACACTTGATCACCAAGTCACTGTTTTTATTTTAATTACTATTTATTCAGTATAATCTTTTCAAGATTGATGCACTTTATTCACAGGAATTGATTTTTACCTAGTTTATTTATATATTTATAGTCGAAATATACTAATATTTGTGTGATTTATAATTTCAATCCAACAATATTGCACTTTATATTCACCAGAAATGATGTTTTAAATTTATTACTATTGTTCACAGCAAGCGCTGTATTTGGTCTGTTAGACCAATTGTTTAAAATTATGTACTTGTTATTCGTTTACATACTATGTTTTATATACAGTTTATATAATTCTCGTTATGTTTACATTTAAAAGCAGTATGGTGTATTCTGCCATCTAAAACACCAGTTCACATTTCTATCATGAAAACACTTATCTTATGCTAGACCCACTTTAATCCCACCATCATAACTAGAGTGGAACCTCGTAAGGGTCTAGTCACCACTGATTGAGGGAGTACTGGGAACTTACTGTGCCCTGGAGAAATAGAGGTTGCCAATTGGACCCTTGGGAAAATGCGGATAGCACCATTAACGTCAGTGAATGCATAAATGGCGTAAAAATGGTAATACTCGGATAATGAAGCATAGGCTAGGTGCACCTATGAGAGTCATGCATGCATATTATATATACTATGTAGTATGAATTCTCACTAGAGTTGTACAAGATATATAAAATAGTTGTCATTTCATCAAAAGGGCAAGCAAGGGAAGTTGGCATACAAGGGAGTCCAAGCTATAGTCTGTGGCCTCATAGTGTTAATCAGAAAAGTGCACACAGACATGATCACATGGCGTGAAAGCGGGCTTTTCTTTTATCATCGCATACTTGTGGTTAGGTTTTGTGCCTTGCCTGTAGAAGACCAGCTGCACAGATGATGAGCTCGCATCAGATAAAATTGTGTTGCAGTAATTCATGTGTAATCATGATGTACAAACGGCGGCTATGTCTTTCTGTCCAATTGCATCAGCTATAAAATGTGCTGAGTTAGCACTTTATACACACAATTGCTTTGTTTCTCTTTATTCTTTTTTTTTTTTAATGTAATACTCTTTTAAATGATGCTCATCCATCAAGATAAAGCCTTTGCTCTCCCACCCGCTATCCCAGTGGCCCCTAAACTTTCTAAACAAAGGACTAGTTCATTGTCCTCCAGACTTTAGGGTGGTTAGACAGTGACCAGTGGAAAAGAAAATGCCCCGGTGTCACTGGTCAGTGGGAGTAAACAGTGCCTCAGGGTTGTTGATCCAGTGAGAGTAATCAATGACCTAATGCCTGTGGTCGGTAGGAGGAGGAATTGTGGTCCATTGTTGCTATCAGCGGAAGGCATTGTGCTTCATAATTAGTGTAGATGGAAGGAAGAGTGCCCCATCAGTGGTGTCAATGGCAGCAATAGTGCCCCATTGCTGGTGTGAGCAGGGGGATTAATGCCCCAGTGTTGGTATCTGTGGGAGGAATAAAGCCCCAGTACTGGTGTCAGTGGGTGGAATAAATCCCCAGTGTTGGTGTCAGTGGGAGGGTAGTGCCTCATTGATGGCTTCAGTGAGAGTTATAAAAAAATTTTTTTCTGCATAGTGGGGGGGATAGTGCCCCATCATTGATGTCACGTCAGTGAGAGGTATAAAGATTATTTTTGTTTGCATGAGGGGGAGGGGATAGTGCCTCATCATTGGTGTCAGTGGGAACAATAGTGCCCCAAGGTCCGGTAAAGGTAAGCAGAGGGCTGCATCTTGCCCATGGGCCGCCCTTTGGGGACCACTGCTGTATTTTCCATAAAACTCTTATTGTAGTGTATGTATTTCTTTGTTTGTACCTGTCAAAAACATGTATGGAGTGCTAAAAGCTCCTATAATCTTTAACATGTTACATCAAGGTGCCATAAAGCCTCTTGTTGGTATAGGGTGACAACATGCTGTCCCTGTCTCCCAAATTCTCTTGCATTGACGCTCTCTTTGCTACCAGTGGCATTAATTATTATACTTCCACTATATTTGATATATTTCATACTCAGATTTGTAAGCTTCTGCTATTGTTGCTATCTTTGGGACAGGCAATGTAGTCAGCATACCCCCCTAATAACTCCTAGGGAGCTTGTGGTTTCAGATTTAAAGAGGTATTAAACCCAAAAACAAAAGGTAATAAATGGCAGCTTACCAATTCTTAGATGTGACGGCTGTATTAGTTTACTTTTTCTAGGCTTTCTTTCCTTTATTTTCACCTTGTGATCTGGCATGTAAGTAAGTTGTTTTTCAACAGTTCAAGTTGTTCTGCAGACATAGCAGTTACATGCTGGAGACAAACCAATTACCACTGACAGAGGTGCTTACAATAGTCACTTTTTATTTACTTATGTAAAACCTTTTTCCCAAAAGTGAAAAAAAAAAATGTTTGCTGTAACTGCTTATTAAAGCAAAGTTCCACTCAAAAGTAGAACTTCCGCTTGTCTTTCTCCTCCTCCCCTCTGGTGCCACATTTGGCACCTTTCAAGGGGGAGCAGGTACCTATTTTTGACAGGTACCCTGTCCCCACTTCCGTCGGACCTTGCCGCGGCAAGGGACATCAGAGGTCCACCCCCCCCACTCCTCCCTCTGCTTCCTGGCCAATTACCCAGCGCAGCGCGCTTTGCGCGTGCACAGTAGGGACTCGGCCGTGAAGCCAAAAGGCTTCACTGACGGGTTCCGTTACCGGCAATGGCAGCGGCAGCACCCGACAGCCGATGGAAACATAGCTGCGGTGCCAACATCGCTGGACTCCAGGACAGATAAGTTTGCTAATATTAAAAGTCAATAGCTACAGTATGTGTAGCTGCTGACTTTTAATTTTTTTTTTGGGGGGGGGGGGGGGCGGAACTCCACTTTAAATGTTAGCTGAAGTTTGGCTGCAATTTGTTAGTCAAGTACATCTTAATCTGCTAGTCTATGGCCTGATTCACACCTATGCATTTTTTGGTTCTTTTTGCAGAAACACACTACAGTCCATTTAACATGGTTTCCTATGGGACACGTTCACGTCACTGCTTTTTTCATCCTCTGCGTTTTTGGAAAGGGTCAGGGACAGTGTGTTTTTGGTTTAATAGACTTCAATGGAGATGCTGCAGAAAAGTGTTTTAGGTTTTTTTTTTTTTTTTTTGCCAATCACCAAATTGGCCAAAAAAAAACTATAAAAAGGGAAAACCTGTGAAAAGCACATTGACAACAAATGCACTGCAAAAAGCACTGCAGAAACAGATCAAAGGCAACTGCATAGGTGTGAACCAGGCCTCACACTCCCCCAGACTGAGCCCCGGTTCACACTTATGCGAGTGCGGGAAGGCTGCGAGTCCGCAGCCTGTTCCCGCATCGCACACGCACCCCCGGCAGTTCACACTGCCATATGCGATACGCTGGGGGTGTCAATGTAATCTTAACGACACCCCCAGTTTGATCGCATATCGCAGTGCGATCGTGCAGTTCGCACAGGATCGGATCGCACAAGTGTGAACCGCTGTGTGATCCGATCCTGATGCGGCTTCCAAAAAGGGTCCCTGTGCGTGTTTGCTGCGGCTGCGGTGCGAATTTAGCCATACAAAGTGTATGGCTAAACTCGCACCGCACAGCCGATCGCATGTAATGAAGGAGCAGTGCGCTCCGACATTACATGCGAACCCGGCACTCTCACAAGTGTGACCCGGGGCTGACAATTTTGCAGTTCAGAGGTGCCTGGTTTACTACTTCATCCAAAATGCTGACACCCTAAGACAGAAAATGTGTTGCTGGCAGGATCCCCGGATGAAATAAAGACTTAACTAAGGCAGCCACCTCATCTAAGGATTGGTAAACTGCAATATATTTTTGGGTTTAATACAATTCTAAGTCATATGAAGGTACTTTGATTAGTTGCACTTCATGAATACAGAGCTGCATTATTATGTGTGTTTTTATCTGCCTGGAGTTCAGCTCACTGTTTTTTTTAGTTTTGTAATGTATTTGGTAAAATTCTTACCCCAGCACTTGCAGTTTACAACCATCAATGCTGCTGGCTCCTGCTGTCTTAGTGCTGCTTACCTGAACTTCCAGTCTTCACAGGAATGAGTTAACAGAGTGCAGTCTCCAGTCAGTCTATTAGCTTGAAGAAGTGGGTGGGGGAAGGAGCAGGGGAGCTCCTTGCCATCCTGGGACATAAGCTGTGTGTTTCTTTTGATGCACACAGTGTAGGGAGACACAACTCTAAAGTCTGCATGCATGGGTGGTTCATTGGATATTGCATGAGAAAGGAGCCTCCTGAAAAAAAAGGAAACCTGGGCAGAAGTCATGGCACCATCCTAAAGTGGAACATAGGCAAGGATTAAAAGGTAAAAATCTGCCTACTCAGTAAATGATTAAATCAGCTGCTGAACATGTTTAAAACTGAGGATCTATTATCACTTTAATAGATGTGGAGACTGGGGAAGGTTTGTGTAGAGCACTGCAGTGTGTAGAAATGAAGGCTGATAGCCGCACATATGATTCCAGTGTCAGCAGTTTGCTCATATGATTCTGGCAGGGCAGGAAAAGTTCAGCTCTATGAGAAGATATCTAATAGACAGGGATGGGAAGGCAGGATCTGAATGTCCTTAGAATCTTCAGAGTGATAGATGTTCTTTCAGCGTAGCTAATCCCCATTTAGATTATGATTATTATATGTTCGTTTATTAGGATTAGCTAAATACTAACCTACTTCCATTATCCTGTTATAAATACTTCATTATATGCATTGTTCTCTAGTGTCAGGGAGAGGCATCCATTGCCATATCTTCCCTGAGTGACAGGTTCACCTGCCTAGAACATGTATGTGCTTGTGTGCTGTTATTTACTTCCCCAAAGTGTGTACTCTATAAAATCTATACGTCTTTTCAGCACCTCAAATGTAATTGGTAGCAGCATAACTATGCACGGGAACTGCCTGCCATGTTGGTTAGATTACAATTTTTGATTAAGCTAAAAGATTCTTCGTGCTACTAATGCCATCCAACAAGAGCTGCAACGGTGTGAAAGCCATAAAGTCCACCCAGTTTGTGTTAAACCAATTGTAAAGGTAAACATGTTTTACTTACCTGCTCTGTGCAATGGTATTGCACAGAGCGGTCCCTTGTCCCTTCTTCTGGGGTCCCCCACTGGTGCTCTCCAATCCTTCTATTCTGTACATGTTCTGTAACCATGGCCAGGACTGGGGGGGAGGGGGAGCGGTGGCTGCCAAGGGCACTGTGGTATTATGTGAGGTTTGGGGGTACCACAAGGAAATTTAGGGAAGGGGCTTTGTGTTGGGAGGGGGAATTTGTGGGGGGGGGGGTTAACAATTGTTCTAGAAGGGGACATTTGGGGAGGTGTGCTAGGAGTGGTGACTTGGAGGGGATTTGTGTTGAGAGGGGAGACGGGGGAAAGAGGATTTGTGCTAGGATGGAGGATTTGGGGATTTGTGCTAAAAAAGTAATATGGTGGGGGGTTGGTTCTAGGAGGGGGAATTTTGCTAGTAGGGGGGGGGGGGTTGTGCTAGGATGTGGGATTGGGTGAGGATAATCTGTGCTGGGAGGGGGGATTTGGAGTGGGAGGGGGGGATTTGTTCCTGGAGGGGAAATTTGAGGGGTAGAGGATTTGTGCTAGGAAGGAGGAATTTATTTTTTGGGGAAGGGGGGTTGTGTTGGGAGCATAAGTGAAATGAGAGGATTTGAGCTAAGCATGCAGATTAGTGCTCAATTTTTTTGAGGAGAAGAGACTTGGCATGTTAGCCCTGGGCTCTATATGACCTTGTCCCAGCACTATCTGTAACATTGGAGATGTTTCCACTTTATCCAAACCTCCTAATTCTAATGAATGTAAAAAAAAAAAATAATCCAATGATTATATCCACACTGGTGGCATAACAACTTGATCCAATTACCATGGAAAGGCAGTTGGAATTTCCACACCTCCGACCCTGTTCTTAGACAATAACATTTGACTTTCCATGGTAATTGGATCATGGGTGTTAAAGGATAAGTTCACCTATTTTTTTTTAATTATTAAATGCACATTTTTTGCAGGTAAAACACATCGAGCTGTGTGTCTGAAAAAACGCGGCCGCATGGGCGGAGGTCTGTAGGCCACGTAGCTTTTAAATAGTATCAGCTAGTACGGGGTTATTCTTCCTATACTGCTGCCACAGGTAGGGGGGTGGGGTGCTGCGGGTGGCAGCTGCAGCACTGGGAACATGCTACATGTGATGCCTTAAAATCGGGTGGAACACGTAATATGTTCCCAAAGGTGCACTTATCCTTTAATGTAATCTATGTGGCTCTAAATTCGGAGGTAATTTCCTGACTCTCATTAAAACTGAAGAAGTGGCTTGAGTAAATTAAAGCCTAGAACAAACTATGAGATTATCGGACAAATGTTCGTCCGTTTCTTTATTTTTTTTCGCATGCTATTCTCCAAATCCAAAATGGAAGAGGTTACTAAAGTATGAAAATTCTCATACGACAGAAGGAAAATTTGAAAGTGATGTCATGTGTTGTAGGGTATTTGTATTGTATTTTCAGTCGAAAACTGTACTGATTAAACAAAAATTGCGCAATCTGGTAACGTCTGAAAAAAAATTTGTGTTTGTCCCTTTTGAAAATTTTGGATAAATTCGAAAGCGGTATTTTTTGTACGATTTTCTAATCGTGCGTACAGGCCTTTTTAGAAGCACCTTCAGCATTACAGAAAAAGTCCAGTTGAATTTGACCAACTACTAATAGATTGTCATTGAGTTATAGCCAAATTAACCAATGCATACAGACTTTGCTAAATTTGGTCTGGAAATTTAGGCATCAGTGGTCATGAAAGGCTTAACACAAACTGGATCACATATTAATGCTGGCACTTGGTGGAAATAACACAATAGGTTGCAATTGGATCCATACATTTTATTTGCTAGCCAAATACAGAAACATGCTTTATTTTGTAAACCCGTTCTTGGCCAGTGGTACCAGTCTAGACTTGCTTGTAATGCATTATTTTTTTAAGTCATGATTGCTTGTTTTCCTAAATTGTGTAATTTACCGTTGATCAGTCAGATCTACACACCAAAATTCTGAAGAACCAAAAAGAGTTGAATAGGTGATGCTCCTGATTCAGCCACCCCATTTAGGGTGCTAGCAACCAACTGAAGAAATTAACAGGATAAAAGTGATTCTAAAGGCAGAAGGTTTTTTATCTTAATACATTCTATGCATTAAGATAAAATAACTTATGTGTGCAGCAGCTTCCCAAATATTTACCTGAGCCCCATCTCAATCCAGCAATGTTGCATGAGAGCCATGTATTCCAGGGACCCCCCCCCCTCCCTTATTGGCTGAGACAGCAGTGGGTGCCATTGGCTCCTGCTGCTGTCAAAGTCAGTGAGCCAATGAGGAGAGAGAGGGGGCAGGATCTTCATGTCTGAATGGGCACACAGAGCAATGGCTCAGCTTAAGTGCCCTCCTAGGAAGCTTTTTGCTGTGGGGGCACTCGGCAGGAGGGAGGGGCCAAGAGCACCGGCGAGGGACCCAAGAAGAGGGGGATCTGGGCTGCTCTGTGCAAAACCCCTGCACAGAGGAGGTAATTATAACATGTTTGTTATTTTTTAATAATAATATTATTCAAAAAAAAAATAAATAAGGCTTTAAAGTGGTTGTAAAGGCAGAAGGTTTTTTTTATCTTAATACATTCTTTGCATTAGGATAAAAAACCTTCTGTGTGCAGCAGCCCCCCTCAGCCCCCCTAATACTTACCTGAGATCCATCTAGATCCAGTGATGTTGCACGAGAGACTCAGCTGTCTGGAAAACCCCTCTTCATTGGCTGAGACAGCAGCAGGGCGCCATTGGCTCCCACTCCTGTCAATCAAAGTCAGTAAGCCAATAAGGTGAGAAAGGGGGTGGGGCTGGGCCATGGCTCCCTGTCTGGATGGACACAGGAAGCTGTGACTCGGCTTGGGTGCCTCCCATAGCAAGCTGCTTGCTGTGGGGCACTCAACAGGAGGGAGAGGCCAGGAACACCAAAGTGGGAGCCAAGAAGAGGAGGATCTGAGCTGCTCTGCGCAAAACCACTTTACAGAGCAGGTAAGTATAAGAGCTGGTTCACACTATGGCGACTCGACTAAGGGGGCGACCTGTGAAGTCGCGTGCAGCGCGACTTCGGCGCGACTTGCATGGACTTCATAAAATGAATGTCTATGCAAGTCGCTCAAGGTCGCCCCGAAGTAGTACAGGAACCTTTTTCTAAGTCGGAGCGACTTGTGTCGCTCCTATTAGAACCGTTCCTGTATTACACAACGGACCACGACTGGCCACGACTTGTCAGGCTGACCAAGTCGCCTGACAAGTCGTACTAGTGTGAACCGGCACTAACATGTTTGTTATTTTTAACTAAAAAGAAAATGAGATTTAGTATCACTTTAATATCACTTTCACAGTAGAAACTGGCCGACATTTGGCCCATGTGTACAGGTCCTTGTCCAACAGAAGTTGATCTCACGACTGGCTTGTGTCGAATGAGCATGCTGGAAAATCAGCAGTCAGTCAGCATCCAATCAGTGCTCTCAGCCAATGGCTGCATGTGCTGACCAGTGTGTTCTGGTGGGGGGAAGTCCCGTTATCAGAACAAAATAGCACAGCTACTAGTACAGGAACATTCTACTAACTCGTTAGCACAGAGACCTCCTCTTAGGGTGTGTAGCAGACATTAGACTTACTCAGCGGGAAGGCTTTGATTCCTGAGTAAGATTAAAAGGACCATTTGGTGTAGATTGTTCACAGGTTCTAGAAAAACCTTCTAAACCACAGGGAATCTACTGCAAGGCTGGCATAACTAAGTTATTTGCACAGTTTTAGAGTACTGCAGTTCTACTATATACTCAACTGTATCATAATTTATGCAGCACTTCACACATATATTGTACATTCACATCAGTCCCTGCCTTCAAGGAGCTTACCATCTAAGGTCTACATTCATACATACACATACTAGCAGTGCTGTATTTTGGCCTAGGCCAACAAAGCCCAGGCCTGGGGCAGCACTTTGCAGGATGGCAGCAAAAAAGCCGCCCCCCCCCCCTCCATCTGAGACTCTTTTGGCCACTGGTTTCTAGAGCCGCCTCTCCCATCTCTCTCTCTCTCTCTCTCTCTCTCACCCCCTCCTCTCACTCTCTCACCCCTCCTTTCTCTCTCACCTCTCTCTCTCACACCCCCCTTTCTCTTTCTCTCTCACCCCCTCTCTCTCAACCCCTCCTCTCTCATCCCCCTCTCTCTCACCCCCTCTCTTTCTCACCCCCCTATTTCTCTCTCTCTCTCATCCCCCCTCTCTCTCATCCCCCATCTCTCTTATCCCCCCCTCTCTCTCTCTCTCTCTCATCCCCTCTCTCTCTCTCTCTCACCTCCCCCCCTCCCTCTCATCCTCTCTCTCCCTTTCATCCCCCCCTCTCTCTATCATCCCCCCTCTCTCTCACCTCCCTTTCTCTCTCATCCCCCTCTCTCTCCCTCTCACTCTCTCATCCCCCCTCTCTCTCATCCCTTTTCTCTCTCACCCTCCCCCCTCTCTCTCATCCCCCTCCCTCCCTCACCCACCCACCCCCCCTCTCTCTCTCTCTCTCTCTCCCATCCCCCCTCTCTCTCCCTTCATCCCTCCCTCCCTCACCCACCCCCCTCTCTCTCTCTCCCTCCCCCTCTCACCCCCCTCGTGAGATCTCAGGGGTTCATGCTGGGACTTGGAGTACTTCAATTTTGGAGGGAGTCACATCCGTTAAAAAGGAAGGAGTGGGGCAAATTTACATAGGAGTTGGAAGGGGGGGGGTGCCCAATTTTAGTCTTGCCTAGGGCAGCACAAAACCAAAATACACCACTGCATACTAGGGCCAATTTAGACAGGAGCCAATAATCCTACCAGCATGTCTTTGGAATGTGGAAGGAAACCGGAGTACCCCGGAGGACCCAGAGGAGAACAAGCAAACTCCAGCCAGGTAGTGCCTTGGTTGGGATTCAAATCGACAACCGTAGTGCTGCCAGGCAGAAGTGCAAACCACTTTGCCACTCTACTGCCCATTAATTAGAATATAAATGCTTTATTGCACTCCAAAATAAATTTCAGTTGGAACTTTCAAAAGGCAAAGGGTCAGAAAAAGTTACCAGTAGAACTTAAAATGCAGAAGAAAAGAAATTTATGGCTTGCTTTGTCAGTTCTGAAAATGAGGGACATTTCCAATGACAAATCTCCAAAACCAAAAGCACTGACCCTGTAACTTAAGGACAATTTGGCAGCCATGGTGTAGACATCAAACGATGCAGCCAATTGTGAAATTTAGTGTGAGGTTGGGTGCCAATATCCAAAACCTAAAAGAAAGGAGAAGGAAACCTGTGATGTATAGCAAACAGGTTTTTTCAGTCTTTGGATCAACTGATGTCATCAATTGTTTGAGAAAATTCCTTGGAAATGCCAAAGGCTAGAAGCAGAACATTTATTTCTAGGAATAGCTGGGAGTTTAATGTATTGATTGTATTTTATAAAGTGTCCAATCTGTAATAGGGTTGATTCATAAAAACTATAAAAAAAAACGAGTACAAATTTTAATTATTGCCTATGGCTGCCACCCAAAATTCTCATCTCATTTCTCTGAAAGGTAAAACACCATCATTTGCAACAACTTCCCTTTCTGCTCTTTTCTCCATTGTTATTTTTAATCTAAATAAATGAATCAATCTCAATGTCCCTAGTAAGAGCATGTACAGGACAGACACCTGTTAGTCAACAAACTTACAAATCTACCGTTTTATTTTTCACGGTGGAAACGCACGGTAACGCTCCAGTGAGCAGCACTTCCTCTACCGAACTCTTAAGATATCATCCACTCCCACAGCAGCTGCTGTTTTGTTTGGTAATGTTGTGCACCAATGAGCAGCAGAAACAAATTGTCAAAGTATAACGGTAACAAACCGTCTATCACCATTTCCCACCCACTTAGTTGTCATGGGCAGATTTTGTTTCCTTGAGATAAATTGGTGTAGGTAGTACAAAGTCTAGATAAATAATAGCTAACAAGGCCTTGAGATTATTCAACAGAGTAGAATGGATTTGAATACAAAACAAGCAGCAAGTTTAACAGAAGTACAAAAAGCAAAGCTCAAAGGGAAGCTACATTTGGGTTTGTGTCAGTTTTATATTTTTTATTAGGCCTCATGCACACGGGGCGTTTGAAAAAACGAGCGTCAAAGCCAGTTCTGATGCCAGGAAAAAGCAGCTGTAAAAATGTGCTTTTAGAAGCGTTTTGTATTGGAGTTAGCGCACGCTTTAGCCACGTTTAGCAGCCTTTCTCTGCCCTCTTCTATTTTCCAACCTCAAATCCAACTACTACAGCTTAAAACGTCTGACGTGGCCTGTATGTAGCGTTAAGTAGCCTTTAGCAGCGTCAGGCATTTTTACAGCTTTACGCTGCTGCTCCAGAAGGCGCTGGCCCTGGGTTTTTTTTTTACAGCTTAAAAACACCACTTACAGCTCCTAAAAGCCTGTGTGTGCATGAGGCCATATAATAACATAGAGAGGCCTTTTTAAGCTGCAAAAAAAAAAAAAAAACTGATGCTCCTAAAAGCAGCTGTAAAACCTTCTGTGTTCATGAGGCCTTAGGCCTCTTTCACACGGGTGCACTGCCCGATGGAGTCTGTTCTGCTCAGCGGGGGATCAATCCGCCGATCCCCACTGAGCAGGCGGATGACAGTCTCGACTCCGCTCTGTGTGCGGAGACGGAGCTGTCAGACCCCCCCTGTCCTCTATCGGATCGAATGATTCATCTTCTCATCCGATCCCATCTGATCCGATCCTCCAGGCGGATGGAAAATAGGGTTTTCATCTGTCCGTATTTCACAGACAGGATTGGATCGGAGAGCAGCGGGTGACAGCAGAGATGTCACCGCTGACATCCGCTGCCCCATAGGGATGCATGGAGCATCCGATCAGGTCCTAAGGGGCCTAAGGTTTAAATATAATGAAACTAATGTTTAAATACGAGCTAGTATCCAATAATGAGAGTTTTCATTTCCCTGAACCTTCAGCAAATATTGCAAAAATGTTTCAAACTGCAGTCATTTTGGAGAAATGCATTTGAGTCAAAAGAGAAGGCACAATAAGGCCTGGTTCACACCTATGCAGGTTTCAGTTTATATATTCCAAGTGTATTTTGCATTTTTCAATACACGTTTTTAATCCATTGAAGTCAATGGAACCAAAAACCAGAAAATGCACATATGAGAGCGTGACCCATAGAAAACCATGTTAAATGGACTATATTGTTTTTCTGCAAAACTGAAGACACACTATTTATTTTTTTTCCTTTTTTACATACAGAATCCAAACAATAAGATAGAAAAATATAAAACAACAGTATTAATACAGTCAAATACCTGGGGAAAACACTCCAAGGCCATGTATAATAGTTTAGAAAAAAGAAGAACAAACACAGAGAAAAAAAAAAAAAAAGAAAATTAACAAAATTCAGCCTGAGCCTATTTGGGTTGCATCCCTCATGTTGCCAAGAGAATCGGCCGTATCCCAGAAGAATACCCTTCAGTGAATCTAAAATGGCGTATCATATCTGCCAGAGTCTCTCCTGAAAATGTATATTCCAGAAATGATCTCCATCAGGTAAAACATTTCGGGGTAGTACGTAGGTTTGAGAGCATAGCATCAAGTCTTTCCAGTTGACATAGGGACAACAAAGATTGTTGAACCTGTGAATGGTTTGGTGGAATGGGGTTAATCCAGTTAACCTTAATGGTTCTGCATGCAGCCAAAAGGCAGAGGTGAGTCCATTGTGAAGAAAAGGGTATGCAGTTAAAAAGGCAGGTAGTAGGGACCTTGGGTAAGCCCATACCTGAAATAAGACGAATAGAATCCAGCACTCTATCCCAATAGTTGCTGATATGGGGGCAGTCCCAAAGTCGATGCATAAGTGTAGGCCGGGTAGTTTTGCACCACGGACATTGCGTTTGGGTGGGATCGTCTGGACGATGTCGAAAAGGATAATAGGCCCAATGCATTATTTTAAAGTGAGTTTCCCGACAACTTTCAGAAATAATATTAGTGTGTATATTTTTGTAGCTCTTAAGAAGCTTTTCCGGTAGTGTTTCATCCCCCAGAATATGAGACCATTTTTGGAATAATACCTGTTGAATCTTACCTAAAGAATGAAAGACTAGGTGCGTATATAGAACAGAGATGGAATATTCTTTTCGGTGGAGCACTACATCAATAAAGGATGACTGAAATGGATTTGTTCCATATCTACAGCAGGTCCGCAAAAAAAGAAGTAATTTGTAAATAAAAAAAATTGTGAGAGGAGGGCAAAGAAAATTCCTGTCTCAGCATTTGAAAAGTTTTAAAATGATTAGTAGTATTGTCGTAGAGCGAAGAGATTTTAGTTAAGCCCAAAGATGACCACTGTCTAAAGGCTTCTTGTGTAGTGGAGGGAGTGAACATGGGATTACCTTGAATAGTAAGGTAACTAGAGATACTAGAGGGCAGACCCACCATCCTCCGCACCTCCCGCCATGCCACCACTGTATCTCTAATGACAATATTACCATAGTTTGTGAGGTTGAAAAAAGACATCAGTCCATCCAGTTCAACCTATGATGTGTGTGTTTGCTGTTAACCGTACATTGTATACCCCTGTATGTTGTGGTCTTTAACCACTTTACGTCTGCTCACAGTAATATTACTGCGGCAGAGTGGCTCGTTATCGTCTGACGACGTAGTACTACGTCGTCAGACACTCCCCCTTCTGGGCGGCGCTTGCGCGCCGCCGGAGGCTCACTCCCACTGTTTTCATTCACAGCGGGAGTCGGGCCAGGGGAGGAGCAGCGGCGATCGCCGCTGCTCTTACCCGATCGTCGGGGATCGAGTCTGGAGATCTCCATAGTGACAGGGAGTGACAGATCGGACTGTTCAGCATAGCTGGACATCCGATCTGTCCATGACTCACTCAGTCACCTCCCCCCCTACACGTCAGTAAGCACCAGGCATACATTAACCCCTCCAATAAAATGAACCCCTTCCCTGCCAGTGTCATTTTTACAGTAACAGTGCATATATATAGCACTGATTACTGCAGTAATGTCACTGGTACCCCCAAAAGTGTCAAAAATGTCAGTCAAGGGTCCGATCTGTCCGCCGCAATGTCGCAGTCCCGCAAAAAAAATCGCAGATCGCCGCCATTACGCGTTAAAAAAAAAAAACACCAAAAATGACAGAAATCTTTCCCTTTGTTAGTAAACGCAATAACTTTTGCGCAAACCAATCAAATTTTTTACCAAACATATGTAGCAAAAAACAAATTGGCCAAAAAATTTTAAAAAAATTGGTTTTTACATCTTTTTTGGGGGGAATTTCATATAAAAAAATGTTAAAAATATTGTTATTTTTTCAAAATAAACACTCTTTTTTTGTTTATAGCGCAAAAAGTAAAAATCGCACAGGTGATCAAATACCACCAAAAGAAAGCTCTGTTTGTGGGAAAAAAAGGACGTAAATTTCGTTTGGGTACGGCTTCGCACGACCGCGCAATTGTCAGTTGAAGTCGCACAGCGCCGAATCGCAAAAAGTGGCCTGGACGGAAGACAGCAAAATCCTCCGGTGGTAAAGTGGTTAAGGTGCCCATCTAATAGTCAGTTTTTCAGGCGGATCTGAACGGATGCCCCATGCATCCCTATGGGGCAGCAGATGTCAGCGGTGTCAAATCCGGACGGATAGAAACCCTATTTTCCATCCGTCCATCCAGTGGATCGGATGGGATCGGATGAGAACGGACAGGCGGTCCGTTCTCATCCAATTCCCCCATAGGGGACAGCGGAGACCTGACAGCTCATCCGCCTGCTCAGCGGGGATCGGCGGATCGATCCCCCGCTGAGAAAAACGGAGTCTGCCGACAGAGCGGACAGTGTGAAAGGGGCCTTAGGAATGTGGCTCTGTGAATGTTTGTCTTTAGAACCGATATCTCTCTATTTGTGAATGAATAACTGATGTAAACTTCATCCGTTTTTCCTTTGAAAAACATGACTGAACGGAATGATCCACATGTGTGAAAGGGGCCAAACAGATAGAAAAAAACCCTTTCCAAGGTATATTTAACAGCCCAAAAGGAAACAAATAAAAGTTTATGGTTAGAGTTTACAAATGCTTTAAGGATGAGAGCTGTTGCATCAAAAGAAAAGTTGTTTGTAGGACATTACCATACTGATTTTTTTTTCAGTTAATATTAGGGAATACCAATGGTACAAATTGCATCAGGGTGTTGATTTGATTTTTATTTTCCATAGCACTCCTACTATCTGTAAATGTAAGAAAATCTGCCTCTTGCCAACAAATTCTATACAGTCTTCTTGACTTGAGGCTTGTCAGGGTAGCGTCTGTGATTTGAATGTTGTACTAATAGGTGACTCTCTTTTCCGTCCCAGAAGGTTGAAAGGTCAGTCATAAGCATAAAAGGGAGGGAGATATTGATAAACAATCTTCATTTTTCATCTCCCAATATTTTCCAGCAAGAACCATTATGTTGTCGATAGACTATTTTATTCTTAGACCGTGTCTGACAATGAACAAACTCTTTCAGCTAGTCTGACTGACCTTTTGCAAGCACATATATACAAGTCAGATAGCCATCCATATATGGTTGAAGTCCCCTTCCATGCTTCTCCATGACTACCTTACCTGTACTGTCTCCCAAGTATTTACTGTACATTGCTGTGCATAGTATATGCTATACTGCTATGGAGTACGTCAAGGATGCAATTAGTCAAATATTTCCTTCCCGGTTTCCAATTATACTCAAATAAGGCAGCATTACAAAGCCCTATAATGGTACCATGCTTTGTGAATGAACAGTGGACAGAAGAATAAATTATTGCATGAAAATGATGCCATCAGAGTCTATGTGGTGGGTGATTCAACCCACTGTTGCCAGCCCAGAGCTGATACAATTAAACATTTTATAGGTAACTACATGGGAATGGGAAGCAGGATGTCCTTCTTACTAAATAAATAACCTTATAGCATATTTAAGATACAATAAATAAATAAATAACACCAGACAGAGAAAAAGGTTTGGACAAAGGCCGCGGCTGTTTTTTTATTATTGACTTTTAACATTAACATAATAGAACATACTTTAGACTTTATTTAGAAATCACTTAAAAACGTCCAGAACCAGCCCAGCCACCACGGCTCGGGCTGACAATAAACAACATTAAAATTAATTTTATTTCCAAATGTCTTTTTTTTTTTAACAACCAACATTTTCCAACATCTCAATACTCAAAGTCAAAAAACAATAACATCCACCAAAGCACTTTAGCTAAGGCGACAGCAGAAGTCAAATAATTTACAAACTGGCCGCGACAAACTAGTTTTAAATAAAATTGGGGGGGGGGGGGAGAGAACAGTCCAGATAGCTCCTGAAGTGATGAAGTGACTCGGAGCCCCGCAGTCACCCTTAAAGCGGAGTTCCACCCAAAAGTGGAACTTCCGCTTTAGGGAGTCCTGACCCCCCGACATGCCACATTTGGCATGTCATTTTTTGGGGGGGGGAGCGGGTACCTAGTTTTGACAGGTACCTGCTCCCACTTCCGCTCGGAGCGCCGTGGCGCCCTGAGCGGAAGTTCTCCTCTCCCCCCCCTCCCTGCAATCTTCTGGGACACGTCAGAGGTCCCAGAAGATTGCCGGCCAATCACGGCGCGCAGCGCGACTCGCGCATGCGCAGTGGGGTGAAGCCGCAAACTGTAACAGCCGTGTGCCCACAGCAGTGATGCCGGCGCCGAGGGAGAGGATCGAGGCTTCCGGCGGCCGCATCGCTGGACCGTTGGACAGGTGAGTAAATGGCTGGAACTCCGCTTTAAATAGCCCTAGTTTGGGACTGGCTGGGGCTGGTTAGCCCCCAAGAAGCGGGAAGATTCAGGCGGGAGCTGGGCTCCACGCTCTATTCTGCCCGGAGATACTGCTCAAAAAGCGGGAAAATACAAAAAAACTCAGAAATCTGCCCAGAGACCTAGCTACTCTGGGCGGGAAACTTCAAAACTGAAGTAGCCCAGGTCAAGAGTTCAGCCTGACCTTCTCCTCACTAAGTGAATAAGCCTAAGAAACCTTATCCTAACTTATTTTAAGCTCCAATTTATTAACCCCTGCTCCCATCCCATAAAGAAAATGTAGGGTTATAAAAACCCCATTTTCTCCATATTCTTGAAGTGCTTGTGCTATCTGCAAGTATATGTACCTTCAACTTGATATCTGTGGTGCCCCTTGGATCTTAAGCCTAGGCTGTACACAATGCCTCAACTGCTGCCCATATTTTGTAGTAGCCCTGCACTCTTCTAGCAAGGGTATGTTTCACTTCCTTAGATGGAACCTTGACAGGTAAAACATGTTAGGGCTCATGGTGTCTCCTTGAGGGCCAAACAAGCTCAACAAGTCTTCCCATCCACCTTGACCTGACTTTAACTACTACCGCCGTGGTACCTGTACGTCGCTTCGTGGGACCACTAGTGGGGGCGCACTCGTGCACCCATTCCCCACAGAGAAAGCTGATCAGTGGATCCGGCGCAATTGCCTCCGGACACCCACAATCGCTCCCTGTGGAGACAGAACCGTGGTCTGCCGACCTGTGTTTCTCTTATTTAGGAACACAGGTCCCTGTGTTCATGCAGCAAACCCATCTCCCACACAGTTAGAAAGCATCCTTTAGGGACACATTTAATCCTTTGATCACCCCTGGTGTTAACTCCTTCCCTGCCAGTGTCATTCGTACAGTAACACTGCATATTTTTAGCACTGATTATTGTATTAACCACTTAAGCCCCGGAGGATTTGGCTGCTAAACGACCAGGGGGTATTTTGCGATTCGGCACTGCGTGACTTTAACGGACAATTGCGCGGTCGTGCGACGATGTACCTAAACAAATTTGACGTCCTTTTTTCCCCCACAAACAGAGCTTTCTTTTGGTGGTATTTGATCACCTGTGCGCTTTTTACTTTTTGCGCTATAAACAAAAAAAGAGCGTAAATTTTGCAAAAATAACAATATTTTTCACATTTTTTATATGAAATTCCCCAAAAAAAATGTAAAAATCAAAATTTTTTAACATTTTCGGCCAATTTGTTTTATGCTCTCCCCCGACGATCGCCGAGTGACCGACGGACATCGGGTCCGCCGGTCACACGCGCGGGGGGGGGGGTCCGTGACCGCGCGGGAGCGCACCTCCGGCGGTGCGCGCTCGCTCCCCAGACCCTCCCAGGCTAGTGACGTCGGCAAGCGGTTAATGTCACTGGTCCCCCCCCAAAAGTGTCAAAAATGTCAGTTAGGTGTCCGATCCTTCTGCCTCAATGTTGCAGTCCCGCTAAAAATCGCTGATCGCCGCCATTATTACTATAAAAAAATAAAAATGACATTAATCTTTCCTCTATTTTGTAGACGCAATAACTTTTTCGCAAACCAATCAATATACGCTTATTGGGATTTTTATTTTTTTTTTTACCAAAAATATGTAGTAGAATACATATTGGCCTAAAATGATGAAAAAATTGGACTTTTAATTTTTTTTTTGGGAATGTTATATAGCAGAAAGTAAAAAATATTGTTTTTTTTCAAAATTGGAAATTTTTTTTGTTTATAGCGCAAAAATAAAAATCGCAGAGGTGATCAAATACCACCAAAAGAAAGCTGTATCTGTGTGAAAAAAGGAAATCAATTTTATTTGGGCACAGCGTCGCACTACCACACAATTGGCAGTTAAAATAACGCAGTGCCATATCGCAAAAAATGGCCTGGTCATTAAGGGGGCAAATCCTTTTAATCCAGAAGTGGTTAAATGTTTTTAAGGTAACTACAACGATGAAGTGCTTGTACCTTGTGCTGTCTGCAAGTACCTGATGTGCCTTTATCTTGATCCCTGTGGTGTCCCTTGGCTCTTAAGCCTAGGCTGTACACAATGCCTCAAGGCCCAGGTTTAGTACTAGCCCTGCACCCTTCCAGCAAGGACAAAGTTCGCTGGAGGCCACCAGCTAACTACAAGCCACATTGCATTACAGCTCTGCCGGATGGGTTCATTTTTCCATCTCATCTCAGTTATGCTTTACACCTATATTTTGAATGCAGGACTGAGTTGTTTTTGTGTTGCTATTGGCATTTTGTGCTACACATAGCAGGAATTGTGCTCACGGGGTATTCACAACTTGGCACATGCTTAAACCTATGTTGTGGTATTGCTTGCAACTATACAAACATCTTAAGGGCATGTAGCCTGGTATGGTTCAGGAGGGATTGTGGGGGGGCTCGCTCATTCCTCCCCCCCTTTTCCCGGCCTCCTGGTCTGCATGTTTAGATAAGGGTCTGGTATGGATTTTGGGGAAGACACCCACTGCTTTTTTTTTCTTTCTTTTTTTTTAATTTTGTCGTGAAGAGCCTGGTATGGATTGGGGGGGGGGGGGGGCCTACGCTGTTTTTTTTTCTAAATTTTTAATTGTCGGAATTCATTTTTTTTCCATTTCAGCTTTCAGTGGGGAAGCCCGCTAACACCTGATGAGTAATGGGTTGTTGAGGATACGGCAGCCAGCTTACTGGCCCGCTCTTTAACAACCAGCTATTCTTCACACAGAATTGGAATCGGTCGATCATTTTTTGACGATCCGAATTAGAATCGTTCCGAAAAATTGGAATCGTTAGAAAATGAATTTACTAAACACTATAATTTGTGTTGAGTTCTAGAAAACCGAAATTTAAAGTAGATTTAAGTTTTGTATTGGTGCCAACATCCCTGATTAGAATAAGTAGTGATTTTGGTTCCTCAGGCCAGAGGGTGGGACTTTGAGGCGAAATATTAGAAAGAAAAAGTATTGAAAAGTTTAAACGTTTTATCAAAACTTCGTTTTATGATAAAACGTTTAAACTTTTCAATACTTTTTCTTTCTAATATTTCGCCTCAAAGTCCCACCCTCTGGCCTGAGGAACCAAAATCACTACTTGAATTTACTAAACACAATTAAATAATTTTCAACAAAATTTGTTACTATTTCATTTGGAGATTCGGATACATCCGAATCTTCGAATAGCCAAAAATCTGCCTGAATTTACATTCGGACCGAAACAAATGACACATGTCTAACACATATTTATTTTGGAGGTTGGTGGCTTGGGGGGCTTGTCAATCTTTTATACTACCTTCTAACATTTGCTATATTTTGTAGCAATGGTTAAATAGGTTGTGTTTTTATATACTGTTTTGCACAATTGTCTGATTATTTTGTGTTACTTTAAAGTGATATTTTATTGACATTCTTTGTTCCCAGATCTAAATGAGTTTTGTACCTTTGTTATGTAAGCAATAAAACTATGTGGAGAGACAACATTGGCCTGTCATAGTTGGGAATGGTGTCAGTAGAAAGAGGTAATTTTGTGTATTTATATGTGGGAGGTAGACAGGCTGCAGGGCATACGTCCTTTCTGCATTATATTCAGATAGAGTTAATTATTCTGTGAGAATTGGGCAGACGTCCAGAATTGTGTAACTGTTGTCTGGTTGGAGCTCAGTCACTGGTGATTAACACATTTGTGTGTAAATGTAGCTGAAGAAGCAAGAACATGTGCCAAGGGCAGATTTATTCTCGGCTTATTTTCCAGGCAGTGGAGTCAGTATTTTATCCCCGTACCCTCTGACCCGCTGCTACAACTGCCCATTGTGTTACTATCTTCACATTACCTTCTGTAGATTCATCCCACAAAGGGCAGAAGTGGTTTTCAATATACCTCACACTACAATGTAAAATTGACTATTCACTCCTCTGTTTCAATAATTTTATCATTTTATGATGTAACAAAAATTATTTAAACATTAGCATATCTTTCTTGTTTATTGACGGACACAGCTCCTGATCTTCTTGACCATAGGGTTGTAAGATTATTTTATTGCCTCCAACCAAATAAGGTTGGGACTTTATGGGCAAGTGAGGATTGAAGTTTATACAAGTATATAAGTATAAAAATGATTTATTTAAATAAAAATAAAAGATTTGTGCATTTCTTGGTGTTGGGTTAAAGACCCAAGGTGAAGATGTGAAGAAAGGTATTGAAGATCTGTGATATAAGGTGGTATGGTGACTTTTTTAGAACATATTTCTCTGTTGTTCCATGCTTGTGGAGGCTTGGAATTCAGGCAAAGAAAACATCCGAAAAGCAACCAACGCGTTTCGGCTTAATTTCAATTTTAGCCTTTATTAAGGATTTTGTCACCATATATAGTATTCGATTGCCTGTTCCATATACGACTGTTTCCCTCTGGTCCCGGAATCGCATCGAGAACCTGTGTAGGTGCTGCTCAGACTATACTGCAGAGATTTGCAGCTGTGCTGGGTGACTCCAAAAGGCTTTTATTCCAGATGTTCATCGGGTGGTAATTACCCCAAATTGATTTGTAGTCAATAGAGGCAGTCTTCAGATTGGTCCATAGGCCGCGCTTCCTCTGTGTTCACCTCTCCCTATCTTTTTATGTGACAACACTGAGGAAATGACACTTTGCTACAATGTAAAGTAGTGAGTGTACAGCTTGTATAACAGTGTACATTTGCTGTTCCCTCAAAATAACTCAACACACAGCCAATAATGTCTAAACCGCTGGCAACAAAAGTTAGTACACCCCTAAGTGAAATGTCCAAATTGGGCCCAAAGTGTTAATATCGTGTGTGGCCACTGGCCACCATTCTTTTCCTAGCACTGCCTTAACCCTTTTGGGCATGGAATTCACTAGAGCTTCACAGGTTGCCACTGGAGTCCTCTTCCACTCCTTCAGGATGACATAACGGAGCTGGTGGGTCTTAGAGACCTTGTGCGCCTTCACCTTCCCTTTGAGGATGCCCCACAGATGCTCGATAGGGTTTAGGTCTGGAGACATGCTTGACCAGTTTATCACCTTTACCCTCAGCGCAGTGGTCATCTTGGAGGTGTGTTTGGGGTCGTTATCATGTTGGAATACTGCTCCGAGGGGAGAGGATCATGCTCTGCTTTAGTATGTCACAGTACATGCTGGCATTCATGGTTCCCTCAATGAACTGTAGCTCCCCAGTGCTGGCAGCACTCATGCAGCCCCAGACCATGACACTCCCACCACCATGCTTGACTGTAGGCAAGACACACTTGTCTTTATACTCCTCACCTGGTTGCCACCACACACACCATCTGAACCAAATAAGTTTATCTTGGTCTCATCAGACCACAGGACATGGTTCCATATTCCATGTCCTTAGCCTGCTTGTCTTTAGCAGACTGTTTGTGGGCTTTCTTGTGCATTATCTTTAGAAGAGGCTTCCTTCTGGGACGACAGCTATGCAGACCAATTTTATGCAGTGTGTGGCACATAGTCTGAGTACTGACAGGTTGACCTCCCACCCCTTCAACCTCTGCAGCAATGCTGGCAGCACTCATACGTCTATTTCCCTAGGACAACCTCTGGATATGACGCTGAGCACGTGCACTCAACTTCTTTGGTCGACCATGGCAAGGCCTGTTCTGAGTGGAACCTGTCGTGTTAAACCACTGTATGGTCTTGGCCACAATGCTGCAGGCAGTGGCGGCTGGTGCTCAAAATTTTTGGGGGGGCGCAAAAAGAAAAATGTAATAGGTATTGCTTCGCGTCAAAAAACGCAGTAAAAAATTGCGTGACTTTGAAGTCATGGTACAGGCATGGCACAGGTGATGGTATAGGCATGGCATAGGTGATGGTACAGGCATGGCATAGGTGATGGTACAGGCATGGCATAGGTGATGGTACAGGCATGGCACAGGTGATGGTATAGGCATGGCACAGATATGGTATAGGCATGGCACAGGTCATGGTACAGGAGATGGTACATGCCCCCTTTCAATGCAGTGACCAGCGTACATGCCCCCTTTCAATGCAGAGACCAGTGTACATGCCCCCTTCAATGCAGAGTTCAGCGTGCGTGCCCCCTTCAATGCAATGAACATTGTGCTGTGCCCCCTTCAATGCAATAAACACTGTGCTATGCCCACTTCAATGCAATAAACACTGTGCTGTGCCCCCACAATGCAGAGTTCAGCGTGCATGCCCCCTTCAATGCAACTGTGCTGTGCCCCCTTCAATGCAATGAACAATGTGCTGTGCCCCCTTCAATGCAATGAACAATGTGCTGTGCCCCCTTCAATGCAATAAACACTGTGCTGTGCCCCCTTCAATGCAATAACAACTGTGCTATGCCCCCTTCAATGCAATGAACACTGTGCTGTGCCCCAACAATGCAGAGTTCAGCGTGCATGCCCCCTTCAATGCAACACTGTGCTGTGCCCCCTTCAATGCAATAAACACTGTGCTGTGCCCCCTTCAATGCAATAAACAGTGTGCTGTGCCCCCTTCAATGCAATGAACACTGTGCTGTGCCCCCACAATGCAATGAACACTGTGCTGTGCCCCCTTCAATGCAATAAACACTGTGCTGTGCCCCCTTCAATGCAATAAACACTGTGCTGTGCCCCTTTCAATGCAATAAACACTGTGCTGTGCCCCCTTTAATGCAATAAACACTGTGCTGTGCCCCCTTCAATGCAATAAACACTGTGCCCCCTTCAATGCAATGAACTCTGTGCTGTGCCCCAACAATGCAGAGTTCAGCGTGCATGCCCCCTTCAATGCAACTGTGCTGTGCCCCCTTCAAGCGCCACAGCATTGTCCCCCAATGATTGCAGAGCGCCACAGCATTGTCCCCCAATGATTGCAGAGTGCCACAGCATTGTCCCCCAATGATTGCAGAGCGCCAGCATTGTCCCCCAATGATTGCAGAGCGCCACAGCATTGTCCCCCAATGATTGCAGAGCGCCACAGCTTTGTCCCCCAATGATTGCAGAGTGCCACAGCATTGTCCCCCAATGATTGCAGAGTGCCAGCATTGCCCCCCAATGATTGCAGAGTGCCACAGCATTGTCCCCCAATGATTGCAGAGCGCCAGCATTGTCCCCCAATGATTGCAGAGCGCCACAGCATTGTCCCCCAATGATTGCAGAGCGCCAGCATTGTCCCCCAATGATTGCAGAGTGCCACAGCATTGTCCCCCAATGATTGCAGAGCGCCACAGCATTGTCCCCCAATGATTGCAGAGCGCCACAGCATTGTCCCCCAATGATTGCAGAGCGCCACAGCTTTGTCCCCCAATGATTGCAGAGCGCCACAGCTTTGTCCCCCAATGATTGCAGAGTGCCACAGCATTGTCCCTCAATGATTGCAGAGTGCCAGCATTGCCCCCCAATGATTGCAGAGTGCCACAGCATTGTCCCCCAATGATTGCAGAGCGCCACAGCATTGTCCCCCAATGATTGCAGAGCGCCACAGCATTGTCCCCCAATGATTGCAGAGCGCCACAGCATTGTCCCCCAATGATTGCAGAGCGCCACAGCATTGTCCCCCAATGATTGCAGAGCGCCACAGCATTGTCCCCCAATGATTGCAGAGTGCCACAGCATTGTCCCCCAATGATTGCAGAGCGCCACAGCATTGTCCCCCAATGATTGCAGAGCGCCACAGCATTGTCCCCAATGATTGCAGAGTGCGCCACAGCATTGTCCCCCAATGATTGCAGAGCGCCACAGCATTGTCCCCCAATGATTGCAGAGCGCCACAGCATTGTCCCCCAATGATTGCAGAGCACCACAGCATTGTCCCCCAATGATTGCAGAGCGCCACAGCTTTGTCCCCCAATGATTGCAGAGTGCCACAGCTTTGTCCCCCAATGATTGCAGAGTGCCACAGCATTGTCCCCCAATGATTGCAGAGTCCCACAGCATTGTCCCCCAATGATTGCAGAGCGCCACAGCATTGTCCCCCAATGATTGCAGAGCGCCAGCATTGTCCCCCAATGATTGCAGAGCGCCACAGCATTGTCCCCCAATGATTGCAGAGCGCCACAGCATTGTCCCCCAATGATTGCAGAGTGCCACAGCATTGTCCCCCAATGATTGCAGATTGCCACAGCATTGACCCCCAATGATTGCAGAGCGCCAGCATTGTCCCCCAATGATTGCAGAGCGCCAGCATTGTCCCCCAATGATTGCAGAGTGCCAGCATTGTCCCCCAATGATTGCAGAGCGCCAGCATTGTACCCCAATGATTGCAGAGTGCCAGCATTGTACCCCAATGATTGCAGAGTGCCAGCATTGTACCCCAATGATTGCAGAGTGCCAGCATTGTACCCCAATGATTGCAGAGCGCCAGCATTGTCCCCCAATGATTGCAGAGTGCCAGCATTGTACCCCAATGATTGCAGAGTGCCAGCATTGTACCCCAATGATTGCAGAGCGCCAGCATTGTACCCCAATGATTGCAGAGCGCCAGCATTGTCCCCCAATGATTGCAGAGCGCCAGCATTGTCCCCCAATGATTGCAGAGTGTCAGCGTGCGTGCTCCCTTCAAACTTACCTGGCGGCGGGGCGGCTCAGCTTCTTCCTCTTCTGCGGCGGGTCCTTCTCTCTCGTCTCGGCGGCGGGAACCGGCGGGTCCTTCTCCCTCGTCGTCTCGGCGGCGGGAACCGGCGGGCGGCCTCTCCTGTTCTCTGAGCGGCGGTGACGGTGAGTGACTGACGCACGCACCAGCACCGCCCCCATTGCGACGTCAGCGATATCCTGGATGATGATTGGTCCAGGCTGTAGACTGGACCAATCACAGCCAGGATATCAGAAAGTGGGGGTGTCCAACCGCAAAGACTTGCGCCCAGGATTACCCCCTACCCCCCCAGAAGGCAGCCAATCGGCGCCTCTTCTGGGACGTAACCCCACCCCCCCCCCAGCCCCCAGTTCCTTGGGTTCAGGCCGGCGAACCCAATTTTTTTTTTTGAACAACTTTTTTGTTCGTTTTGTTGTTTTTTTTTTTTCCTTTTTTTTTTAGGGGTAGGGGGGCGGCGCCCTGGCGCCCCCTATGCACGGGCCGCCACTGGCTGCAGGTCAGTTTCAGGGCCTTGACAAACTTCTTATAGCCTAGGCCATCTTTATGTAGAGCAACAATTTTTTTTTTCAAATCCTCAGAGAGTTCTTTGCCATGAGGTGCCATGTTGAACCTCGAGTGACCAGTATAAGAGAGTGAGAGCGATAACACCAAATTTAACACACGGCTCCCCATTCACATCTGAGACCTTGTAAATTCTACCCCAAACTCGCTCATCCATGTCTTAATAGATCTTGCTTCGTGCACTGGTCCAAATCATTTGGTGGAGGGGGGATTATGGTGTGGAGTTGTTTTTCCAGGGGTTGGGTTTGGCTCTTTAGTTCGAGTGAAGGGAACTCATAAACCATCAGCATACTAAGAGATTTTGGATAATTTCATGCTCCCAACTTTGTGGGGAAAAGTTTGGGGATGGCCCCTTCCTGTTCTGACATGACTACTTCTTGTCCAACATCAGTGCCTGACTTCACAAATGCGGTTCTGGAAGAATGCTCAAACATTCCCATAGACACACTCCTAAAGCTTGTGGACAGCCTTCCCAGAAGATTTGAAACTGTTATAGCTGCAAAAAGTGGGCCAACTCAATATTGAACCCTACAGACTAAGACTGGGAAGCCAATAAAGTTCACGTGCGTGTAAAGGCAGACGTCCCAATACCTTTGGTAATATAGTGTGTGGGTGTATATACAGTATATATATATATATATATATATATATATATATATATATGGACAGAACGGCACAGAGCCCACTTATAATGTAGCAGATGATGCAAGTACGAATAGGAGGGTCGCACACCACTGCTATCATCCACAAGAAACTGGTTCTGCCATGGTGCTCTGTCTAAAGAACCTTCAACAAAGTTTCTTGTGGATAATACCAGCGGTGTACGTCACTCCTTTTCAACTGGCATAGAATTGTATTATTCTCATAATAATTATAAGCAGATGTCCAGAGCCCCCCCCTGCTTACATCAGACATTTAAGATCCCCCCCCCCCCCACCATCAGAAGTCAAGAGTCCTTCACCCTCCCTTACATTACAGTTCACCCCCCTTGTGCTCCTGCCGGGAATAAGCTGGGGGCAGAACTAGGAAGCAGACAGTGCAGTGTCAGGAGGAGGAACAGAGGAAGGATGGAGTCAGTTGCCAGACTCTGCTAAATGCTGAGATCAGGGAAGGCAGAGACCAGGGGGTGCACAGAGAGCTGCAGGATCTGTAGGAGGAGCTCTGTCCTCCTCCCTCCTGCCAACTGCTGAAACAGGGCAGAGAAAAGCCTCTCCGCAGCTTCACGGAGAAGTGCAGGATAAAGCAGAGGAGTTCTGTCCTCCTCTCAGCCACTGACTTCCTAAACAAGGTGGGGGTGGAAACGAGAGGGGTACTGCAGCTGCAGGAGAGGTGCAAGGGCCACATGAAATGGCCTGGAGGGCCAAATTCAGCTGCGGGCCTTGTGTTTGACATGTTTCCTACACTAATAAATGTTTGTTAAAGCACTTCAGGTAATGATCACTTTCCCTGATTCGTGCATAATATTCTTCTATAAACCTGGATTATTCTCTTTTTTCAGGTACCTCGACCAGGTTGCACTCCATTATCTGAGACAGGATCTACAGGCCCTGCAGAGAAAAATGCACCAGTCCCATACAAGATGGAAATAATTGGTGGAGTGGTTGTGCAAACACCTCTGATCCAGGTTGGTCATATATGTACACACACACACAGAAATACACCTGAAAACCCCAGTGCATAGTTGCCAACATTCCCAAAAACATTTCGGGACACTTTTTTTTACAGAAAGCCAGAGTAGGCGGAGTAGTATGTTATTTGGTGTTGGGAATTAATTTTATGGGTGTGGTTGATCCTCAGAAAATTGTGCGGTGCGAAAATGGGCATGGTTTAAATTACGCTAAATAATGGGCGTGGCTTAACCACTTAAGGAGCGGAAGGTATTAGCACCTTAATGACCAGGCCATTTTTTGCTATCGCGGCACTGTGTTACTTTAACTGACAATTGTGCAGTTGTGCAACGCCGTACCCAAATAAAATTGATGTCCTTTTTTTTCCCACAAATAGAGCTTTCTTTTGTGGTATTTAATCACCTCTGCAATTTTTTTTGTGCTATAAACAAAAAAAGAGCAACAATTCTTAAAAATATATATATATATTTTTTACTTTCTGCTATAAAACATTCCCAATAAAAAAAATGTAAAAATGTATTTTTTTCATTAAAATTTAGGCCAATATGTATTCTGTCACAAATTTTTGGTAAAAAAAATCCCAATAAGTGTATATTGATTGGTTTGAGCAAAAGTTATTGCTACAACTATGGGATAGATTTATATAATTCCGGCCAGATCGGACACCTAACTGACATTTTTGACACTTTTGAGGGGACCAGTGACATCACTACAGTAATCAGTGCTAAAAATATGCACTGTTACTGTACTAAGGACACTGGCAAGCAAAGGGGTTAACACCAGGGGCGATGAAAGGGTTAAGTGTGTTCCTAGGGAGTGCTTTATAACTGTGTGGGAATTGTGCTCACTGGATCAACACAGAGACCTGTGTTCCTAAATAGGAGGAACACAGGATACCTGTGTTCATCACTGACAGAACAGCGGTCTGCCTTGTTGTTTACATCGGCAGACCACCATGCTGTCTCCATGGGGAGCGATCAAGGGTGCCCGGCAGACATTGCGTCTGCCGGACCCACTGATTGGCTTCCCCTCTGACCAATCGGCACACATGAACCCCCACTATATATTACACAAAGCGACGTACATGTACGTCGTTTCACGCAACAGAGCCGACCTGCCGCAGTAAAACTATGGAGGCTGGTTGGCAAGTAGTTAAAGGGTGTGTGGTTAAATAGAGTCTGTTTACATCAGCCTGTCCATAGGGATGCATAGACCTTCCCATCAGGAACTTAAAAATTGACAGGCAGACATGATTGGACCCACTGTGTGAAAGGGGCCATAGTGATCAGCGGCTGACTGGCAATTTTTGGCCCAGGGGACAAGTACAAACCAGAGACTCATGGTGCATCAATTCGGCCCCCCTCCCACTCCCCCTCTTCCCTGTCTCATCTTGACCCCTATTCCAGGCTGCAGCTCTGCTCCAGGTACTCTCTACTCGGCCGCCGAATCCAGGTTCCCAACCTGGCCAGCTGGGGGGTGGTTCGGGGAGCTGGGACAGTTCGATCGTGGCTAGTGAGGGGCTATAGGGGAGGAGAGTCTCCAGTAGGGCCTGGAACCGGCCTATGCTCAGACACAGTTTACACCATCCATGCTGGGGGAGGAGGCCTGCAAGCTGTCCTTGTCTTCATCCCACATACAGTAGGTCAGCGGTGGGGACTTTTTACTTCTCTTCTCCAGGAATTCTTTGGGCATGTCTGTGGCGGGAGTGGTGCAGTCTTTTTTATGGGGCATCAAAGCGGCCCTGGGGGCAATTTCCCCCCTGCCCCCTGGCCCAGTCCTCTCCTGATAGTGATGGTGTCAGCAAGGAGTGACTATGGGAAATTGGGTTTAAAACTGCACTGCCCAATTTCTCACAGTCGGGACAGTGCTACATGGAAACAGGAGATACCATCTTTGTCAGCTAACAGCATTTCTTTACTTCTATCTCAAAGTCTAAAAGATAGAAGTAAAGAGTGCTGTTAGCTGACACATACCACTGTCTTTACTGTGAGAAATTGAGCAGTGCAGTTTTAACCACCTCAATACAGGGCACTTTTACCCGCTTCCTGCCCAGGCCAATTTTCAACTTTCAGCGCTGTCATACTTTGAATGACAATTGCGCGATCATGAAACACTGTTCCCAAATTCATTTTTTATCATTTTCTTCCCACAAAAAGAGCTTTCTTTTGGTGGTATTTATTCACTGCTGGGATTTTTTTTTTTTTTGCTAAAAAAAATGAAAAAATACCAACATTTTGAAAATAGAAAAAGTTTTTCTTAATTTCTGTCTGAAAATTATGTAAATAAGTAATTTTTCTCCTTCACTGATGTGCGCTGATGATGCTGCACTGATGGGCACTGGTGAGGAGACTCTAATATGCAGCACTGATAAGTGGCACTGATATGCAGCACTGATAGGCACTGATAGGTGGCACTGATATGCAGCACTGATAGGCGGCACTGATAGGTGGCACTGATGGGCACTGAAAGGCAGCACTGATTGGCCTCACTAATGGTCACAGATTGGCCTCACTGATGGACACAAATCAGCATCACTGATGAGCACGGACTGGTGTCACTGATGGGTACAGTTTGACATCACTGACGGACCCAGACTGGTGTCACTAATGGGTACAGTTTGGCATCACTGATGGGCACTGTTGATGATCAGTGCCCTGATTACCTATACAAGTCTCCCCTGTGATGCTGCTGATCAACTCTCCTCACATTCAGTGTCAGTGTGAGGTGAGGAGAGCCGATAAATGGCATCTCCTTGTTTACATGTGATCACTTGTGATTAGACACAGCGGATCACATGGGTAAAGAGCCGGGGACGTGGCTCTTTATCGAGATCGGGATCACGCCATGTCCCAGGGACACAGCATGCCCGCAAACACCGCCCTGCGTCAAGACTGGGGGACCTCATATGACGTTGACCCAGAACAAGAGGTGATCCTGCCCGCCGTCATTTGTCTATATGGTGGGCGGGAGGCGGTTAAACCCAATTTCTCATAGTCCAGTGACTGCTGGATAAAAAAAATGTTTACCTTCAAAGTCCCCCGTAACATCAGAGCCCTCCTTTAACATTAGAGCCCCCCTTTACCTTCAGAGGCCCCCTCTACCATAAGAGCCCCTCTTTACCATCAGAGCCCTCTTTTATCATAAGAGCCCTACTTTGACTATCAGAGCCCTCCTTTACCATCAGAGCCCCCCTTTAACATCAGAGCCCTCCTTTACCTTTAGAGCCCCCCTTTACCATAAGAGCCCTTCTTTTTCCGAACAGAATCCTCCTTTACCATCAGAGCCCTGATTTTACCATGAGAGCCCCCCTTTAACATCAAAGTCCTCCTTTAACATCAGAGCCTCAACTTACAGAAAGTGCCCTCCTGCTGCTGGAACTGTGCATGGCGGGGAAGGCGAGAAGGAAAGGAGAAACCATCCCGTTCTAGATAAGACATCACAGGGCAGGTGGGGAGGGGGCTTGGCAGATGGAAACAACATTTAAACAACAATGGTTCTACTTACAAGTTGAGAGATCAGGAGAGCACTACAGTGGAGCAGAATAGTCTATGTTGGGACTCTGGGCACCAGACTGCTGGCATGTGCCAAGCATGGCAGGAGGTTGAAAATACAGTGGGAATGCTACACTGACTCTGACTGGACCGACCTTCCACTGACGTCACCTGTTGGAGTCTGCATAATACAGGATGGATTGCATCCCTATCCTTTTCCACGCCATGCTCCTCCTAGGGGATGTTCTTTCAGACATCCACTGGGCTAGTGAAAGTTTCTGCTGGGGGAAGGGAAGAAAATTTGTCCCCGATCTCTGTCCACATGAGCAGCAATATAGCAAATCATTGCACCTCAATGTGCATGCACCTAGCTGCGGCAGCAATGTTAAAATGCCCCGATGTTTGTGCAGAGTTGCGACTGATAATGACACAAAAAAGTCAGTGTCAGGGAACGGGTCTGATTTCCAGGACTCTGGCCAGGTCAAGGACCTGCCGCCACATTTGACCAAAATCCGCAAGTGTTCCAGCTAATCCGTGACTGTTGGCAACTATACCAGTGGTTTGTCATTCTGGTTCTCTTGTACTTTAGTCAATGATCTTTCATATTTTATGGAAACTGGAATCACCAGCCATGACACAGAAAATCAGCATGCATGATCGTAGGCGCCTCAATGTTGAATGTAACACAGTAGGACTCAGTAGGAGGAAGGGGCTGGGGGTGTTGGGGTGTGTCAGATCACACTGAGGGCAGCTCATACTGCCAAGCATAGGAGTTTTCTTCTGAGACGAGGGTAGGCTTACAAAAATAAAAATAAGACAATTATCATTTACTAATTTGAGACACCCTAATTTGATTTGCATAATTTTCTCATAAGCTACTACTGGGAATTAAGTGCTGTTGTAGTTGAAAAAAAATGGAGCTGCAGTCTTATTGTGGCACAGACTAGAGCAGTGGTCCCCAAACTACAGTCCATTGCTTTTAAATGGCCCCAGGGCAATATTCATCTCCCTGGCATGGAAAATTCCATCCACTGACCCCAACTGTTGCCCACAATTCCTCCCACTGACACCATTGTTGTGGCACTATTCCTCCCACTGACACCAACAAAGGGACACTGTTCCTCCCACTGATACCAATGACACAAATATTATTCCTTCCACTGGCACCAATGATGGGCCACCTTTCCTTCCACTGACACCAAGAATGGGGCACTGTTCCTCCCATCGACTCCATTCATGGGATACTATTTCTCCCACTGACACCAATGATGAGGCACTGTTTTCTCCTCTGAAACCAAGAATAAAGCATTATTTCTTCTCTAATTTAACCACAGGCAGTAGGTTGTTTTTTCCCCACCAACCACCAACTCTGGTTCATTTTAACTCAAGCTCACCATCAAGTGGAGGGTATTGTATATTTTTGCTGACCACTGATGCTGAGACGTTTTCTACTCCTACTGACCACAATTTGCCCCCCCCCCCTTTAGTCTTAGGGACAGTGACCTTGTCCTTTGTTTAGAATGTTTAATTACCCCTGAAATGGAGTATGCATACCACTATTTAGTTCTTGGGAACATCTTCCTTCCACATACTAGACTGTACATTAATGCAGACAGAATACATCAAAAAGTGGATTAGCAGATGTACATTTTTTACAGGTTTCCCTATGGTGACAACAAGGAATGCCTATGTACTGAGTGTCAGCATGGGCACTTATAGTCTTCAATGGAGGTGCATGTAACTGGGTGAATACATGGGAGACCAATTGGAAGACAAAGCGTTGTCGCCCCACAACAAAAAGTGCTTGAACAACGTACTATATGATAGGATTGCTAAGTATTAAAAAATAATTGAAAATTACCTTTGAAATGCCCATAACATGTTAAAGATCATAAGAAATTTTAGTTACAAATATATAATGTTGCATTTTTAAACTTTATTAAGAACCACTAAAGAGACCCTGTTCCAGACCATTCATTTCAACAAAAATGTTTTCATGTGATAATATGTGCATTTAACATATACTGTATGTTATATACCTGTACATTCCTCAGGTTTAAACATCCAATAGGCCTGGGACTACTGCAAAGTTCTGTCATCTTGAATGTGATGTCAGAAGCCCCAGCAGACATGTGGCCCAGGTTATGAATGTGGACCAACATAAAGTTGTAAACCTACTTATGTATGTTGATTTTTGGGAATTTTTCGTAAAAATGCATTTACGTTTAGCAAACACATGCGGCCGAATAAAAATTTGATAGTGTCTGTGACAGACCCAACCGGGACAGGGGCTTTTGGAGGGGAAGGCAGGGTAGCTTCTTGCCTACTGACTATTGGCCCTGGATTTTGAGGGGGCTCTATTCTTTGGGAGGTGTGTGCCTGGGAGACCCTTGGAGTGGTTTTGCTTCAGATTCCAGGCCATGTCTCCCCAAAACACACAGACTCTGGACAGATTTGGGGCCTCTGTGCCCAAACCAGCAATGACTACTTCAACCCCCTCCTGGACTCTAAGCAGAAAATTATGATCAGATTAGTACAAACAACCCAATGCTGGTGTCTCCTGCTGCTTTGTGTAAGTCTGTGTATTAGGTGTCTTTCTTTTATTGTATAATTCTCCTATTGTGTGCCTCCTAGGTGTGAAATCCCATTGTTAATTGAGTCACCTATTGTTTCTGTCTGTCTGCTAATCCTCTTGGAGATGTGATTATTATCATGTCTACTTTATCTCATTACCAAACCATTGTAAGATGTGTATGTGTTTATGTTAGCTGTTAATTAGATGTGCTGTTAGATGTACTGATGATATTACTGTACATTTTTTTAAGTTGGTGACAGAGTCTCTTTAAGATGAACTCAAGCAACAAAACATCAAACAAGAGCTTAAAACATCACCCTAACAATGGGGCTTGACATATGAAGCCATCAAATGTTTGCCCAGTGTGCGCTGTCCTATTGGCCCTTTGGTTCTTCTTTAATTAATCAAGGGCATACCATCCAGAGTTTGCTGAACTTCATGTCAAATAGTGACTGTTGACGTTTGTTTGTTTTTCAGAACGGAGGTGAGTGTCCCGATGTCAAGCCAACTGAATTGGTCCCTCATATGTCTCTCCAGCCCAGTCAAAGCTACATACCTGTGAATAAGCATATGCCCTCGCACTCTGTTCTGAAGAGTGGCTATTGCGTCAAGCAAGGAAATATGGTAGGAAACGCTCTGTACTGCTCTGTACTGTCCACTCAGTGTTATCTTGGTGGTATTTGCCTTTACTTGACTTCAACAGCTGTAATTTTACTTTCAAGTTATTGCCGTTTCCTTTCCTGGCAGGCAGCCTTTAAATTTGAAATACCTTCTCTACCTGATCGGGGCTCAGAGTTAACTGGGCAAAGTCCAGTGTTTTACCTATAGATAGTGGTGCTCAGGTGCTTGCTGCTCCTGACATACCTTTATCCTGGGTCTCTACTATTAATTATCTTGGGGTTGTAATCTCCACTAAAGTGACAGACTTTTGGGTTTCTTAATCTACATCCTTACATTCCTTCCTTTTAATATGCAGTTGGAGGCATGGAAACACTTGCCCTTATCGTTGGGTAGGATTAACCTCCTTTCAATTAGGATTTTACCGATTATCTTGTACTTCTTGCGAAATTCCCAAGGGACCCAGTGGGTCCCTTGTTCATATTTCAGAAAATTGAGGGCCTATTTAGTTCTTTTTGTGGTCATCATCCCACCTTAGAATAGGATTATGAGCTCTCCAGGAGCCTTTGGGCCAAGAGGGACTTGTGCTGCCTGATCTATATAAGTATTTTTTAGCATGTCAGATGGTATTTGCATGTAGATGGCTGATAAGGGAGGATGGGAATGCAGCCACGTTGTTGGAGGTGGCTCTGATAGGCTCATATGAAGGACTGCATTATTTGTTCTTTAGGAGACCTCAGGGCTATACTGTACTAACAGGCTCTATCTGGGTGACTGTTAAGGCATGGGATAAGGTAAAGAACATTATTCAGCCTGAGGGTACTAACTATTCTCCCTCTACGCCACTCTGGTATAATCATCATCTGCAGATCCCATTCTGTGGGCAGAGAAGGGAGCTAGGCAGGTTAAGGATATAGTAGGAAGTGGGCGACTGTTTACTTTTGGCAAACTTAAATCCAAAGTCCAACACCAAAGTCAGTACTTCTTCTGCTACCTGCAACTGCGTCATGCTTTTCTTTCTGAATTTGGGAGCACAACTCTACAGATCTAATCCTCAGACTTGGAGCAGTTGCTAGCATTGGAACAACTCACTAAAACACAGTCTGTTTTATTCAAAGAATTGTTTATGGTCAGACCAAAACCCATTGAAAAGTGCAGGGAGTGGTGGATGTCCAAGGTGATAACTGGGATGATATGTGGGATTGCATTTGCAAGTATTTAGTGTCATCCTGGTACTGCCTCATTCAATACAAAATTCTGCAAAGAATTTATTATACTCCAGCCAGACTTACCAGGATTTATGCTTCTGACTTGGCGAATTGTAGGCATTGCGAGC
Organism: Pelophylax lessonae; assembly: GCF_965119305.1. NCBI lineage: Eukaryota > Metazoa > Chordata > Amphibia > Anura > Ranidae > Pelophylax > Pelophylax lessonae. Next base: position 574,042,703 of record NC_138771.1, on the reverse strand, counting down.
ATTCCCCAGCAGATTTTGAACATATCTTTTGGCAATGCCCGCTAATACAGCTTTTCTGGCAGGAGGTGGCTTACACTCTTGAAAACGTTACAGCCCTTCATGTACCCATAACTATTGCTGTGTGTTAACTTGGCCTAGTGGAGGAACTGGCGCCCCTTAGGGCACAGAGAACTTTACTGTTGATTAAGTTATTTTACGCACGTAAGGAAATTCTTCTCTATTGGAAGAAACCTGAGGCCCCTTCAGTAGCTTTGCGGAAAGACTTAATTAATAATTTTCTTAATTCTATAAAGCCACTTACCAAAATAGAGGCTGCCCCAAAAAGTTTAAGGTGTGGCATAGTTGGATGTCTGACATATCCACCCTTGCATGAGGCTGTCCCGGTTGCACATGAGTCTGGAAGGTTCTTCCTGTTTGAAATAACCCTGTTGTGGAGTCATTAGGCTAACATGGCTGTGGGATTCCTGTGATGTCCGTATTGTCATGCTGAAATTTTACTAGGATGCTTTTAAAAAAACACTTATTACTTATCTTTTTAAGGTGTTGTACTAGGGGTGGGGGGTTGATGGGTAATTTTGCCTTTTATGGTTCTTCTTTGTTACCTGACTGCGCCAGTAATTGTCGTTGTAATTATTTTCTTTTTGAGTTTTGGGATTTCTATGATACCTTGTTTGTATAATGCTTTAAAATGAATTAAAAAAAAAAAAGTATTACAGTTTCCATGCAATGCAGCTGTGTATTCAACAAAAATGTACTTCCTGAGATATATTGATCTAACTTTGAAATGTAGCTCAAGCCAAACAGCTGTGTACTGTTGAAATGTATATATACTCTTAGAGTTGTTTTATCTGCCAAAAGATTGCATAGGAGTACACATACTTTCGTGATTCATTCATCTCTGTTCTGCTGTAATGTGTACAGCAAAAGGAAAAGAACAATGCGATTCAGTTCAGTGCCATTGTCCGTCTTCTACCCTACCTTCAAGCTTTCTACCCATCAGCTTATAGAGTGGGCTGTAAGCTCAAACCCTGGGGCAGAGTAATATTAAAGGTTTTCACATTCTTAAAATTTCAGTGCATATTGGGTAACTAGTCAAAAAGGATGTAAAAATTTGAAGGTGGTTTTTAAGGGTGCAATGAGCTTTAAAGTGCTCCTGAGTGTTATGAAAGTTTCATGTGCCAAAAAAAGCCTCTGTTAGCCTTAACATGGTTTTCTTTTTCACAGATCGAAACCAGTAAAAAAAAAGGAAAAAAATAGCGAAACAACAATAGGCAAATAACTATTAACTATAAATAAAAATAGTTAATAGTTATAAAAAGCACAAATACGAAGAACACTAAAGTAAAAATGTATCAACTAACATAAACCCAACCCAACAGCACATCTACAAATTACATGAAAAACATAATAAATTCAGTGAGTGAAAACGAGGTTCAGGTTTAGACAAATTTTGCAGATGGTAAAATGGGTAATTTTGGGACAAAATGAACTGAAATTAAAATTTTATTCATCCATATTATAGGCAGTGTGACACTGGCCAGTGGCTAAAATGTAACTGCCACCTTTCTTACTTGAATTCGCTCCCTCACTGGCTGAACCACAGCAGAGGCATTACTACAACCCAGGGGCCCCGATGCAAGAAACCAGGACTCCCCTGACCCCTGGCCGGGGCCCCTCCATGATGGTGAAACACCAGGGCCTGGGCGCAAATGCGACCTTTGCGACCCTGATAGTTACACCACTGGCATCAGTAGTTTTTTTCTTTTTGTTATTTTTTTTATTATTGTTTTTTTTTTACCATTTTATTTTATTTATTTATTTTTTTACAATTTTTAAGTAGCCCCGTTGGGGGGCTTTGGAGAAATATTAGGGGTCTAAACAGACTTCAGATTTTTTCCCCTTTGAGACAGGAAATGGAGATTGGGGGCTGTGTCCTCAATCTTCTTCTCTGCAGCCCTAGCAACACAGAAGAAATGGACAGGAATAGCTCTATAAAGAGCTTCCTGTTCATTCACAAACTGAAACATAGTAAACACAGTTTACTATGCCTCAGTTATGAATGAACAGAGTCTTTTTTCTAATCATTAAGACAAGGAAGGGGACAGAAAATTACACATTTACTGGCCCCTTCCCCATTCTCCATCCTGGTACATTTCGTACAGCAGCTAGTGAGAGAGGGGAGGGGGGAACTTGGCAGCGCTGTGGGGGATGGGGCGGGGTGTACACAGGAGCCCATTGACAGCAGTAGATGGGTAGGAGGCAACGTGCAGGGTAGAGGAACCAATCCCCTCTGTTTTCCTCCTACAGCCGATTAAAGGCTGCAGGAGGAAAACGGAGGAGATTGGTTCCTCTATATGCGGCCCCCGTTGCGCTTCATTTCCTGGTGTACAGGAGCATGGGGCCGGGTCCTAAATGTGACCCCTCTACATACACCCTGCCTTACTTGATTGGCCGATGAAGGAGTGGCACTGTAGCCTTTCTAAAAACTGACAGGGGATCTAATTGTTCTCTACTCTATACAAAACTAGCATAAAAAGTTAAGTTGTATTTATGCATTTATGTTATATGTGTACCATGATGGATGTAGGATTATTTTTCATTCTGCAGATCAGACTAAGCCCAATGGGCGGCCATGCTTCCTGGCACCTTTGTACACCATTATAATATATATCTTTAGGTTAAAACTGATAATAATTGTGGAAGAAAATGATTGAAAAAAAGAAAATGAAATCTCCTGCAGAATAATGTCATAACTTATCTTAAAACAAAACCCTCCAGCGGGGTGCTGTCACTGTTGACAGGACTTCCATCTTCATCCAGTCTTCCTTCTGGGTTCACGAGCTCCAGCTGTTTAAATGCTGAGCCGTGATGGTGTCCCTTCCGCACTCGGGATCCATGATCGTGGCACAGCACTTTGAAGGGACGGCATACTTGGTATGCAATCACTTCAGAGCGCAGTGCGCATGTGCAGGTGACGTCACAGGCTGCAAGAATAGCAAATATCTCTTAAACCAGGGTTTCTCAACAAGGGTTCCTCCTGAGGTTGCTAGGGGTTCCTTGAGAAATGGGCAATTTCTGCCTCTCAGATAAGTTCCCAATGACACAATTGTTCCTTTTAGCTATCTGTAAGGGGGGTAATTCTTCCCAATGATGACGAGTAAGGAGCATTCTTCCCACTGACTGTCACACTAATGTGTCATGAATTGTAGATTTTAAATTTTTAGCAGGGGTTCCCAGAGACCAGAAATTTATTTAAAGGGTTTCTCTGTGTTGAAAAGGTTGAGAAAGGATGTCCTAAACGGTGCAGGTTTAAGAGATATTCCTTGTACCTATAGGTAAGTTTAATTGTAAGCTTATCTGTAGGTACATGTCAGCAGTGTGAACTACCACTTTAAGATCGAGTAGGACATTTTTTTTGCAGATTTAGATATAGTGCAGGGTAGTGCAAATATCTAAAGGGATATGTTGTTTTTTTTTAAAAAAAAAAAAAAAAAACATCCTATTAGGTCTGTTTAGCATTCATGCAGATTTTAACAATAATGAATTTTGGTGTTTTTGGTTTACACTTTGCAGTTGTAAAAACCGAGGCACTTGATGTCAGCTTGAACTTCTAGCCTTCCCTTGTGGTTGCTGAGGGACTTTATTAATATGTATTTTTTGTTTCTGTTTTTTATTCCTCCCACCTTACTGAGAAGAAATGGAAACCTTTTCGTAGAAAAAGTCACTACTACTCTACCACAACCCCAGTCATACAAACCAGGAAGAATTTATATAAAAAAAAAAAACAAGACAATGTAACCAGAGAGATTATAATAATGTAGACATGCAAAAAAGCCCTCCACTAAGCTAGTGCTAAATAAAGGGTTTATTCCTCATTGTAAGATAGTGGACAGAGCCTTGCAAATCATTCCATTATGCCCCTTGGTCAACTGTACATCCAGGACTGCATAGATATAGCTTAACAATTTAAGTACTAGCCTGTAATATACCTTCATCACCAATCCATTTTTCAGTTTTCAGTGTTGTGATAGTTTGTACTTAAATTAGTTTTACATCAATCTTTAGAAAGAGATAGAGCTTTATTTTGGTGGTATTTATTAGCCACTAGGTTTTTATTTTTTTTACTATTTAAAGCAAAAATAAAACAAAGATTTAAAAAATAAAAAATCTTATTTCTGTTAACCACTTAAGCCCCGGAAGATTTTACCCCCTTCCTGACCAGGGGGTATTTTGCGATTCGGCACTGCGTGACTTTAACGGACAATTGCGCGGTCGTGCGACGCTGTATCTAAACGAATTTGGCGTCCTTTTTTTCCCACAAACAGAGCTTTCTTTTGGTGGTATTTGATCACCTGTGTGATTTTTTGATCATGCGCTATAAACAAAAAAAGAGCATCAATTTTGCAAAAATAACAATATTTTTCACATTTTTTATATGAAATTCCCCAAAAAAATGTAAAAATCAAAATCTTTTAACTTTTTCGGCCAATTTGTTTTATGCTACATATGTTTAGTAAAAAAAATTGCAAAAAGCGTATTTTGATTGGTTTGCGCAAAAGTTATCGCGTTTACTAACAAAGGGAAAGATTTTTTTCATTTTTGTTGTTTTTTTTTTTAACGCGTAATGGCGGCGATCTGCGATTTTTTTTTCGGTACTGCGACATTGCGGCGGACAGATCGGACCCTTGACTGACATTTTTGACACTTTTGGGGTTACCAGTGACATTTCTACAGTAATCAGTGCTATATATATGCACTGTTACTGTAAAATTACACTGGTAGTTAAGGGGTTAACTTTATTTGAGAGGGAGGGGTGGTGTGTGTCCCTAGGGGCGTGTTTCTTACTGTGATTGGCTGTGGCTTGAAGTGTAGGAACAGTGATCAACGGTCCTACATAGTAGAACCGTATGATCATTGTTTCTACACAGGGGAGAATGACAGGTGGCTTGTTTACATCAGCCGCCTGCCTTTCTCCCTCTGCACCGACGATCGCCGAGTGACCGGCGGACATCGGGTCCGCCGGTCACACGCGCGGGGGGGTCCGTGGCCGCGTAGTACTACGTCGCTCTGCTTGTGAGGGGCTGACTGCCGACGTAAATAGTTGTGCGGCAGTCGGCAAGTGGTTAAAGCAAAAATAAAACAAAGATTTTAAAAAATAAAAAATCGGTTTACCTTACTTTCTGTTAAAAAACGCATCAAATAAAAATGCCAGGGAAGAACGTATATCCTGAACCTATAACCTAACGTATAATGTATAACGTATAACGGATAACCTGATCCTTTTTGAAAAGTAGCCACCCCAAAGGTGATCACATTTTTTCCCACATTTTTTTTGTTACCATGCTGGTATTGAGGTGGTTAAAATATAAAGCTTGGTAATGTTGCACTGGATACAGAGCATACAGGTCATACACAGAGGGTGGAGGTGGTGGATGGGTAAAGTGATTGTAAAGGTTGTCATTTTTTTTTTTAAATAACAAACATATTTTACTTACCTGTTTTGTACAATGGTTTTGCACAGAGCAGTCCCGATCCTCTTATCTTTGAGTGCCCTGCTGGCGGTCCTGGCTCCTCCCTCCTGCCGATTGCCCCCACTAGCAAGCCTCTTGCTATGGGGGCACTAGAGCAGGCTCACTCTCAAGCCACTCCCCTGTGAATGGACATTGTCCATTCACACACAGAGCGTGGCTCAGACCCCCTCCCCCCTACTCTTTTCCTCATTGGCTCACTGGCTTTGATTGATATAAGAGCCAATGAGAATAAAGAGACTCGGAAGAGCCGCTGCTCTAATGCACATCACTGGAACGAGGTGGGGCTCAGGGAAGTATAAGGAGGGGGGGGGGGGGGGGGAGAGAGCTACATCCAAAAAGTTTTTTATCTTGATACATAGAATACATTAAGGTAAAAACCTTTTGCCTTTAGAACCACCTTAATGGAAAAGGCACATATATTAGGAGGATAAAGATCAGATGTTCAGATATATAGGGGGGGAAGGAAAAGGTTAAAAACAATTCTTGATCTGCCACTATGCCGCAATCTAATCTATGCTGCAATCTAGAACTAATGAGTGACCTATTCATTTATTAGTTTCTCTTTCCTTCCCTTCTTCCATTGTGAGAGGAAGGGGAGGGCTTTGGAGGGCATTCCAATGTAAACTATACACTGTTTACATTTATGATCATTGTGATTAGTCAGCACAGCAATCATATGGTACAGAGCCATTCTAATCGGCTCTGTACACTTTCGGGGGAATTCATAAAGAGCGGGGGATCTGTCTGCTGATTCCCTGCTGGTGACTACAGTTTATGTGGAGGGGACATGGACCAAGCCTGCTCTGCTCTATAGGTGGTTGGGTGTAAATGCACCCTGCTGTCCATTTACACCCGACTGCCCTCCGATCCATTCTACCTAGATGGAGGGGGACGGATCCCCTTCCATTTTTCTTTTTTAGTGGACCAGATCAGATTGGAGGTAGACAGGTGTAAACTGACACAAGCTATTTACACCCACCGGTCCATAGGGGTGAATGGAGGGTGCAAACAGGTCTGCTTGAAAACTGAAAAGCAGGACCTGTTTGGACCCTTCATGGGAAAGGAGCCTTAGACGTTTTAAACTTAGGAGTCTTGTAACTAGGTGGGTGGAACCTGTTCGGGATTTTCACACATTAGTTCCCAATCAAGTCTGCTCCCCTTAGGATTAATAGCAGACAATTGTGGAATCCCTAGCCAAAAGAAAGCCTACTATTGGCCATAGAATCTGCTCCCTGCATGCTATCATTTAGAAGGCGAGACTAGACCTGGGGAACTAGAGTCTCAGCTTCCACCTTAGGCTGTGCCCACTGTAGCATCACTGGTTGGTAGGAGGCTGTTGGCTGTGAAGCCAACAGTATCCTTAAAGTGGAACTTCACTCTCTCAATCAACATGGACTATTTTTAATCCTTATGCTGTTAGCATTAGTAAATAGACAGGAAAGCAAATCATATTTACTTGTTTTAAACTTTTTTTTATACATTTCTAAAGTTACTTCCTAGTTTCCAGGCCTAGGGAAATGGTGTCACTCATCCCAGGAGTCTTCAGGAGAGGAGGGAAGGTTCTCAGCTCAGCCTATGACTGAGCTAATGGCATATGGTTTCCAGGAAGTAAATGATACACAAATCATCTACCCTTACTCAATATGGCCACTGCCAGAAATGCCAGGGGGTGTTTTTTTCAAATTGATTTCTCAGCAAAATAAAGCATGGAGACATGGATGGATAGGGGAGATTGCGTGAATTTTAAAAATGAATAAAATATAATTTTTTGTTTGTGGTGCTCAAATGCAGTGCAGTTTCACTTTCAGGGTTTAGTTCACCTTTACCAAAAACTGTCTATGCAGATCAGGGACATCTGTAGTTAAAAACAAACTGTGCACGTCCTGTGTGGTGAAGGTGAGCAGTAATAGCTGAGCTTCTTGTAGCAATGTCCTGGGATTTTTCAAGCCAGGCTTCATGAGGCATGTAAATGGTCTACAATACATATAAAAAGTTGGCAGACAGTAGGAACTGCCCTAAGGACCATATATATGAGCCACTGGGGAATGGTTCCAAAAATCAATAACACAAATAAATATAAAAATGTCACAAACTTTATTAAATACAAAAATATCAATTAAAAAAAAATATAGAAACTGGAACTCTCCACCATTACCAATTATTAAATATAAAAATATAAAAAAAAATAATATAGAAACTGGAACTCTCCACCATTACCAATTATTAAATATAAAAAAAATTATAGAAACTGGAACTCTCCACCAGTATCAATTATTAAATATAAAAATATAAAAAAAAAATAATATAGAAACTGGAACTCTCCACCAGTACCAATTATTAAATATAAAAATATAAAAAAAATTATAGAAACTGGAACTCTCCACCATTACCAATTATTAAATATAAAAATATAAAAAAAAATAATATAGAAACTGGAACTCTCCACCAGTACCAATTATTAAATATAAAAATATAAAAAAAAATATAGAAACTGGAACTCTCCACCAGTACCAATAAAAAAAAAAAAGACAGCGTTGTCTAAACGTAAATGGTGTACATCTATTGGCATTATTCAAATTTAGTCAAAGCTACACAGTTTGTTTTTATGTACAGAGGCCCCTTATCTACGCGGGCAGTTTTTTTCTAACCCTTTAACAACCAGCGACAGGGACAGATAGTGGCGAGAAATATGCCGCTCTGCTACACTGCGTACAGGGACAGGCACCCTGCCTGTCTCTGTATGGCAAGTTAGAGTAGGTCTTAACCCCTTACGTACCGCGTCATGTCAAATGACGTCGGCACAAATCCTTTCTCGATCCGGGCGGACGTCATATGACGGCGCCCGGATCTCCCCGCTACTGCGCGCCCCCGGGGGCGCGCAGCGCGGCGATCGGGGGTGAGGCTCGTCCCTCGGACTGAGCCCAACCCCGATCAAGGTAAACAGCCAATGAAATTGGCTGTTTACCACGTGATCGGCTGTGTCAATCACAGCCGATCACATGAGCGGCTCCAGCGCGAGCCGCTCGTTCCTTCCTTAATGCGCGCCCCCGGGGGCGCGCAGCGCGGCTATCGGGGACGAGGCTCGTCCCTCGGACAGAGTCGATCCCCGATCTAGGTAAAGAGCCAATGAAATTGGCTCTTTACCACGTGACCGGCTGTGTCCAATCACAGCCGTTCACAAATGTCATCAGAGAAAACGGTAACTAGCTGTCACCGTGTTCTCCTCCTCACACACTGATCCTGTGTGAGGAGGAGATTGTGGTAACAGCTAGTTACCAACTACAGTGCACCCCAAAGACACTGATTGCCCCCCCCCAATAAAGAGCACCTGTCACTAGCCCATCAAAGTACCCGAGTACCTGTCACCAGCCCATCAGGTACTCTGATGACAGGTACTCGGGTACTCTGATGGGCTGATGACAGGTACTCGGGTACTCTGATGATAGGTACTCGGGTACTCTGATGACAGGTACTCGGGTACTCTGATGATAGGTACTCGGGTACTCTGATGACAGGTACTCGGGTACTCTGATGATGGGTACTCGGGTACTCTGATGACAGGTACTCGGGTACTCTGATGACAGGTACTCGGGTACTCTGATGACAGGTACTCGGATACTCTGATGACAGGTACTCGGATACTCTGATGACAGGTACTCGGATACTCTGATGATGGGTACTCGGGTACCCTGATGATAGGTACTCGGGTACTCTGATGACAGGTACTCGGGTACTCTGACGACAGGTACTCTGGTACTTTGGGTACCCGTCATCGGAGTACCCGAGTACCTGTCACCTACCCATCAGAGTACCCAAGTACCTGTCACCTACCCAACAGAGTACCCGAGTACCTTCCACCTGCTCATCAGAGTACCTGACACCTGAAGTACCCGAGTACTTGCCACCTGCTCATCATTACCCATCACTACTCATCAGTACTCATCAGTACCCATCAGTACCTATCACCTATTAGTATCAGTACTGATCATCCGTACCCATCATCAGTACAGTATCAGTATCACCTATCAGTATCAGTACTACTCATCAGTACCTATCACCTGCCTGTCACCTGCCCATAAGAGTACCCGAGTACCTGTCACCTGCCTATCGGAGTACTCGAGTACCTGCCACTTGCTCATCAGTACCAGAGTACCTGTCACCTGCCCAGCAAAGTACCCGAGTACCTATCACCCTTCATACAGCCACCATGTCTAAGTCCAAAAAGGTTTATATACGTCGTCTGTTTAAACCTAAATACCGGTGTTATGGCAGCAGATAGCTGCCACAACCCTGGTATTTTTTTAAACGGTGGACGGTTGGCTTTCCGATAAGGGTGGTCCCAGCGGCGGATTCGCCGCGGGATCACCCTTCCGGGGTGGCGGAAGAGGTGCCCCCCCCCCCTCCCGCTGCATTCTGGTCCTTTTCCCCGTTTACCGGACCCGCCGGCAGCGGGGAAAACGATCCGGTCCCAGATCCTCACAGACAGGATGTCGAGTGAGGGCAAGCTTGCCCTCACTTGACTCTATGGTCTTGGAGGACCGGAGCTACGGCAAACGTCATTGCCTAGCAACCAGTTTAAAGGTCCCTTTTTTTTTTTTCATTTTATTTAATTTTTTTTTAATTTTTTTTTTTTTTTTTATCTATCTTTTAGTGTACTTGTGAGATCTGAGGACTTTTTGACCCCAGATCTCACAAAAAAGAGGTCCTGTCGTGCCTATTTCTATTACAAGTAATGTTTACATTTCTTGTAATAGAAATAAAAATGATCAATTTTTTTTTTTAAAAAAACAGTGTAAAAATAAAAAATAATAAATAAAATAAATAGTAAAAAAAAAAAAAAAAAAATTAAAGCGCCCTGTCCCGGCGAGCTCGCGCGCAGAAGCGAACGCATACGGAAACCCCGCCCACATATGTAAACAGTGTTCAAACTACACATGTGAGGTATCGTCGCGATCGTTAGAGCAAGAGCAATAATTTGAGCCCTAGACCTCCTCTGTAACTCTAAGATAGCAACCTGTAGAAATTTTTAAAATGTCGCCTATGGGGATTTTTAAGTACCAAAGTTTGTCACCATTCTGTGAGCGTGCGCAATTTTGAAGCATGACATGTTGGGTATCTATTTACTCGGCGTAACATTATCTTTCACATTATGGAAAACAATTGGGCTAACTTTACTGTTTTCTTATTTTTTAATTAAAAAAAGTGATTTTTTTCTCAAAAAATTGCGTTTGGAAGACCGCTGCGCAAATACGGTGTGATAAAAAATATTGCAATAATCTCCATTTTATTCTCTAGGGTCTCTGCTAAAAAAAAATATATAATGTTTTGGGGTTCTAAGTAGTTTTCTAGCAAAAACAATTGATTTTAGCTTGTAAACACCAAATGTCAAAAATAGGCCTAGGCAAGTGGCTAGGATGCATGATGATGCTCCTTGGATGTTTAGGCCCCTCTATATGGCTAGGCTGTGAAAAAGTCTCACACATGTGGTATTGCCATACTCGGGAGGAGTGGCAGAATGTATTTTGGGGTGTCATTTTTGCTATGTACATGCTATGTGTTAGGAATATTCTATAAATTTACAACTTTGTGTAAAAAAAAAAGTTTTTATTTTTTTCCCACATTTTCCAAAAACTTGTGGAAAAAAATGACATGTTCAAAAGACCCATAATGCCTCATAGAATATACGTTGGAGTGTTTGCTTTCCAAAATGGGGTCATTTTGTGGACTTTTCCATTGTATTGGTGCTCTAGGGCCTTGAAAAGTGTGATAGGTAGTAAGAAAGTTTTATGTGTATTTATGCTCCTAAAACGCCTTATGGTGCTACTTGGACGTGGAGTCTCTTTTTGTGGCCAGGCTGTGTAAAAGTCTCACACATGTGGTATCACCATACTCAGAAGGAGTAGCAGAATGAATTTTGGGGTGTCATTTTTGCTGTGTACATGCTATGTGTTAGAAATAGCTTATAAATTGACAACGTTTTGGGGAAAAAAAAGAAAAAAAAATGTTTTCTTCATTTTCCCAAGAATTGTGGGAAAAAATTATAACTTCAAAAAACTCACCATGCCTCTTACTAAATACCTTGGACTGTCTACTTTACAAAAAAGGGTCATTTGGGGGGTATTTGTACTGTCCTGACATTTCAGGGCCTCAAGAAAGGAGATAGGCCATCAGTACATCTGGTGTGATCAATTTTCAGTAATTGGTACCATAGCTTCTAGACTCAATAACTTTCACACAGACTAAATAATATACACTAATTTGGGTTAATTTTACCAGAGATATGTAGCAGTATAAATTTTGGCCCAAATGTATGAAGAAAAATTAATTTTTTGCAAAATTTTATAATAGAAACTAAAAAAAAGTGTTTTTTTTGCAAAATTTTTGCTCTTTTTTTGCTTATATCACGGAAAAAAAAAACCCCAGTTGTGATCAAATACCACCAAAAGAAAGCTCTATTTGTGTGAAAAAAATGATAAAAATTTTGTTTGGTTACAGTGTAGCATGACTGAGCAATTGTCATTCAAAGTGTGAGAGTGCTGAAAGCTGAAAATTGGTCTGGGCAGGAAGGGGGTCTAACTGCACTGTGTGGAAGCGGTTAAATACCTCCAGTTTCAATATCCACAAACTGGAGGTAATTAATTTTTAATTTGGTGAATACTAGCACCACTTTGTGAAAGTGGCACCATTAGGAACTACCTAAATCTGCTGCATGTGTCAATAAAGTTACCGAGAGGGGCATTAGGGTTTTTTTTTGTAATCTGGCGCAGGCTATTTTATTATTATTATACAGGATTTGTATTGCGCTGACAGTTTACGCAGCACTTTACAACATAAAAGCATGCAGTACAATTACACTAGGAATCAGAGAGCCCTGCTCGTTAGAGCTTACAATCTAAGAGGGAGGGTCAAGAAATACAAAAGGTAATAACTGTGGGGGATGGGCTGATGGAGAAAGTAAATGTACAGTTTTTAGGTGGAGGTTGGATAGGCCTCTCTGAAGAGATGAGTTTTAAAGGGCCAGAAAACTGTCAGTAGTACTTTATTGAATTCTCCAGTGTGTCTGATGGCCCAAACCAACTATTTCCATTACTAACAGATGCAGCTGCTGTGTGTGATGTACTGTACTGTAGTAGCATCAGCTACATAGTAAGCAATGCTGTTGTCCAGCAACAGTACTGGCAACTTCCCATCTGCTGCTAGAACTAAATCTAGTGGGCCTGAAGGCTTTACTATTTAGGAGAAGTCTAGTTCAGTAAAACCTTAGTTTACAAGTAACCGGAAGGATTTGCCCCCTTAATGACCAGGCCCTATTTTGCCATTCGGCACTGTGTTATTTTAACGGACAATTGCGCGGTCGTGCAACGCTGTATCCCAACAAAATTTGCGTCCTTTTTTTCCCACAAATAGAGCTTTCTTTTGGTGGTATTTGATCACCTGTGCAATTTTTTATTATTATTTATTTATTTGCGCTTTAAACAAAAAAAATAGTGACAATTTTGAAAATAAAATAATATTTCTCACATTCTGCTATATAACATTCTCAAAAAAAAAAAAAAATTAAAAATCGAAATTTTTTAACATTTTAGGCCAGTTTGTTTTCTGCTACATATTTTTGGTAAAAAAAAAATCGCACTAAGCGTATTTTGATTGGTTTGCGCAAAAGTTATCGTGTCCACTAACTACGGGAAAGATTTATGTCATTTTTAATGTTTTTTTTTTGTTTACTAATAATGGCGGCAATCTGCGATTTTTTGCAGGACAGCGACATTGCGGCAGGCAGATCAGACCCCTAACTGACCTTTTTGACACTTTTGGGGGTACCAGTGACATTACTACAGTAATCAGTGCTAAAAATATGCACTGTTACTGTAATAATGACACTGGCAGGGAAGGGGTTAACCCTATGGGTGATCAATGGGTTAAATGTGACCCTAGGGGAGTGATTCTAACTGTATGGGGGTTGGGCTTGTGAAATGATCACAGAGACATGCGATCCTATATAGCAGGATCACATGAGCTCTGTGATCAGTTGCAGAACTCGGAGACACTCCCAGCTGGGTAGGCAGATGTAACGTGCGTTCGGAGCACCCTGAAGTGACGTCAGCAGTTCCTGAGTGTCTTTGGAATTGCACCAGACTCCTTAACATTGTGAGTGTACTGTCATTTTTTTTTTTTTTTTGTATACTAAAGGAACTGTGGATTGGGAGCCTGGTCATAATGGTATATGAAGGGGTGCCACAAAATTCAGGTTAAATTGTTTTATTTTTACAGTACAGTGCACTTTATACTGTACAGTGCTGTATTTTGAAGTGCAGGTTAATTTGTTTTATTTTTACAGTACACTTTATACTGTAGTTTGTATTGCCGTAATCATTTTTATAAGAATAAATGGTTGTGGAGCGAATCACCTGAGTTTCCATTATTTCTTATGGGGAAATTCGCTTTGATATACAAGTGTTTTGGATTACAAGCATGTTTCCGGTATGTTTTTTTCTTGCCGCTTTTAGGAGCATCAGGCAGTTTTTTTTTTTTACAGTTTAAAAACGCCTTCCCATGTTACTCTGTGTCCATGCACACATAGGCTTTTAGGAGCTTTTAGTGGCATAGAGGTTTTAAAGCTGCAAAAAAAACCCCCAGGGCTAGCACGTTCTGGAGCAGCAGCGTTATAGCTGTAAAAACGCCTGACGCGACTAAACGCGTGTTAACGCTGTATACAGCGTTAAGACGCGTTAAGCAATTTTAAGCTGTAGTAATTCGATTTGTGACTGAGTGGAAAATAGAAGAGGGCAGAGAAACGCTGATAAACACTAACGCGGCTAAACGCACATTAACGCCAATGCAAAATGCTTCTAAAAGCGCATTTTTACAGACGCTTTTCCCTGGTAATGGCTTTGTAGTTCGTTTTTTTTAAACACCCTGTGTACATGAGGTCTAAGTGCCAGTTCACATTAGTGCGATGACAGAGATTGTATGTAATACAGTTTGTATGGCTGAATTTGCACCGCAATCTCACTAAAAGACGCACAGGACCCTTTTTTTGGTCTGCAGCAGAATCGGAGCGCATGGTGGTTCACAATAGTGCGATCCGATTCTGTGCGAACTTAGAGATCGCACTGCGATATGCGATCTTATCTGGGGTGTCGTTAACTTTTAATTGACACCCCCAGTGTATCGCATATGGCAGTGTGAACTGCCAGCGGTGAGGATGCGATGCGGGAACACGCTGTATATTCGCAGTGTTCCCGCATTGCACAAATGTGAACCGGCACTAAGAGTCAAAGTAAACCTGGATTTCTACTTTAAGTATTTAACTTAAAAATAAAAGTAAAAGGAAAAATGTGCGGAGAGTAGAAAGTGCCCAGTTTCCAGCCACATTCCCCCCCCCCCCCCATAGCATCCTAAGATAAAGCCTTGGTTCCTGGCACATTATCTGTTCTGTATGAAGCTTTAGGACCTAAATAAAACACAGCTATAATTAAGTCATTAACTAGGTCTTATTTACACTGGAATTTTAATTACAGCATGTGGGTGATTATCAGTGCTGAAATATTCCATTCATTCGTCGTAGCCCAGAAGGGCAAGCAGCCAGCTATGTGCAGTGACACCGCCCAGCGCTCCAGGTGATTGTGGGGTCATGAGCAATGGGAAAAATGCACGTGCTGTCTGACCCAAAACTACACCAATTAGGGAAACTAATGCCCACTTGTGCCCACTCTGTTGATCTGTGACCCTGATTCAAGAACCCTGACACTTCACGCCCTCTTTCATAATTCATAAATGCATAAATTCATAAATACATAAGAAAAGGTTCTTATGCTCACAGATGTATTTTACTGTGTAAATCATTTATGTGTATGACTAAGGTCACCACCTGTTCTAAAAAACTTTGCCACCCTTATAATCTCTTTCCTGCATTTCGCATTTTTACCAGCAGGCACTTGCAGCAAGTCAAATTCAGGAAGCAATGTATGTAAATGACAGCTGTTATCTACGATATTAAGGGACCTTAGTTCTCATTTTAGATCTTTACCCAAGGAAATTAAAGTGCATGTTACCTCATCTTTTTTAAGTTTTTAATAGAGTAGTCCTGCAAGCTGTGTGTAACGCCCCCAAGCGTTGGGTTGTTTTGCCAGTTACGGTGTTAGGGCCTACTGTTAGAAACCTCTCCCATTGCTCCGGCCTATTCTTCTAAGCCTATGGGCCTTATCAGGAAACATACCCTTACTTGTCACAACTTAGTTGTACAGGGCCACCAGATCCCATGGTTGCAACCAGGTCCATCATGGGTCGTGCCAAACACCCAGCCCAAATGATCCAAGGCACATGGTCCAGGCGAGGAACTCATCACTACTGCAAGGCTGGCTGGCCCCCTTCTCTTGGCCACCACCAGTTTCTTGACCAAGCCAGCATCTGTACATACTCCCCAGGTGTAATCCACAGGAATAGAGAAACTCCTGTGTGAGCTCCGCTTGCTGAAGGTATCTTTGCAACAGAACAATTCATTTTGGTTAATTTCCTCATGGCTGGTCAAGTCTTTGAACTCCTGCCTATTAAAAGGGTACTCCTCACTAGGCAAGGTACAGGCAGTATTCCCCTGAAAGGGAAGGCCGCCTAATGGAAAGTTCACATATTCTCTGCCAAGGCCCTAGTTCACCAACGAGGGCCAAAGTCACGCTTTTCACACCCCTAAGTTTTTTCTCCCAGACTAAACCACTCTTTGCTACTACTACAGCTAATCGAAAGTCAGTGGAACCCTTTGAGGGAGCTAAAT
Organism: Pelophylax lessonae; assembly: GCF_965119305.1. Lineage (NCBI taxonomy): Eukaryota > Metazoa > Chordata > Amphibia > Anura > Ranidae > Pelophylax > Pelophylax lessonae. Next base: position 574,026,401 of record NC_138771.1, on the reverse strand, counting down.
AGATTACACCCCAGACCCCTGTGACAGGGTTCTACATGTTTACCACTGAAAAAATGTACCTTTGCTTCTTGCCCTAGAGACCCAACAGGAAGTCAAAGGAAATCTCCCATATTGAGTTGATTTCGATTTTTCTTCTGTCCACTCACTTTGGATTTTGTAAATTGAACAAAAATAAAGAAATAAAATATAGATTTTTGAAAGCATTCTTATGCCTAGCACACATGGGTCGAATATCATGAGACATACACACGGGCCGAAATGTCAGACAGTTTTTATTGAAAAGGCCAACATTTGGCCTGTGTGTATGTCAGCCGCTCCAAAAACCAAAAGCCGACCGGCGTCCGATCAGCATTCTCAGCCAATGACAGAGGGTGCTAATCGGAGAGTTCTGGCGGGGGGGGGGGGGGGGGGCGTCCCTCAGCGGAGGAGATCGCTGTACTAACATCGGATTGTTAGTGCAGAGGCTCCGACCGAAGCTGGCAGTTTTTTTTTTTCGTTCATCCCAGCAGGCGTGTATCAAGCTTCACTTTACAGCATTTCTATAAACCTGCCTTAACCACTTAAGCCCCGGAAGATTTTACCCCCATTCCGACCAGGGGGTATTTTGCGATTCGGCACTGCGTGACTTTAACGAATAATTGCGCGGTCGTGCGACGCTGTACCTAAACGAATTTGGCATCCTTTTTTTCCCACAAACAGAGCTTTCTTTTGGTGGTATTTGATCACCTGTGCGATTTTTTGATCACGCGCTATAAACAAAAAAAGAGCGTCAATTTTGCAAAAATAGCAATATTTTTCACATTTTTTTATATGAAATTCCCCCAAAAAAAAATGTAAAAATCAACATTTTTTAACTTTTTCGGCCAATTTGTTTTATGCTACCTATGTTTGGTAAAAAAAATCGCAAAAAGCGTATTTTGATTGGTTTGCGCAAAAGTTATCGCGTTTACTAACAAAGGGAAAGATTTTTGTCATTTTTGTTGTTTTTTTTTTTAACGTGTAATGGCGGCGATCTGCAATTTTTTTTGCGGTACTGCGACATTGGGGCGGACAGATCGGACCCTTGACTGACATTTTTGACACTTTTGGGGTTACCAGTGACATTTCTACAGTAATCAGTGCTATATATATGCACTGTTACTGCTGCCTGACATTCTCCCTCTCCCCCGCCGATCGCCGAGTGACCGGCGGACATCGGGTCCGCCAGTCACACGCACGGGGGGGTCCGTGACCACGCGGGAGCGGGAGCGCGCCTCCGGGGGCGCGCGCTCGCTCCCTAGACCCTCACAAGCTAGTGACGTAGCCCTACGTCACTTTGCCTGTGAGGGGCTGACTGCCGACGTAGATCGGCGTTAGGCAGTCGGCAAGTGGTTAAGCTAGGTTCACACATGTCCGGCTATGGTTTGCAGTCCGGAGGCTGGTGCGGTTTTGTTCACCGGTTCAGGTGCAAAATTTTTATTGAATTTGCATCTAAACCAGATACAAAAATGCACAGGACCCTTTTCAGAAATGGACATATGGATATATACAGTATCTCACAAAAGTGAGTACACCCCTCAAATTTTTGTAATTTTATTATATCTTTTCATGTGACAACACTGAAGAAATGACACTTTGCTACAATGTAAAGTAGTGAGTGTACAGCTTGTATAACAATGTAAATTTGCTGTCCCCTCAAAATAACTCAACACACAGCCATTCATTTCTAAACCACTGGCAACAAAAGTGAGTACACCCCTAAGTGAAAATGTCCAAATTGGGCCCAAAGTGTCAATATTTGACAGCAAAATGGCAACATTCAACATAGACCACTGGAAAGGTAAGCATATAGCCTCTTCTTTTTCATGTTAGGCTTAATTTACAAGTGATCTTGTGGTGACAGGGCCACTTTACTATGTGCAAGCTTACATAAGATTTTAGTGATCGGGTTTGCACATACTTTACAATATAGCACATCTGTGTGTTCTGGGAATTAGCATGTGATTGATAATGATCAGATGTGTCAGTTGAGGCTTCTGGAAGGGTGTGTCTAATATGTAAACCTTCTTGTCATCATCTTTGGTTTATGTGGTTACAGGGACTCAGCAGGGATGTCACAGTGACAGAAATGTTCGTAGAAGATTGATAAACCTGTACTGCACATGACAGGAAGGTTCAGGTGCTATGAGTAATAAGGGAACTGTTACTGTGCCATAAATAATGAGAGAAGTACAAATATAATAAATATCATGTGTAGAGATGCTTGCACAACATGGAGGCAAGGTGACACCACGTCTCAGGTGAAGAAACAAGGCTGTTACCTCACCACCCTCCACTTTCCCAGAGCGTCTATATTCCTAATTATTACATGTCTTTATATAGCACTGACAAATTATACAAAGCTTTACATTTTTTACATTCACATCAGTCTCTGTTCTCAAGGAGCTTACATGGGATAGCAGGCGGGAATTCTTCCAAACACAGAATTTCAACATTATCCACTTTAGCCCCGGAGGATTTGGCTGCTCAATGACCAGGCCCTATTTTGCGATTCGGCACTGCTTAACTTTAACGGACAAATGCGCGGTTGTGCGAAGCTGTACCCAAACGAAATTGGCATCCTTTTTTTCCCACAAATAGAGCTTTCTTTTGGTGGTATTTGATCACCTGTGCGATTTTTAATTTTTTGCGCTATAAACAAAAAACAGCGACAATTTTGAAAAAATAATATTTTTCAAATTTTTTTATATGAAATTCTCCAAAAAAATGTAGAAATCTAAATTTTTTTTAACATTTTAGGCCAATTTGTTTTCTGCTACATATTTTTGGTAAAAAAAATTGCAATAAGCATATTTTGATTGGTTTGCGCAAAAGTTATTGCGTTTACTAACTACGGGAAAGATTTATGTCATTTTTATTGTTTTTTTTTTTTACTAGTAAAGGCGGCGATCTGCGATTTTTTTTTTGCGGGACTGCGACATTGCGGCGGACAGATCGGACCCCTAATTGGCATTTTATACACTTTTGGGGGACCAGTGACATTACTACAGTAATCAGTGCTATAAATATGCACTGTTACTGTAAAAATTACACTGGCAGGGAAGGGGTTACCATTACTGGTGATCAAGGGTTTAAGTGTGACCCTAAGGGTGTGATTCTAACTGTAGAGGGGCGTGGCTTGTGAAGTAATCACAGAGACGTGCGATCCTATATAGCAGGATCACATAGCCTCTGTCATTACTTCAGTGAGAATGACAGATGGCTGTGTTTACATCAGCCGTCTGTCCTTCTCCCACTACTGCGGGAGACCGCGACGCGGGTCACATGCGCTGGCTCCCCAGGTAGCGAGCGGGGGCCTGATATGAAAGAGACCTGATGTCTCTTTCTGCCACATAGCTTGTGGAATTTGGGAAGTATATCAAATAATTCTTCAGAATTTCCAACGGAGAGATGTCCCAGAAAGAGACATCAGAATCATCGCTGTCGCCCCTTTCCGTACCCGATGACGAATTCTCCCGCGAATCGCTATCGCTCAGTTCTAGTAACTCAGTTTCGCTGTCGCTATTTTCCAGCTCGTCTAAAATCACTTTTGCGCAAAAAGAACGCTTTTTGGACGCCATGGTCATTCTCAATTTTCCAGGCACAAAGAACTGGAAAAGCACAGGCAAGGGCACTGGAAAAGTCACCAGGTACAATCCTGTGGTGAAATGGCATGATCCGTGTGAAATCCGTTAGGATCATAACTTTGTATTATGTCATTTAGTGTATTTACATTTTTTAAATTGCCGCTGGTTCCACCCCCCTGCGTCGCAACGCTCGCAGGGAAGGGAACCGGAAGATAGGTGCCGGCATCGGCTGAGCACACAGCGGTAGGACAGCGGGAGGGCAGCGGGGGAGGACAGCGGGAGGACAGCAGGAGGACGGCGGGGGATCACAGGGGAAGGTGAGTTTTAAAATTTAAAACAAAAGATTTCCATGCAAAACAATGTACTGCTTTTAGTACAGAAATCTGGACATAATCAGACCGCCAGGGAGGGTAAAAAGAAAAAAAAATATGTCCCCGGATTTAATTTTAAAAATCTGGTCACCTTAACATAGGGGCCTAATTTGTTGTTTTAGGTTATAAAATGATTTACATGCCTTTTTTATTTGCCTTTTCCATACCAATGCTGATAATGCATTAATGTTTATAGGGAGTCTTGTAGTCACAATGTTGTCGGGGCTGCATTCACACTTTCTGCTCCGTCAGGCCAACTGCTTTTTTTTTTTTCACAATTACATTTTTAAAGCGGAGTTCCGGCCACAAAATCGACATAGTCGATTTTGGGCCATCCGCTTGCTTTTGGTCACCTGTAAAATAAATGGATAGTTAAGATTTTTTTTTTTTTGTTTACTTACCTTGTTAGTGTAGAAAAATATACTCACCTTTCTTCCACTTCCTCCCTCGGCGGCCGCGGCCTGCGCCGTCACTTCCTCTTTGCGATTATTCCTGGGAGCTGAACGTCATCGCTCCCAGGAATCAATGCGCCGGCACCGGCCCCGCTCGTCACTTCCTGCGCGTCTCCGCATTCCCTGCTAAACAGCTTCTGGGCATGCCCAGAAGCTGTGGAGGAATGCGGCGCCGCACCGGAAGTGACGAGCGGGGCTGGTGCAGGCGCATTCTGGGAGAAGAGGACACGGAAGAGGACACAGAAGAGGACGCGCTGGCTTCAGCTGCCCACATCCGAGATGGCAGCGCTGGAGAAGAAGGTAAGTATTTCTTCTTGCAGGTAAGTGCGACCCGGGACAGTTCAGAGGCTATCCATTGTGGAATGTACTAGCCCTGACTGTCCAGGGGGTATTTTTATTGAAAAATGTTTTTCGTGGCCGGAACTCCGCTTTAACTAGAAAAGCTACAATTTCTGGGGAAATTGTGGGAATAGTTCTTGCCTCCACCAGTCATATTGTGAAAACTATCAGGACTATGGCTTAGCCGTGGACATTTTTAGTGGCAGCAGGGATAGCTGAACGTTTTTATATACAATTTGTGTAGGTGAAAATGAGGGAGTGGGGGCAGTTTAGAAATCATGTCCTGAATTTTCAGCTCCCACTCTAGTTTTGAACATTCCGCCATTCATTCCTATGGGACCAATTTCGCCACAAAAACGCTGATATTTCAGGAACCTTTCTCGAAATGTTCCACAAAGTAATAGCACACCAATCGGGAACAATCCGCACGTTTCGGCATATTACTGTCTATGTAGTGTAAAAACTGTGGGAGGAGTTAGGGTGTTAAATTTGGCTATAATAATAAGAATATATATGTGAGATAACATTAAGTGGTCTTGCCATGCAAGAACACTTAATTAGACTGCATGATAAACAAAGCATACATACTGACCAAGTGTTATGTGGTGCCCCTTTCCTTCCCCGGGCGACTGGCTGTTGTATCATGCTATAAAAAGATCACACATTGTAGCTGCACAAGGCATGTTGAGGAAGAGGATAAAGAGACTAAGGCTCCTTTCACACGGCCGCTCCGTGTGAAAGGTCCGCTGCGGGACTTTTTTTTTTTTTTTTCCACGGAGCGGATGACATTTCTGTCATCCGCTCCGTGTGCCCGCATATCATCCCATCTGTTTGCGGATGATATGCGGACCTAATGTAAGTATATGGCACTGCGGATGTCAGCGGATGACACCGCTGACATCCGATTTTCCTTCCTTTCCGTTTTTTACACGGATGGAAAAATAGGGTTCTGTTCCATTCCAAAAAACGGAACAGAACTGAAAGGAGGAAAATCGGATGTCAGCGGATGGTATTCCGCTGACATCCGCAGTGCCATTCACTTACATTGATGTCCGCAAATCATCCGCAAAAAAATAGGATGATTTGCGGACACACGGAAAGCAGCGGAGCGGCCGTGTGAAAGGACCCTGAAAGTGTCAGTTTACACCTAAAACCAGCTGCAAAAAGAAAGAACCCAACTGTCATCCTAATATGCTGGAAATTTGGTTGCAGGTGTAATGACACAGAGTCATTTTAAGTATATACAGTAATGCAGTTCTCCATTAATAAAATGCACAGGGTGTGCAGGGGCCTTAGCAATAAGTTATTTGGCTTTATTGTAAAGAGCATGATGTGTGGGTGTCACCTAGATCAGTGATTCTCAACTTCCAGGGCTGCAGTCAGCTGCAGATCTCCTAATCTACCACAGTGTCCCCCAGCTCCCATAGTGCCCCCAACTTTACTTTGTGGACTGCAGTGCCCTTCATCCCCCACAGTGCCACCCAATCTCTTATTGGGCTCTCCAATCTCCCACTGTGCCACCCAGCTAGGGTTGCCACCTCATCCCTATAAACCAGGGCACACATTAATTACACAGGTTCTGAGGCTGATAAAGTTTTATTGTAGGAACTTGGATGGGAGAAGGGAATGAGTGGGATACTCACCTGGCTCAACTAGTTACAGAATTGGGACACTTGAGAAAAAATGCCGTCTAGCGCTGTCTTGGCCCCGGCTGAATGCCGACTAACGCTTACTGGCGCTTGTAAATCTGACTTGCTGTCTGTGAACTGAAACATGACTTCTGATGCTTCCTCACAGTTCAAAAGTCCTGTGCACTGCTTCCTGTAGTCTTCTCTGACTGAAGTAGTCACTAGCAATAATGCAACACTTAACACTTTACACTTAAGGGCCCAACCGCTGGCACCCCCTTTACTCTTCAGGGTAATCTCTGGCACTCCATTTACTATATTCCTGTACGGGCTAGTTAGCTCCTGGATCCCTCTGACTGTCTCCAGAGTGGTCCCCTCTGCTCGGCAGACCCCCAGGGGTAGTTTGCAGTACTCACGACCCCAAAGCTCCACTGGTCCTCAGCACACCTGGATCCTTCTCTGCAGCTCAGCTCAGCCCTGTGTCCACTCAGGCCAGCCACCTGGGACACCTGATTCTTCCTGACAGGAGAAGAACAGGGCCGGATTAAGAGCATCATGGGCTTGGTGCTGAGGATTTTGAAGGGCCTTAAGGGCCGTGCCTTGGCATGCACCCAAAGGAGGAAGGGTGCAGCCATGCATGCCTAATTCCACATGGGATGCTGTCTCTGAAGCCCATAAACACATCCATGCATCGGCAACTGTCCCTCCTTGTCCGTCCTTCGTGCTGTGTGGGGAGGTTCTGAGGGAACTGCCTGGGGAAGCGAGCATAGAAGCCAGACTTCTGTGTTTACAAGTGACAGAAGAGCGGTAACAGTGAATATGGCCAACCCGGGGCCTATATAAAGGTAGGGGCCTGGAGCTGCAGCTCCAATAGCCCCTACGTTAATCTGGCCCTGGAGAAGAGGCAGCCATCACCTCCCTCCTGGGACTCTGCTTACCGCCAAAGACCATCTGTCATGTGCTCCCCACAGACTTATACCCTCTCTCAGAATGCTGTGCGGCAGAATCTGCCCTTCCAGGATGGATACAAGCCCTGGTGTGCTATTGATAAGGTTTCCTCCACTGCCCAATGAAAGCCCTCATTGGGATACAGTGAGCAGACTCCCCAACACAACAGGCACACTTGGGAACACATGCCAGCCAAGCTGAAAACATGGCCTTGCTGATAAGCAGACAAAGCCCACTATATTTTACCTAGCACCTACATTGGAGGGTGCTACATGTGCATCAATCACCATTTCAAAGTAGTGTTCTCACACTCCCTTGACATTAGCCCCCCCCCCCAACATCACTGTCCTCTGCCCATATTTACATCACCCCCCCCCCACATTACTGTCCTCAGCCCCCCCCCCCCCCCCCACATTGCTAACTTCAGTCCCCACATTACTGTCTTCAGCCCCTTCACATCACAGTTCTCAGCCCCTGTTAAATTTCAGTCCTCAGCCCCCCACCCACATTACTGTTCAACACCCCCCCCCCACATTGCTGTCCTCATTTCTCCCACATTACATTTCTCAGTCCCCCCACATCACAGTCCTCAGCCCCCCCCCACATTACTGTCCTTAGCCACCCCTACATTACAGTCCTCACCCCCCACATCACAGTCCCCCCCCACCCACATTACAGTCCTCCGCCCCCTACTTTATTGTTTTCAGACCCCCCCATATAACAGTTCTCAGCAGCCCCCCCCCCCCCACTTTAATGTCCTCATCCTCCTGCATCACAGACCTCAGCCCCCCACTTTAATGTCTTTATCCCCACCCCACATCACAATCAGTCCCTCCACATCACAGTCCTCAGCTCCCCCAACTTAAAGGTCCTCAGACCCCCCCCCCATATCACAGTCCTCACCCCCCCCCTCACATTACAGTCCTCAGCCCCACCCCACATCATAGTCCTTAGCCCCCCACTTTATTTTCCTCAGCCCCCCCACAATAAAATCATCTGCTCCTCCCTCCCCCCCCCCCGCCCCATACACATTCAGTCCTCTCTTTTTTACATCAGCTGCTCCTCAGTCCCCTTTACCTAACCAACCCCCCCCCTTTTCTACCTTTCACAGACAGATCTGAGGGTCTGAGGGTGGGAGGCACAGCATGTCTAGATGGAGGGCAGGAGCTGCAAGATAATTATTGGTTGCTAGAACCGCCCTTCATCCTAGCAGCCAATCACTTGCTTACTAGCCTCAGGCAGCTCCCGCCCTCCATCCAGAACTGTTCTACCTCCGGCTATCGGGGCTGTGAGGATTACAGAGGGATGGCTGGGAGAAGAAAAGGCTCCTAAATGGTGGGACCGCGGCGGTCTGAATGGGACAATGACTCAGTCTGCCATTTAGGGATGCCTGATATATATCATTGTTTGTAGATGCTCTAACTTTCACAAAAACCAATAAATATGCACCTATTGTGATCAAAGACGTAGCAGAATACATTTTGGCCCACATTTATGAAGAAATTTGATTTTATTGGATATGTTTTATGACAGAGAGTAGAAGATATATATATATATATTTTTTTTCTGTCTTTTATCGTTTATTTCGCAAAATAAAAAAAGGCAGTGGTGATCAAATACCACCAAAAGAAAGCTCTATTTGTGTTAAAAAATGATAACAGTGTCTTGCCGCACGAATGGAAGTTAAAGTAGAGCAGTGTCAAAAAGCAAGAAATGCCCTGGTAATGAAGGGGGTAAAACCTTTCCAGAGCTCAAGTGGTTAAGCAGAACTAAACCATCTTATCCACCAAGGACGGTGCCTTCTTAGTCTTTATTGAGATCTGCAGTAGCAATAGTGCTGCAGACATGACCAGCTATGACACCAGCCATTTGAGGGTTTAAAATTTCACTTGAAAGCTGACATAAGCACCAGAAGCATGCCTTGAAAGAAGCTTACACCGTGCATGTACGTTTAGTCTGAATGTAAATGAAAAGACAGCAGAGAACAATATTGGTATGTTTGATTAGGGATCTAATACCATTTATTGAACATTGCTAACTTCAACTTTCTTTTTGGAAACAGTTAACTTTGTGGATTTAATTGTGCTTTGATCACCGAAATACTCAAATTACAAAAAGTTATTTTTTATTTCTTATTTGCAGAGGAAAAACTGGAAAAGAAGATTTTTTGTCTTGGACATGTTTTCAATTAGCTACTACAAATGTGAAAAGGTAATGAATTCTGCCTAATAGTCAACTACTATGGAAATATTTAGAGAACAGACCTAGCCTTTGGCTTGCTATAGCATAAATAAAATCGAATTGCAGTGTTAGAGATGTGATAGACCAGCTGGTAACATTTGCTAAAAGCTCTGTACACATATGAAGGTGGGAAATACAGAAGCAAATCTAGCTGTTTTGCAGATATGAACCAAGCTAATTAAATATCTGATGTATATAATATGGATAGTTTTTGTGTAGCACCCTCCTAGGTAGGTGCTAGAAAAGAGAATATAGTTTTTGGATCTTTTCTACTTACCAGAGAGATTGCCAGGTAAACCTATATTGCTCTTTGCCTACCAGAGGAGCAGGATCTGCTAGTGAGGTGTACTCATGGTGCTCAGGTGCAGCTCAGTTTGTCTGAAGTGTTTCCCACTGGTCCAATAGGAAGGCATATTGGACAGTGGGAGGAAACCTGACAAATAATTTCACAGGCATTTAGTACAGCCCTGGTGATTGGCAGAGGAAAGTGCCTTGGTGCATGCTGGGGTACTGTATAAATGCCAAGGGCATATGTGTTCGGGGTCCTGGAGGGAGGGGGTGGCTGCCCCTACTCTGTGGAAGTTGCCATGTGGCCTCAGGTGGTTGACCTGAAGACGTGAGAGTCAGGGAGGACCTGAACCCAGAGGTCCTGCTGAGCTGACTGGAAGGGAGACGCTGGAAAGGATCTGATTCTGAATACAGTGAGTACAGATCTGTATCATGGGGCTGGTCCTGAGAGGGCCATCCCTTCAGCTAGAAGAGTCAGCGGATGGGTGTCAGTCAAGGGGATGCTAGAGAGAGTCTTGAAGAATTTTCCTGACACCAAGCAAAAAACTGTGATAGGTTTCTCCAGCAGATTGACAGCTTCAGTCTCTTAGCAGTGTCTCTACCCTCCAATCAGCTCTCAGAGCTCTCCTCACTGCAGGTAACTTTAGTTTTTTGTCCCCTGCTTTTCTGAGCTGAGAGATCCTGTGTAAATTCTTCACTTTGAATGGCTGTAGTGGAAAGACGAAAGGTGTAAAGATAAACAGGTACAACTTATATGGGAGGATTTTTTAATCCATGTATCCCCTGAGGTCAGTCACTTCACTGGTTTACAACCACTTTAAAGGGACCCTGTCAAGTCTCTAAAAAATCCCAAGGGAAGGCCCTTGTAATACAAAAAATGATTATGCTCTCCTCTTTGGCGGCTTGTGTCTCCTTGACTCCTTCATGAGGCCCTTCCAGACTGCACTCAACACTTTTGGGATTTTCAGATCCCTGTTCCCCCTCATCCAACCCCCTACGTGACTACTATGTCCTGTAATGACATTGGGGTCGGTGGAAGGAACCAGAGTACATGGAGAGGGACCTAGGCACCCAAGATTGCAGGAAGTTTTGAATAACGAAAACCTTTCACACTGAGGCGCTCCTAAACTGCCCATAAGATAAACACTTTTTCAGCACTTTTCAGGCGCTTTTGAGACATTTGCAATGCGCTTTTTAAAGAACACGTGACTCAAAAACCTCTCCAAAAACTATTTTGAGGCTCTTTTGAAGTGTTTTTTAGGTACTTCCCATTCATTTCAAAAGAGAGGGGCGTTTTTTAGGTGTTTTTTTTAGCTCTCCAAACATGCCCCAAAGATACTAAATGCCGGATTTTTTTCATTGCACTGCCTGCGCACCGCCCCAGTGTGAAAGCATTCATTGAGTTTAATAGGAAGCATTTTTCTTGAGCTTTTCAGGTGCCTTTTTTAATGCCAAAGCGCTTGAAAAACTCCTCTGTGTAAAAGGGTTCTTATGGAAGCTGCAGTGCTTGAGCAGAAGGAAGGGAGCTAACAAACATTTCCGAGAGATGAGTACTATCTCCTCTATAACAAGCACCTGCCATTAGATATTTTTTTTAGAGACTTAACAGGGTCACTTTACCTTTCCAAAGCTACCCTGCCATCCCAAACCACTCAGCATGCACCAGAACAGTCCTGTGCAAGTGTCTGCATACCTTACTCATTCTCATGTCACAGTTGATCAGGTACCAATCACTGCAGGAAGCAGCGAGGTCCATCATGTGTTTCCATATACCCAGTGGTAGGTGGATCAGGGCAATGGGGGAATGTGGAGAAGGTAAGTATACAGTATATTTAATTTGGCGTCTGCTACCAAGAAGAAGCCTGTTGTTGCCAAATACAAAGTACAGCTTGTACAAAGTACAAATGTATCACTGTCTCCAAGGGCTTGCTGTATAATAACTTTTTGGGCCTCCTCTGATGACCTGCAGACAGTCACTTAGGGACCGTTCACTCATCCATCCTTACTCCCAGTGGCTCATTACTCAATAAGCAGTCCAGGGGATTTGGTTTTTGGTATTTATTGTGGAACTTGGATGGGAGAAGGGAATAGTGGGATACTCCAACTTGAACTATTTACAGTTGATGAGGACAACTCTCACTTGGCCCCACCAGGGAATTTGTGGAGGCAGACACGCTGCTCTAACCATACTGCTACTTCTTTGGAGTAATTAAGTCCTCTTGCTCTCTAGCAGCAGACTTGATGCAACTACATTATCTTCAGAAGTGACTCATGCTGATAGTGGAGGAACAAGACAGCGGACAGAAATGACACTTAGTGCTCTGAACTGAGACAAGTACACAATATTGTGGGATATGCTTTGTTCATATTTCAACCACTTTAAGTATTACTTCCTAATGGTGTCTTCTATAAGCTATACCTGTAGCTTTGATTAGTCCAAGCAAAACACAGATTTGCTTTGACCTGAGAGATTATGAATCGGTTATTCAAGCAGTGGCGGCTGGTGCATTGGGGGCGCAGGGGCGCCGATCCCCCATCCATGCGTCCGGTGCCCCGCATGTAGATTAGCATGGAGTTCAATGGGTTTTTTGTTTTTTTTCTGAAGCACGTGATGAGAGCCAGAGGCTCTAATAGGCTACAGAAAAGGGTGGGCTCGGGGCGCAGAGCACTGCGCCCCGAGCCCACCCATTTGTGTGACAATAGCGAATGAATATTCACTATTGTCACACAGATCCTCCTCCTGGCCAATCAGGAAGCGGGTCCGAGACCCGTTTCCCAATTGGCCGAAAGGCGAACCCATACCATTGGCCATGTAGGAGGAGGAGGAGGGAGGACTCGGGGAGACGCGGAGGACTGAGTAGAGGACGCCGCTGCATGACTGATCTTACGAGCTGCATGACTCTGATCTTATGAAGGTATGAAGGGGTCTGTGTATGATCTCTTGCAGGTGGCAATGCTAGGGTGTGCGGGCTGGTGGATCCGGGGGGGGGGGGATGGTGTGGTCCGGTCCAGTCCGTCTGCCGCCCCCCCCCCCCAGGCCATGGCCACTGTATTCAAGGTTCTTGTGACATAACCTTAAAACAATATAAGAAAAGATTCCCCTATGTATGGGACTGTGAATGCCACTGACCACTGTGTTTTGTATAAAAATATCTTTATTAAATACAAACTAAGAACCAAACAGGAAACAGTACATAAATCAATAACATAACAGGGCATTAAAAATGCATGCATATGACAGACCAAATACCGAACCAAATAGGGGCGCTAAGGTGTACAAGGTGATCATGGAACCGGAAAACGACCCTACGCGTTTCGGGCAAGAAAGCCCTTCTTCAGGGGTCACCCAAGTAGAGGATGCCAATCCCATAGGAAGCCGAGGGACAGATACATTTACACTTTGACTTCGTCTATACAAGACCACTACTATTTGTACTACATATGACCCTCTGGGGTCTCATTATTCTTGTACATCACAGGTTGCCATATGAACATATCCCCCTTCATGGGAGTAGTCCATACTGAGCCAATTTTCTTACCGGTCATCGTGGTGCCCTGCTGGTCCCTCTGGGCGGATACTATTACTTCTTTCATGCTCTCACGGACTTCGTAGCCCTTGAACGGGCCTGTGGGAATTTGGGCATTCCTCCTGATGGTAGCAATACCATTTTTAGCTGACAGACCATCCAATCCGTAGGGCTAGACGCTAAGGATATACTAGGTATTGTATCTGGAGCTTTGGGTGACCCCTGAAGAAGGGCTTTCTTGCCCAAAACGCGTAGGGTCGTTTTCCGGTTCCATGATCACCTTGAACACCTTAGCGCCCCTATTTGGTTCGGTATTTGGTCTGTCATATGCATGCATTTTTAATGCCCTGTTATGTTATTGATTTATGTACTGTTTCCTGTTTGGTTCTTAGTTTGTATTTAATAAAGATATTTTTATACAAAACACAGTGGTCAGTGGCATTCACAGTCCCATACATAGGGGAATCTTTTCTTGTATACAATATATAGGGATGATGGCCACTGACACTGGGCACTGAGTGAAAAGATACGGTTTGTTCTCATTAAAACAATATAAAGGAGGTATAAATTGGTAGTAAAACATTGTGTCCTTGTACTTTTAATACACTTACTCTGTTTAGAGTCAGATACTTTCCCCGGCACCCCTGTCAAGTGTCATTCCTACCTGTTCCTATTCTGGCAAGTTCTTCATGGTGAATTCTTCCTGGTGCTGCACTTTCTTTTTTTAAAAAAATCCTCCCAGACAGGCTCTGCAATCTCTGTTAATGGGATTGATGGATTATTGATCTGCATTGTACATCCATTAGTGATATTTCCTTTTCTAGAAAATGTTTTAGTGGTATTTCCCATTACTTATATCAGAGATCTTGTTAAGTTTCGCCATCCTGCACCTTTTTTGATAATCAGATAAGTGTCTTATATCTATGATCAATCTTACTTTTACATTTTAATCTTTAGGACCGCGATCCTCTGCGCACTATACGCCTTAGAGATATTTTGAAGACCCATGAGTGCCTAGTTAAGTCAGGGTAAGTGTCCTTTTATCCTTGGCAACTAGCATAGATGTGTGCAGGGAGTGTGCCAGGTGTGCCTTAGGCACACCCTAATCAATCTTTGCCGTGCAGGTTTCCCCTACTGCCCAGGCTTCCCCCTGTGTTGTGCCCCCCTCAGTGCTGCTGTCTTCCCTCCTCTTCTCTCTCCCTGGGTCCTTTTAGGAAGGAGAGCAGGGGAAGGGGCTAGTCAATATGTAATTTATTAGCCCCTTCCTTTTCTAAATGAACATAGTGAACACACTCACTCACTATGTTTAATTTTAGCTGAAGCATAGTATAAAAGTGTTTTACTTACTAAGTAAGTAAGTGTTTAGTATGCTTCAGTTTGTGAATGAACAGGGAGCCGCTCAGAACAGAGCACTTCCTATTCATTCACTGTCCAGTGCAGCTGAGGCTGCAGAGAAAGGCATGTGTGTTTGAGCTTTGGGGAGCACATCCTATAGTAATAGGCTGTGCACACCTATGGCAGCGAGTAAGATCTTATGGGAAAGCTGGGCTTTGGATCTGCCAAAAAATGAAAATGTTTATAAAATACGGCATAGATGTTTCCTATGAGTAATTTTCCTGCTTTGTCATTGTCATTGAATAGTTTAGCAATGATCTTTACCTAGTTTGTTAAAAAAAAGTCTCAGCTTTCATTTATACGGCCGTAAAAAAAAAAAAAAAGAAAGTATTTTTAAATTACAGATCTGAATGCAGCGGCATTGTTTTTAATATAGCCATTCACACAGGTACATGAGTATGAGCTGCTTTGAGATCTGTAACACAGAATCAAAAACTCTGCATACAAGAGCATGCGATTTACCCACTTACGCATTTAAAAGTATGCATTTGTGTTTGTAAATGCGTAAATTAAATCTAAACAAAGCGGAAAAATAAAGCATAATAAAAACAAATTATGCCCCTTCCCCCCCCCTTTTTTTTCCTCTCTCTCTCCTTCTGCCATTCTCCTCCTCTCCCTTTCTCTTTCCTGCTCTTTCTCATACCTTCTCTTTTTGGTACTTCTCTTCTTTACCCTCTCCCCTCTATTATAAACTGCAAAACTTGGAAGAGACAGCTGGGATGGATGACTGAAATAATATTCCGTACATGGGTCATTAAATGCTCTTTGCCTTATTTGCCTATCGCTAACGTTCTTCTTTTATGGCTTGTGCATTATAGTCCATGCTATTGTTCCATGCCTTGTGTTCTATTGGCTTACTTATTTATGTTACTGTGATTTGATGCCTTCACACTTTTGTTTGAAACTATTTGTAATGACTATCACTGTCTACCCACTGTCTTTGGTTCTTTAAATAAAAATATTTGAAAAGAAAAATGATGTACACATAGGTGTCTTTCACATATATACCCAAGTATTTTACTGACTGACATTACGCAGGAATTTTTCTCCCAGAAAACACATATGTAATAACATCAGTAACATTTTTATGGGCATGTGTATGAAGCCTTTAGACTCCATTCACCTGAGCGTATTGTTTTCTGGCATTTTTTTGGGCTTTTTTCAGGTTTTTGGGCTTTTTTCGGGTGTTTTTTATGGCTTTTTTCAGGTGTTTTTTTTTCGGGCTTTTTTCGGGCGTTTTTTTCTGGCTTTTTTCAGGCATTTTTTGCTGGTGTTTGGAGGCAGGCATTGACATCTAACAAAAAAAAGAAGGTCATGTACTTTTTTGAGCTTCAGGTGTTTTGCTTCGGGTGACAAAACGTTCATATGTGAACAGGGGCCATTGAAATGAATGGGATTTTGCTTGTTGGGCATTTTGAGACTTTAGAGATGAGCTTTTTACAAGCTGAAAAACTGCCAGGTGTGAACAGGGCCTTAAAGGAAACTTTCAGCAAGGACACAATTTGCACTATTACTGCAACAATTAAAAGCCATTTTTAACATGACTGTCTTAGGCCCAGATCACACTTTACCAATGCAGTGGTGCCCTATGCACATTTTAGTACATTGTGGCTATTCATTTTTAATGGCAGTGCACCTGTATTTCAACAAGCAGCAATGGAGAACAGAAGACATTACTGTTCATTGACATGCATTGTATTAAGGCTTCATGTATGTACAGCCTACTTTGACCATCGGCTGCGTAAAAACGTAGCAAAATCGTGGAACCCGATTCTTCTGCGTTCAGGAGAGGGAGGTTGAGGCTCCCCTAATTGCAGAAGCTCCTAAACTCTGGTAAAAGCAGTGTACATTGACACATAGGGGATGATTTACTAAAGCCAAATAGACTGTGCACTTTGCAAAGTGCAATTGCACTCTGCAAGTGCAGTTGCTCTAAAATTTAGTAAATGAGGTAAAGGTCCACTTTGCACAAAATACCCAATCACGTGCCAGAAAAACAAAAATAACTGCATTTTTGCTTGCACATGATTGGATGACAGAAGTCAGCAGAGCTTCTGCTCATTTACTAAGCTCTGGAGCAACTGCACCTTGCAAAGTGCACAGTGGCTTTTAGGGAGTTGAGAAAAAAAAAAAAACCCGCCAAAAGCGTCTAAACTCAGGTTTAGTAGCTGTAGTGCACATAAAGCTTAAAAAGAGTGAGGTGAAGTTTTTGGCTGTGCTGGTGCACTGTGGTAATGTATTGAAAAAGAAAAGGCTGCTGTTACCCAATACCTGTTAACACATGACATATTGCATGTCATTGTCTGTGTATTACCGCATCGCACAGGTTTGCTCCCAGCCTTAGTGTTCCGTATTTTGATTACTGCATTTCATATACAGATTTGTAAAGGTTTCCAAAAATAAGTGGCATATTCCCCCTTTTTAACATTTCTCATTCATTCCTTTATGCCCCTTGGCCAGCAAAGCAGGCCCCTCCTGCCCTACATTTAAGGAGTAAAAAGTCGGGCGGAAATGTGTTGGCTGAACAGTGGTTGCATCTAATCAGAAGCAGCTCCTGTTTGGGAATTCTGACAGCTGCCACCCCCGGCTGTCAGACTACAGTAGGCCAGAGTGGGATTCGTCCACCTGCACTGTATACATCTATCAGTGTATGTTCACTCCAGAAAAAAAGATGATAGCACGTTGGTAATAGTAATCATTGCAACTTACAATATTCTCTACCAGAAAAAAGGGGCATTTCACAGGCTTTGCAAGTTGCATCACCTGCCAAACATTGTATGCAGAATCAAAATCAACACAAAGCAACGTAATGTGTGTACCAAACCATTCATTATTTATGTAAGGAGCTAGCATTTGTTTAACAAAATTTTTGGAAGGCTATTTTAATATGATGCAAATACCTGTTTTAATGCCCATGTGAATGAGGCCTAAAAGTTTACATGTGTAGCACAACCTCTCTCCTCCAAAGGAGTCACTATAGTGAGCTGGTCCCTCTTCAGTGAGGGAGAAACAAATTCACAGCACCACAGGACAGCTAGACACCCTCCTCCATTTCCATTGGGTACTCTTCAATGAGCTGTCCAGACCAAAATTCCAGCCCAGGCTTTGAAATAGCCCCCCCAGCTAAGCTGCAGCTGGAACCTCGATGACCCTTCAACAACGTTCCAGCAGACTGCCCAAAAGGGCGGCGGCTGCTCCTGCAGGACCAACATAACTACTGATCCAGACACCAAACTATTTATGGGCTTTCCAGCCACCTACTGGACACATCTTCCCATGGACTGACTGGGTCCCCCTTGCCCTTCTGTCTTTCCTCACAGTGCAATTCCAGAACCCTCTAGAATGCAGGGAGAAATAATCAGATCATCAGCCTGTGAAACACTGAGCAGGCTAAAGTAATCAACCACTGCTCCACTGGCTGAAAGAAGCCAAACTAAACTTGTTTAACATCCTAAAACCCAACTAGAAGGTTGCTATACCTGTACTAGAATGAATATAGAGGCTGTCTTTGCTATACTCATTTCTGAAATGCTAATTACCTGGCTTTCTCTGGCTTTAATAATCTAAGAGACACTGATAAAGAACAAACACCCAAATCAGGAAAATCAGAGTGACATCTGAAATACTGGTCTGCCTAATGATTCAGTGAGGCAGTGACTCGTATTATCAGACGGGGGAGATCAGCAAAGACAGCCTTCGTGCCTACTCTGTATGGGTTTTCTCTAATAGGTTTAATCCTATAGGTTATTTAAAATTCCTTTGCATAAAGCAGTTTATGAAACGGACGTCATTCGTGTTTATTGGCCCTTTAAACCCATCTGCCTGTACACTGCTTTTAGCTGAATTCCTATAAATGTGAACAGATCTTCCTGCATAGCCAGTGACTCTCATTATTCAGTGCAGCAATGCCTTATGAAATGAGCAGCTTCCTCTATACAGAGATGTAAACCACAGCGCACAGGATGTCTTATTTAGTCTGCCTCACCTTTCTGTATTTCCTACATATGGAACCACATGAAGCACACTAGACACAGAGATCGCACCTACTGCCCACAGCGTGACGGCTGCTAAGGAGGTCACTAGGGTTGTAGGAGCCCACGTCTCTCTCCTAGCAGCACAAACAACCTTGGACATGGCATTGAGCCATCAGTGCAATATATAGGTACAAAGCAGCACTCATGTCAGAATAACTGGTGTTGGCACTATGACTACAAGTGGAAAGTGATTTGTATGTGCTAAAGCAGAACTCCTGCCAAATAGGTAAATACAAAGTATAGGCCCTATGCATACTGTGTGTTTAGCCCTGATGCATGAGGCTCCGGCGTTTAGGTACAGACAGAAGGCACAGGTGCATTGTCCAACCTTGATGCCGACAGCTGTCTTGCGCTACAAGAGGCTGACAGCTGCTGTGGCTGGATGGGGCTGGACGGTGCACCGATTGGTATTTACATTTAGTGCAGCATGTGCCCAGTAACAATTGCCCAGAGTGCTGTCTGCTTGTGTTCCAGGCATTCATTCCTGGGTGCAAATGGCACTAAATGCATGTACCGCTCAGTGCACCATCCAGCCCCATCCAGCCGCACAGCTATCAGCCTCTAATAGAGTTTGTTGTACTGAGGAGCGCCTGGTAGAAAAGTACACGTCATTTGAAAGAATTTTTGAAACATTTAATGGTTAAGAGCATCAAATACAGCCAAAGCGTTCCGGGGTTAAAAAGGCCCCCCCCCCCCTCCTTCAGGGCTTGAGCAGATGATGTTAACCACTTGACCTCCGAAACATTTATCTCCCTTCCTGACCAGGCCATTTTTTGCAATCCGGCACTGCATTACTTTAAATGACAATCGTGGCGGTTGTGCGACGCTGTATCCAAATAAAATTAATGTCCTTTTTCCCCACAAATGGAGCTTTCTTTTGATATTTGGTCACCTCTGCAGTTTTTATTTTTTGCGCTATATACAAAAAAAGAAACAACTATTTTGAAAAAAATAACAATATTTTTTACTTTCTGCTATAAAACATATCCAATAACAAAATTTAAAAAATGTAGTTTCTTCAAAAAAATGAAGGCCAATATGTATTCTGCTACATATTTTCAGTAAAAAAAATCCCCATAATTGTATATTGCTTGGTTTAAGCAAAAATGATAGCATCTACAAACTATAGGTATATATTTTTAAAATCTTTTTACTAGTAATGGAGGCAATCAGCGACTTATAGCAGGATTGCAATATTGCAGCGAGCATTCTGACACTAATTGACACTTTTTGTGGGCCAGTGACACTAATACAGTGATCAGTGCTAAAAAATATACACGGTTACTGTTCTAATGACACTGGCTGGGAATAGGTTAAACATCTGGGCAATCAAAGGGTTAACTGCATGTCTAGCCAGTGTTTTACTACACTGTGTGAGGTGCCTTTACTAGGGGAAGAGAGAGAACTTATTCCCTGCTTTGCAGGGACATATATTCCATCCCTTCCCTCCTGTCTGAACAGCGATCTGCCTGTGTGTAATCACAGTGGAAGCTAGCCGCCGGAGGCGCGCATGTAAGCCCCCTACCCGGAACAGTCGGATCATGTGTATATATGTGATCTGGCGCACAGGTGCCACCCCGTAGCAGTAAAATTACTATAGGGTGGACCTGAAGTGGTTAATACATGACAGAATGCACTAGGGACCCATGGTAAGCCTTGATGAAGACCAACGTCTCCTGACAGCACAAAAGGCAGCCGGCTGAAAGTTAAAGAGTTTGACAGGCTGCCAGCATAGAGGCTGGACGATGCAACTGTATCTTCCACTCACATCTAAACGCCAAACCCTCCGGCACCAGGCCAAAACGGCCAGTGTATGTGGGGTCTAAAACACATACATTACCTGTTCAGATGCCAGCAAGTCTGCATAACCCGAAGTGTTGTGACACCTTCATTCCCCATTGCAGCTTTTCAGCTTCCTGTGTCACCGGTTTGCTTGCTGGATGATAAATGGACATCATCACACCACTTAAGTTAGCCATCCACCTTTAGATATCTCTGGTTCAGCCCAGAAGTTTAGTACCTTAGCAAACCAATTGACATGCAGATTTCGCAGAGACTTTCCAATTAGATTTTTTAAGGCATATCTGAAGCTGCATGTAAAATAAAACCAAAAATTTTCCAAGCTCAACTTACTGATCAGACTGCGCTCAACCGAATTGACCTGTCTAACAATAGGCGTTAAAAACAAGGGTTTAGTCTGCACACATTTGCAAATACATGCGTGAATGTGTGCAGACTAAACCCGTTTTTAACACATACTGTTAGACAGGTCAATTCGGTGGGTTCTGGGCTGGTCGGTAAGTTGAGCTTGGAAATTCTTTGGTTTTATTTGACATATGTCGCCCTTCCAGTGCTCCTTGCTGCAAAGGCCAGTTATAGGTGGGGGCAGTGACCATTTTGTGTATTGAAGCAACATGTAAGTCTCTAGGTAGGTGGACGTGTGTTACTTTATCACAGAAGATCTGCTTTAATGCAGGAGAATCCAAACATTATATGTATAACTATCTCTCTAAGATGCTGAAGGGCAAGATGGCCTTATTGGAGTTCAGTTTTTTTTTCAGATACACCGGTGATGGACTAAACTCTCTTCTGTGGTATAACACAAATGATCTGAAGAAGCTTTCTATTCAGCTTCAGATTTGCTGGAGTTTCCAGCTACAAAAATTTGAGTGATTGAAAAGTTTAACTATAATTTAGAAAAGAACTCCCCCCAGTGGTGTAGTGCATGAATTGCAAATAAAATGAAAATTCATAGAAGTATTAAAGCCCAGCTCGGGGGAATCTGAACATTCCTCCTTGCAGTAGGGCTGTGCAAGCACTTACAAGGGTTAACTACTTGTTAACATGCAAAACAAACAGTGTGGTATAAATTAGAACACATACAGTTCCTTTAGGCTCCCTGCTAATGGGGTTTAAATACCTCTCTCATTAAAATGGTTCTGCTATACATTTTCCAACAGTTCTTGGTTACCCATGGCAACTGCTCTTCAACTCCAACTCTCCTGGCAAGTTAACCCTTCATAGTGACCTTGCTTTGTACCCCATGTGTGCTTTACAGTCCTTGTATTATGCATCAATTGAGTAACTTCAGACCAGGCTTAGAGCATTTTTAAAGCCTTGAGCCCCCGTTCACATTCGGCTGATTTGACATGCGATTTGACATGACAAATCACATGCCAAATCGTAGCCTTTTGCCAGCAATGGCATCGTCTGAATTGGTGCGACACAGACTTTGCGGCGCCACACCGATTTCCAAAAGTAGTTCCTGCAGTACTATTGGCGACTTCGGGGGCGATTTCAATAGACATCTGTGCATGAACCTGCACAGATGTCTCTCAAATTGCCCCCGAAGTCAGACTAAAATGGTGGTTTGAAATCGCGCGAGTTCAGCTGAACTCGAATGATTTCAAACCTGCATTCAGTGTGAACCTAGGCCTAACTGAAACTTTTCTTGTGGCAATATGCAAACAACTAAAATGCCGTTCCATCCCTACCTACTGAAACTAGCTGAGACTGCCCCGACATACCTTAGAAGGTGTAAGCCCACAGTTTGTGTCCTCCAAAAGCTTGGCAGGTGCTCCAATGTTCTGGTGTTCTGTGGGACTACATAGTGCAGAAGCCCTTTCACAGGATCCCATGTGCCGCAGCGGCTCGAGAGCCCTGGATTCCGCCTCCCCCCTCAATAAATATGAACAGGGAAGGATAGCAGGGCCCAAAAAGCCCGGGAAAGGTGTCCAAACCCAGTTAACCCCTTCTCAGCCTGGGCAGGCTAACTACCTTACTAGGCAAAAACACTTATTGTAGGCAACCATCCTACACATACTTTCTTTATATGTATCCAAGCAACAATTATAATATGTACTAGTGTCATATTGTATCTAAAATGTTGTACAAACAACATTTCAGATTGTACATAAAAAGCTAATAATGTGACACAAGATAATAGTAAAAGCTGCGGAGATGAAAAAAAAAGAAAATTAAACCTGAATTCCAGGTATGGCAATTTTTACATAGTTACAGTTGTCCAGCTTGGACCAATGTAAGTAAGCATGTGCCATACCTGTGAGAGTCCCCAAGAAGCTGGAGATCACTGGTAGGCCCAGCTACTACAGTAATTGATGCTATCTTCCGGGTCCTGTGCCAAGAGGCTGCTCTGCTGCCTACTGAATACAAAATGGGGCTCGGCACGGGTCCCATTCAGGGAACACTTTGCATTTTCTCCATGAATGCAAAATGTTCTCTGATCGAATGGGGTGGAGATTGAGATGTCATTACCACACCTCTCCACCTTGTCCAGTCAATTGAGAAAATGCAAAGTGTTCCCCAAATGATATCAGTGCTGACTGAGCAACTCCCTGTGTTCACAATGCAGCAGGGCAGCTGCTCAGCATGGGACCAGAAGCAAGTGAGATCACTGGAGTAGTGGTGTCTACTACAGTGATTTACAGCTTCCACAGGGATCCCACAGGTATGGCACATACATAATTACATTGGTCCAAGTTGGTCTTATGTAACTATGTAAAAATTGCCATACCTAAACTTCAGCTTTAAACACAGCACTGTGGCAAGATGTGTAGTACAAAGTACAAACAACACTTATTACAAAGAAAAGAAAATAACACCCAACCAGGAGGAGACAGGACACGGGTATAAAGATATTGAAGTCCAAGGACTGACCTTTCAGGGTACAAACTTACCTCTTCATTAGGGTGAGCCATTAAATAGGTCTGTTTGGACCCGAAGAGTCAGTGAGCTCCATTCACAAAGCGGTATCTTTACTGCATCCGAGAATGCAGTAAGATACCACATAGCATTTTTCAAAAAGTTTTTTAGCATTCACTAAAAAAATGCTACTAAAATACTGAATTAGTTATTTTATTAAGTCATGTGGTGTTATAGTAGTGAAAGCCTGTGGTAATTTACCGCCAGCAGTAGCTGGTGTCCTTACCACAGGCTGTCACTAGCTGGTTCCTAAGGAGCAGGCGGCCGCAGGCATCCTTACCACCCAGTAACTGTCATGGTTGTTAAGGAGCAGGACTCCCCACCGACAGCTTAATGTAAAAAAAAAAAAAAATCCGGCAATAAAAATTATGGAAAAATAAAGTGTGGGGTACCCCCCAATCCATACCAGGCCCCCACGCTAAAGTGTAAAAAAAAACGCCCCCCCTAAAGATCCATACCAGACCCGAAGGGCCTGGTATTGATTGGGGGAACCCAATCATAATTTTTATTGTCTGAATTCTTTTCTTATCTGAGCATGCAGCCTGCCAGGTCCCCCCCCCCCCCATGTGAATGAGTATGGAGTACATAGCACCCCTACTCATTAATAAAAAAAAAAAATGTGTAGTGTAAAAAAAGACTATGGGGTACTATGGTACATACTCATTGACATGGGGTAGCAGGGATCTGGGGGCTTCCCGGATCCTATAAGCTCCTCGCCTGCAGACCCCCACAGCCATTGGCCAGGGTTGTGGGGAAGAGCCCCCCTGCCCCAAAGCACACCCCCATGTTGAGGGCCTGTGGCCTGGTATGGTTCAGAGTGGGGGGGGGGTGCTCACTCGTCCCCTCCCCTTCCTGGCCTGCCAGGCTGCGTGCTCGGATAAGGGTCTGGTATAGATTTGGGGGGCCTTACACCATGTTTTTTTTTTTTACACTTTAGTGTGGGAGTTCCCCTCGAAATCCTGACAAGATCTGAATGGCCTGGTGTAGAGTGGAGTGGGGGCCATGACGTTTTTTTCTTAACTTATATAATAAACATTTTTTATTTATTTTTTTACATTCCTCGCTGACAGCTGATGGCTCATCGGCTGTTGAGGATGCGGTGGCCACCCCCTCTTTAACAGGGGGTGGCCACTGATTGTTAAGGATGCAGGCGGCTACCGGTTCCTTAAATATCACATGCAGTATTTGGGAAAACACCTAAATACTGCATGTGATCTAGTTCTGTGTATGGAGCCCAGTATCTTTATTCCAATACATTGGGACAGTTTATTTGGTGGGTCTATTATCGTTATTCTAAATTTTGCTTATTTTCCTGCCTTGTGAAATGCTGTGTACTGTATATGTGCTGATCCCCTGGAGTCAGGCTGACACGAGGTGTGGAGGTGGGTGGTTGAAGTGTGGACATAGAACACAGAGGACATACTGATACTGTCCAGTCCCTCTTTCCGCACTCGCCCAGTCATCTCTCTCCAGCATGTGCCCAGCAATCACACATCATCCAGTAAACATAATTACTGGAACGTCATAATTACTTCCTGCGTCAGTGAAGTCACGTCTAGCGAGATGTCACACACAGCCTTGGCCTTGATTCTAAGAAATGTCATCACTTCTAACCACAAGAATGAAGTTATCTCCACATCAGACTTGTTAAGCAAGTTATACAGTTTAGTAATTATGTTTTACTTCTTTGTTATGATCATTTGTGTTATTAGTCGTGCTGTATGCCACTCACTTATAATACTTTTTTTGCTGAAGAATGCTATAGTATACATGTCTCCTGATATATATACAGGATAGATAGTGTTTGTTTGTCTGTTTTATACAGGATAGATAGATAGATAGATAGATAGATAGATAGATAGATAGATAGATAGATAGATAGATAGATAGATAGATAGATAGATAGATAGATAGATAGATAGATAGATAGATAGATAGATAGATAGATAGATAGATAGATAGATAGATAGATAGATAGACAACCCCAGTTCCAAAAAGGTCTTAAAGCTGTATAAAATCTACATTAAACAGAATGCAACGATTTGCACATCTCATAAACCCATACTTTATTTACAGTACAAAGTTGGGATAGGGCAACAAAAAGCTGGCAAAGTAAGTGGTACTAAAAAGGAAGAGCTGGAAGAACATTTTGCAACTAATTAGGTTAATTGGCAACAGGTCAGTAACATGACTGAGTATAAAAAGGGCATCTTAGAGAGTCAGAACGCCACTGTCTTCTCTGGGCCAAGGGGGAAACTGTTAGACAAAACAAAATTTGCCCTTCTTTTTGGCAACCATGGGCACCGCATCCTCCAGATTAAAGAGGAGAGGAACCTTACAGCTTGTTATCAGCGCTCAGTTCAAAAACCTGCATCTCTGATGGTATGGGGGTACATTAGTGCATATGGAATGGGCAGCTTGTACATCTGGAAAGGCACCATCGGTGCTGAAAGATATATCCAGGTTTTTAGAGCAACATATGCACCTTCCAGACAATGTCATTTTGAGGTAAGGCCTTGCATATTTCAGCACTGCTAACCCACACCCTGCATCTATAACAACAGCATGGCTTTGTAGTGGAAGAGTGCAGGTGCTTAATTGGCCTGTCTGCAGTCCATACCTTTTACCAATTGAAAATATTTGGCACATTTTGAAATGAAAAATAGGACAAGACCCAGGACTGTTGAGTAGTTAGAATTTCTAAACCAGGCAAGAACGGGACAACATTCCTCTCCCAAAACGTCAGCAACTGGTCGCCTCAGGCCCAGACGTGTGTTAAGCAGAGTGTTGTTAAAAGAAGACGGGATGCTACATTGTGGTAAACATGGCCCCGTCCCAACTTTTTGGAAATTGGGGTTGTACTTTGCCAGATTTTGGTTGCCCTGTCCTAACTTTTTGAGACCTATTGCTGCCATAAATTTCAAAATTACCTTATTTTTTTTCTAAAAATTTTACATTTTCTTAATGTAAACATTTAATATGTTTTCTATTTTCTATTAAGAATAAAATATAGATTTATGGGATTTTTAAATCGTTGTAATTTGTAAATCATTTCATTCTATTTTTATGTAGATTTTACACAGCTTCCTAACTGTTATGAAATTTGGGTTGGAAGTTTTGACAAGGCACCACTTGTTGCTTCAATACAATATGTGCGTACCAGCAAGTGCCACTTCCACTGGAATATATATATTTATATACTTTCCAGTGGAAGGGGCATTGGCAGGTACGCAGGTATTTTTAATGAAGCAAACGTTGACTAATAAATCTATTTATGTTGCTTCAATACAAGACTCACGAGTGCCTCTTCCACTGGACTGTTATCATCTACTAGCCCAGAGTACACCCCTGCATTGTTTGCTTTTATCTGAGGGTGATGTCCACCACTGTACTATACATACTTATACAGTGGGTACGGAAAGTATTCAGACCCCCTTAAATTTTTCACTCTTTGTTATATTGCAGCCATTTGCTAAAATCATTTAAGTTCATTCTTCTTCCTCATGAATGTACACACAGCTCCCCATATTGAAGGAAAAACACAGAATTGTTGACATTGTTGCAGATTTATTAAAAAAGAAAAACTGAAATATCACATGGTCCTAAGTATTCAGACCCTTTGCTGTGACACTCATATATTTAACTCAGGTGCTTTCCATTTCTTCTGATCATCCTTGAGATCGTTCTACACCTTCATTTGAGTCCAGCTGTGTTTGATTATACTGATTGGACTTGATTAGGAAAGCCACACACCTGTCTATATAAGACCTTCCAGATCACAATGCATGTCAGAGCAAATGAGAATCATGAGGTCAAAGAAACTGCCTGAAGAGCTCAGAGACAGAATTGTGGCAAGGCACAGATCTGGCCAAGGTTACAAAAAGATTTCTGCTGCACTTAAGGTTCCTAAGAGCACAGTGGCCTCCATAATCCTCAAATGGAAGACGTTTGGGACGACCAGAACCCTTCCTAGAGCTGGCCGTCCGGCCAAACTGAGCTATCGGGGGAGAAGAGCCTTGGTGAGAGAGGTAAAGAAGAACCCAAAGATCACTGTGGCTGAAGCCCCGTACACACGTACCGATCGTCGGCCGACGGAACGTCCTACAAATGTTCGCGGCTGGTGTGTTTGTTGTTTGTCTGTTGAAAAGTGCTCCAAACTTGCCCAGGACATTTGTCTTCCGACAGAAAATGACGTCAGTACGTTCCACGCACGTTCGCCGCTACAAAAGAGGAAGTGAGTGTTTGGCCGTGACCCTTCTGGGCATCTCGCGCTGATTTCGGTAGCATTTGTTTGGTTGACGACATTTCGCTATTTTCCGAGACATCGTTCGAGAATTTATTATGGCGACCGTGAATTCGTCCGTTGCTGTCGTTAGTGTTGGAGTTTTGGCTCTGAGACGACGTACGAGCAATAGGAAGAAGAAGCGGACCTCCTGGACGAAAAATTGGTTGCTTAACCGTGATCAATTTTCTCATATGTCCTTGCTGAGGGAGCTCCAGGAAAATAATCCTGATGACTTCAGGAATTATTTGAGGATGACGGATCCCATCTTTTACCGTCTTCTTGCCCTGGTGTCCCCCTATATTCTGAAGCAGGATACTTGTATGCGGCTTGCAATTACTCCTGAGCAAAGGTTAATTGCGACGTTGAGGTATCTTGCAACAGGGAGAAGCCTGCAGGATCTGAAGTTCACCACAGGCATCTCCCCCCAAGCACTTGGAGTCATCATCCCTGAGACCTGCTCTGCCATCATCAAGGTCTTGCAGAAGGACTATATCAAGGTATGTTTTATTTTTTACATTACATGTATTACTAGTTTCACCTGAATTATGATGTTTTTGGATGTACAGCAATTGACACAGGCCATTATTTGTAAACTACCCTCTGTCCGCATGCACATAGTAGTAAAGATGTAGATTATCTTTAACCATTTGTAAAATTACCCACTAACCACCCCACCATTCTCTCCTATGTGTCCCTAAACGCATTGCCTGTTAACAGTATTTTGAATTTGGGTCATTTTATTGCTTTCCCTCAAACAATTATTCCTTGGCCAATGTTTTAGTACCTAGTTAATGATTTATCTAAAATACATCAGTCCATCCATTCCCACCTATGATTCTGTATGTTTATGTAATGATGTTAAAACCTTCACTGACCACAAGCCCTAATTGATGTATAAATGCCCAGTTTTACTTACCCATCCCCCCACCCACATGCTAAATCTCAAAGTCAGCATATACCAAAGCTCAAGTTCAGAGGTCTTCAAACTATGGCCCACCAGTTGTTCACGAACTTCAATTTCCATCATGCCTAGTCATGTCTGTGAATGTGAGAGAATTACAAGGCCTCATGGGATGTGTAGTTCTGCAACAGCTGGAGGGCCGTAGTTTGTAAATCTCAGCTCTAGCTGGTGAGTATAATGGGCCATACACACTAGAAGATTGTCAGAACAATTTATCCTTCCGATTTACCAAAACCAAATAATATGAGGTCCAACAAACACTTTCAAATCCTATGCAATCTGGTAGGCCCTTGCACTACATAGAAAAGTTAAATCTGCACGAAAAAGTCTTCAGAGAATCTTCTAGTGTGTATGGCCCTTTACAATATAAGAACAATAGGAGGTTGAAAATAAATGTATGTAGATGTTACATCCCCATATCCAAACCTTTGCCTTCCTGTTGTATATTTTTTTAGCAAGTTGCATAAGCATTTAACAGACAACTGTGTGTGTAATTAATAATGTGATGTGCTCAAGCACTAATTTTTTTTTTTTTTTTTTTATTTTTTCCCCACAGTTTCCTTCAAACGCAGAGCAATGGCTGGAGATTTCTGATCAATTTCTGGAGAAGTGGAATTTTCCCAATTGTGGGGGTGCTATTGATGGGAAGCACGTCCGCATTGTCCCCCCTCCGAATTCCGGCACATTTTATTATAATTATAAAGGTTTTTTTAGTATAGTCATGCTAGCCATAGTTAATGCAAACTATGAGTTTATTTTTTTGGATATTGGCAAAAATGGCCGCAATTCGGATGGGGGAGTTATTGATCAGACGGAGTTCGCTCGTCGTCTAAAGAACGGCACTCTGAACCTGCCATCCAGGGAGCAAACTGTTGAGGGTATGAGCTTTGTGTTTATCGCAGATGAGGCTTTTGCGCTTGGGGAGCATCTCATGAAGCCCTACCCTCAGAGGAACCTCACCCCAGACCAAAGGATTTACAACTACCGGTTGTCCAGAGCTCGCAGAGTTGTGGAGAATGCCTTCGGGATAATGGCCAACCGGTTCCGGATATTCCTGACGTCCATAAACCTGGCACTGTACAAAGTGGATAATGTGGTCTTGTGTTGCTGCATTTTGCACAACTTCCTACGCAGGAATGCACAAAATTATGTCTTGCAGCAACTGGATACTGACCCTGCTATGCCAGGTACAAGTGGAGAGGCCCAACCTTCTAACCAAGTGGAGTCCATGACGTCAATGGAAGTTGGACGGTCAGCATTGGCATCACACAGGGCCCGTCAGATCCGCCAGGAATATCTGGACTATTTCGTGGGGAGAGGAGCTGTGTCCTGGCAGCAATCACTGTCACAAACACATTAATCTTGTTAAAGATTGGACACACAAGATAAATGTCAGAGATATATTATTTTTCAACACATTAAACAAAAATTGCAATGATTCTGTATTGTGGATTATAATCATTTGGGCACATATGCCAAACACAATTATTTGGGTTAATCATGTGTTATATATGTGTGACTTTGGAAGGGTTAATACATTCATCAGTGTGTTTCTTGACTGTAGTCTCTCACCAGCTGATCCAAAGTGATGATGGCCATGTGTTATTTTTTAGCCAGTGGTGTAAATACAAGGGCCTTCTGCACCCCACAAAATGTACACAAACCCTGTCACATTGAGAACTAGGTCACACCCAAGGTTCATCTAATGTCACCTTATATTGGTGTTCATTGTCCAGAAGTTGCCCATACTATATATTTCAGATAATACATTAGGGTATTAACAAAGTACCTACACCTGTTATGTTGTGTTCATTTATGACATCCTTCTCACTGCCCACCAATGTTAGGATATGTCAGTGTTATGTGAAACTTGATCATTGTTCATCTCAAAGTGTTATATATATACAGGTAATGGAAAGTGAACTAGAGCAACGAACAAGCAATACACTATAGATTACACTGATCTCCCTACACTGATTGCTACTGGCAATATCAATGCCATATTGAATCCTAGGACTGCTAGTACCTTGAGTGTTGAGTCACACTTATGCGATGCGGGAAGTCTGCGACTTTGCAGCCTTCCAGCATTGCATAAGGGTGACCCGCCACTTACTTTTTCCACAGGATTGTATTCCACAAGTGTTAAGCACTGTGCGATCCAATCCAGATACATCAGAAATAAAGGGTCATGTGCGACTTGTATGCGTGTTCAGTGCGAATGTAGCCATACAAAGTGTATGTCTCAATTCACACTGCACATCTGATGGCATGTAATATCGTAGCGCACTGCTCCTTTATTACATGCGATCAGATGTTCATGCGAAAATCAGCTATACAGTTTGTATGGCTCAATTCGCACTGCACTCGCACAAAAGTCGCACATGATGCATTTATTCAGCCGCATCAGGATAGGATCGCACAGTCGTTCAAACTTGTGTGCTCCGATCCTGTGTGAAATGTCAGATCGCACTGTGATATGCGTTAAAACTGGGGGTATCTTTAACATTTCATTGACACCTCCAGCAACTTGCATATGGCAGTGTCCAAAATGCTTTCATTAACATGTAAGTATGTGAATAGGACAGCCATCATACATTTAGTGCTTCTTTACACAGCTTTAGACCTCGACCCCCCAACGAAAGTCTAATAAAGAATTGAACACACATTGTTGAATGTAAAAATGTTTTAGTATCAAACATTCACAGGGTTAGGGTTAGGGTTAGGGTTAGGGTTAGGGTTAGGGTTAGGGTTAGGGTTAGGGTTAGGGTTAGGGTTAGGGTGTTGGAAAGTGCTTTTCCCAAACTTGGGTACACTCTTTAACATCTGAGTGTCATAAAACTGGCCTAAAATATTATATAAAAATGGGAACATCCCAATACAAACTGTAAAAAATTTTATAATAATTATTTTTAAAATTTGGCAAGCATGTCCACAAAATCACGCATCTTTCCTTGCAATGCCGTTGCAGTCTCTTTTATTTGCTCGAGGTCTGAGCAGCATTGAAGAGCCTCACGGGTCAATTTGGCCAATGTGCAAGTGTGTAATACATGATCTGGAAAATAAAATACAACGGAGTCAATGTGAATCACCTACATGAGGTCATAATATAGAAACATTTGGTGTGCAGGTAATCTTTAAATTCCTCTCGAGTTAATACCTACCCTGTTCTTATGCTCTTTTGCCCTAGGCTCTTCATCTTCCTCCTGACCTCTTCCAATGCTGTTGCTGATGATTCTGCCGGTCTCCTGAGCTTACTATATATTCATTAGGGGTGTGAACGCATGATGACGTCATTGTGAGGGCATGGTTGTAATGTATATATATTAAGATGCAGAGACCAGAGACGGGCAGAATGCACGGCAACAGCATTGGAGGAGGACAGGAGGAAGAAGAAGAGCCTAGGGCAAAAGAGCAGACAACATAAGAGCAGAAGATTGGACAGCAGAAGACTGGAGAGGAGAAGATCCAAAGAGCAGAGTGGAGAAGACCGGATGAAGATCTTTAAGAACATTTCATAAACGTCTCCTGTCGTTATTCACATACACTTCCATTTATGTGGTTAATGTGTAGGGGTACTATGTACCCCATACCCATTCACATAGTGATTGGGGTCTGGGATCTGGGGGCCACCCTTTGTTAAAGGTTGCTTCCAAAGTCCTAGGAACCCCCTGGCCGCATGACCCCCCAAAACCACCAGACAGGGTTGTGGGGATGAGGCTCTTGTCCTCCTCTACATGGGAGTAAGGTGCTTTTGGGTGTGCGGTGCAGAGGCCCCCTGGCCCAAAGCAACAAAACCCCCCCATGTTGAGGGCATGTGTCCTGCTGTGGTCCAGGGGGTGTTTGGTCCGCTTGCTCGTTCTCTTTCCTGGCCTGACAAGCTGCATGCTTGTATAAGGGTCTGGTAGGGGTTTTGGGGGTAACCCACGCTGTCTTTTTGTTGTGGGCATACCCTCAAACTCAATACCACACACAAAAGGCCTGGTTGTGAACTTGGGGGGACACCCACGGTGGGTTCTTCAATTTTTTGGTGTAGTTCCCCCTCAAAAATCTTCACAACGCAAGTGGCCCCGCAAGTCAGAGCATCCTGATCCGACTTACGGTGCGACTTCCATTCAAATAAAGAGGCTCCCATAGGGAACTAGTGTTGTAAATTGGAGGCTAAAAATAACACTGATAAAAATCATTCTGAAAAAACCTACGTGGGCACACAATTGGCTCTTGGACACTTGGTCCTGGTTCCTCCACAGTTTCTGAACTGGCTTCCATGCTGCTTGGCACGTTGCCAGGAGATCGGGCTTCTGACCTGGCTGGGGATGCCACATCCTGGCATGATGCAACATCTGCAATGTAAATTTGTAAGGGAATACAAGAATATAAGGTTAAACAATCATTGCAAATACACATATTTCTATGATCCCACTACACAAAAATCTGTGACTACCAACCTTCTTGTTGCTCTGGTGTCTGGTCACTTGTAGGCTCCACCAGGATTATTTCCGGCATAATGTCTTCATCTACATAATACAAAACATTGGCCATATCATAAAAGTCACAAGAGGTACATTTGTTAGGACATGGTGCCCTGCTTGATAGCTCTTTTAGTAACAAATATGAAGACATGTACATGGTTATCTACGAAAAATATGGTACATTAATGTTTGACAGTGCATAGGAACCAATTACCTTTAGTGGAATCTGTGCCACCTTCTGTGCCCATGTCCTCCTCTTCTTCCTCCACTGCAGATGGAGCTGCCAAACCTCTCCTCCTCCTTTCCCACTGTTTGGCACGGAGTTTACGTTTTTCTCCTATTTAAAGGTTTGAATAATAATCTGTGATTAATAGGAATGTTTGCTGAGAAGATTCGTGCAGGAAAGAACGTTCGTTGCAACACAATACATATATTTTTCACTATGGCTTCCTGACTTTTAATGTCATATACTAAAACATCAACAATAGATCGATCAAATCACGACATGACAACTAAAATGAGTAATCTAACTTTTTACATAGACATTATAATCTAGACATGTTAATACAACATACACAAAATTATAAAAAACATATTGCATGATTAAAAAAATAAAGAAAAAATAAAACTTACTTTTTTTCAAAATCCGATGGATTTGGGAAAGCTGATCCTGCTCACGGTGTTTGAGGTCAGACCATCGTTTCCTAATCTGATCTTTCGATCGCTCGACACCGAATTTTCTGACCAAACAGGCCACCACCTTGTCCATGATGCCATCTTTCCTGGCATTGGGCCGCTCGTAATTTGCCAACTTTCCATCGTAATCCATTTTTTCTAAAATGGAGACCATCTCCACCATTTCTGGCTTTGACATGGGTGTAGCCCTTGATTTTCGGGTGGCCCAATCACTTCGGCCCCCACTAATTGAGCTCCCAGATTGTTGAGACATGGTTCCTAATTAAACAATTATTATTCCACTGCCTCAGGTGTGAGTGTCGCATGTAGGCCTGATCTTCGGCACGTACACACCCCTGCACAAGCCCGCCACTGGAGGAGGAGTTGACGCCTGCGCTGTATTTAAAGGACGCCAGATCGTTCGGCCGACGATTCGCTAGCGGACATATCGAGAGTTGGAGCACGATCGAGCGGCGAATCACGACTTTTCCCCACAAACAAAGGTACGACTCTTTTAATAGAAAGTGTGTGTTTTGGGCCCTATACAGCTTTTATTAGGAATATCTTTATTATGTGCCAAAATACATGCTATTTTAATATGTTTTGTGTTGTTTTGTGTCTTGCAGGCATATACTGTCCTGCAATATGGTGGACAATTTCACCACCCACAACTTTTTAATAAGTTTTATTGATGAGTTCAGGCAACTGCCGTGTTTGTGGCAAGTGAAGTCCGCGGATTATAAAAATCGAAAACTCCGAAAACAGGCCATGGAACATTTGGTGGCCTTCTACAAGCCCGTCTATCCTGGGGCAAATTTTGAGTATATACGCAAAAAAATAAACAGTATTCGTACTGCCTACAGGCGGGAGTTAAAAAAAATAGAGGAGTCCACCCAGTCTGGAGCAGGGGCACGGAATGTACATGTACCACGGCTGTGGTACTATGATAACATGCGGTTCCTGGCAGACACCTTGGAATCCAGGCCGTCAATTTCTACACTGCCTTCTACATCGGCAGAGGGCTCAGTGTCGGTAGATCCAAGCCAGGATGAGGATTTCCTGGAGGAGAGTTTTACTCAGGTATGGCATTTCACAATATATTGTCTGCTAAAATGTAATCATGTAACAAAATTATAAGCTAAACCATAATTGACCCTTTAGGTAAACGGGCATAGCAAGGGGTTGGCATGACAGGCAACCGCCAGGGGCGCAGGCCAAGGGGGGTGGGTCACAAAAACATTGGCATTGTTTTATTGTTTATTTTAACAATCCACTCAGCCTGCACACCCCAGAACCCCCAGTTTGCAGGCGGATTCATGCAGGTGTAAAACATTGAGAGCTGCTTCATGCAGGTGTAAAACATTGAGAGCTGCTTCATGCAGGTGTAAAACATTGAGAGCAGCTGAGCCAAAAGACCAGGAGACTGAGACTGCCTCTCACTGCATCCCCAGCACCCCTCCGGTCTTACAAACACTGCTGCATCCCCAGCACACCTCTGATCCTTAGAAACACTGCTGTAGCCTCAGCATTCCTCTGGCTCAACCTTTTTTAATACAAAACTAACAGCTCCTGCAAATGATACATCCATCCTTGCTTCCATGTCTCTGGTCTCTCACTCTGGGTCAGCAAGGCAGGTGGCTTCCTTATTCCTGTTTCCCTGCACTGCTTCACCCTCAATGCCCTACATCAAGCCCTCTGCAAGTTCAGGCCCCTCTCTCTCTGCAACCCCCTCCTCTCTCTCTCACACCCCCTCTTTCTCTCCCTCTCTCTATCTCTCAACCCTCTCTTTCTTTTTCACACCTGAGACAATGATTGCCCACTAGAGAGCTCTACACTGGGCAAACAAGGGGCAAATTAGAAACTTTTAATGCCCTTTAATTTTTTTTTGGGGGGGTGGGTTACAGTTTTCCATTGATCTTGGGGGGGGGGGGGGTTGTTGCCAAATACAGCTCCTCAACAAGGGCACTGGAGACCCTAGATATGCCACTGTATGTAAAGTCTGCTATTTGTTCACAATAATATAACAAACATGACTTTTTATATACACTATAACATTCTAATCAATTGTTCATTTCATCAACAGGGAAGTGTCACTGAGGAGGAGCCAGGTTGCAGCCAGGAGCCTGGGGAGCCTGTGGAGCCTGAGGAGCCTGCGGAACTCTTTCCACCACCACCTCCTCCTGCCAAACGGAGGCAAAAGAGGAAACACATAGACGACATCACAGATGAATTCATACAGGAGGCCACCATAGCCCTCCGTAGGAAACCGGAGGCAAATGAGTCCTTCGGGAATATGACTGCCAAAATCCTGGATAAGGTGGACCTCAGGCAGTGTCAGTATGCCAGAAAAATTATTCTGGATGTGCTGCAAAACGCTGAAAACGGCATACTTAATGAGCACAGCCATGCATGCCAGGAGCACCCGTGCCCTCCACCTCCACCTCCACCTCCACCTCCACAACACCCACCACCTCGCCAAATGCCACATGGCCAGTGGCAATATGGCCAGCAGGATCCAAACCTGCCCTCATGGCAACCTGATTATAGCTATCACCAACTTTAATTTTTGTAACCCCCTATTATTTACTTTACCCCTGTTTGCCAGTTTCTAGTTTAATTTTGTCCAAATGGACCTTTTTTATGTTTAGTTTATTATACGGAAAGTATTGATGTTTGCTTTTTTTTTTTTTTGCTGAGATCCAAAAAATAAAGAAAATTGAAAATAAAAAATGGCCTATCTGAATTTGTTAACATGTTTAATATTGTGCATAACCTGAAAAATATGTTTTAGACATTAATTCATAAAAGAATAAAGGGTCATATCAATAGTTAGATCTTTGGTGTGAAAATACAAAAATAATGGTGAAGAGTTCAAATTATTTAATTCTAAAATTTGATAGAACAGATAGAATAGACAAACATTATCTTCATCATAACAGAACACATGCCTTTTTATTAGAAAAGTATGGCATTATGAGCAGCATCTTCCTTCTTCTCACATTTATCAAGATGAGCATGTGCTCCGCATTTCACCTATTTCTTGGACTTCCGCGAGCCGAAAGTTCTTTCTGAATAAAATGTTGAGTTTACTAGAGAAAATTCTTCCGGGAACTCATTTGGTTTGATCATGCGTGTTGGGATTTGTAGCTGTGTGTCGGCAGAATTGCGTACTGACAGGCGAACAATCGTCCGTTCTGGTGTCGGCATACAAATATTTTCATGTTTGCAAGAAAGACTTTTGTCCGCGGATTGTGCGCAGACATCTGTCGGAGGCACCATACTAACACGCGTACAATCGGCAGATCCTTCGTCCACCGACGTTTGTATGCCGACGATCGGTACGTGTGTACGGGGCTTGAGCTCCAGAGATGCAGTCAGGAGATGGGAGAAAGTTGTAGAAAGTCAACCATCACTGCAGTCCTCCACCAGTCGGGGCTTTATGGCAGAGTGGCCTGACAGAAGCCTCTCCTCAGTGTAAGACACATGAAAGCCCGCATGGAGTTTGCTAAAAAACACCTGAAGGACTCCAAGATGGTGAGACATAAGATTCTCTGGTCTGATGAGACCAAAATAGAACTTTTTGGCCTTAATTCTAAGCGGTATGTGTGGAGAAAACCAGGCACTGCTCATCACCTGTCCAATACAGTCCCAACAGTGAAGCATGGTGGTGGCAGCATCATGCTGTGGGGGTGTTTTTCAGCTGCAGGGACAGGACGACTGGTTGCAATTGAGGGAAAGATAAATGCGGCCAAGTACAGGGATATCCTGGACAAAAACCTTCTCCAGAGTGCTCTGGAACTCAGACTGGGCCGAAGGTTTACCTTCCAACAAGACAATGACCCTAAGCACACAGCTACAATAACGAAGGAGTGGCTTCACAACAACTCCGTGACTGTTCTTGAATGGCCCAGCCAGAGCCCTGACTTAAACCCAATTGAGCATCTCTGGAGAGACCTAAAAATGGCTGTCCACCAACGTTTACCATCCAACCTGACAGAACTGGAGAGGATCTGCAAGGAGGAATGGCAGAGGATCCCCAAATCCAGGTATGAAAGACTTGTTGCATCTTTCCCAAAAAGACTCCTGGCTGTATTAGATCAAAAGGGGGCTTCTACTAAATACTGAGCAAAGGGTCTGAATACTTAGGACCATGTGATATTTCAGTTTTTCTTTTTTAATAAATCTGCAACAATGTCAACAATTCTGTGTTTTTCTGTCAGTATGGGGTGCTATGTGTACATTCATGAGGAAGAAGAATGAACCTAAATGATTTTAGCAAATGGCTGCAATATAACAAAGAGTGAAAAATGTAAGGGGGTCTGAATACTTTCCGTACCCACT
Organism: Pelophylax lessonae; assembly: GCF_965119305.1. Taxonomy (NCBI): domain Eukaryota; kingdom Metazoa; phylum Chordata; class Amphibia; order Anura; family Ranidae; genus Pelophylax; species Pelophylax lessonae. Next base: position 573,988,120 of record NC_138771.1, on the reverse strand, counting down.
GTATATATATTTTTTTTTTTCACAAAATCCACACTATGTGTAGAGCTTTCTTTAGGCAGCTTAATGAGTGAAATTGAGAGCTTGCACTGCAGCAACAGTTTCCCCATCAGAAGTACCAGTGTGACCAGTGCCAGTGTCTGGGGCTGGCTTTTCCAGTCCCCAGCTTTCTATATGACATTGCCATTCTTCAAGTGTCTGTATGCAGAACTTGGGAGAAACCAAAAGGGTGAAATCTGTGACTCAAAATTGGCAAATCTGACCTGGTGGTTGGGTTGGCGACATCCAATACAAACCTTGGGAATAAAAGTCCAGATACTGGACAGGTACTGTGTTTATTTGGATTTTTTTTTTTTTTTTCAAGAAATAAGTAGATCTGGAAAATTGTAATGAATAACCTTTATTTTTTCTTATAGGGATTTACTTATGAGGGACAATCTGTTTGAAGTTATTACTGCTCCAAGAACATTCTATATACAGGTATTTTTTTAATATTGATGCTGTATTAATAATAGAGTAATTACACAGTATAAATGTCAAAAAATTATTATTCTTTAGAATTTTTCAGGTGCTACAATGATAAACCTCACATGTACACAAAATTTCATGTAAACAAGTTCAATTCTATTTAAACATTAAGATTCACCAAATCGATAAAATGTATCCATGATATCAGTTTGGAGGTTTTTAATGTTTAATTAAAAGTGATATATTTTTTTATTGACATTTTTTGTACATGTGTGGTTTATCATATTAGCACCTGGAAAGTTCCAAAGAATATTCGCTTTTGGTTATATATGTTTATACCTGAGATGTGGTGCATTGACCCCATGGGCTGGTCCATGCCCAGGGGCGTATCTGCCATGAGACAAACAAGGCGTTTGCCTTGGGCAGCATTTTACAGGGACACTAGAGAGGAGTCCTCTTGCTGAGGACTGCAGAGAACAGGGGCAGACTGGATTGCTGATCTCATGCCCCAAAAAAGGCCACTGAAGAGGTGGCCGAGGCCTGGAGTTGGCTCCACCCTTGGCTCTACTGCCCACTGGTTGCTAGGGCAGCACCGCCTGGCATCTAGCAACCAGTGACGTCACGTCACCTCCCTATCCTAATGCAGAGGGAGGCCAAGGCCCCAGCTTTCAAAGCAGAGGAGGATTTAACTTCATGAAAACCCTGAGGTGAGGCTGGAGCCGTGTGTGCAGTGTCATGAGGGAGCCGGGCATTACAGAGCTAGAGACCCATACAAAAGGGAGGGGTTCATGATGGGACTTGTAGTCCTTCACCTTTGGGGGATGTGAACCCCTCCCCCTCCCCCAAAAGTAAAGGACTACAGGTCACAGCATGAAACCCTCAGAGCAAGCAAGCTGATCAAGTTAGTGCCCTAGGCTCTTTCCTGTAAGACCTCTTAAAATGCAGACTGAGCTTATAAATCTTAACTGCAAGCTGCTTATGAGCAATGTTCTTGCTACAGAACATATTTCATACCTCAGTAACAATTGTAAAAGACACTTCTGTCATAGGTCCAGCCATCTTTGCAAAACCCAGTGCTCTTTTCTTCCCATTGATTTACTGTGGGATTGGGCAAAAATCCTTCAACAATATGGTACCAAACACACCTATGTGGCTTTTTGTTCTTGTTCGGTGGGATGTACAACTAGAAAAGCTGTATCTCTTCTTGGCTGTTCATGAAGTTTGCAGGAATGATCAGACTGCCGGCTATCAGTGCTGCCTATTAGTGCCCCCTATTAGTGCCCATCAGTGCCCTTTAGTACTGCCTATCGGTGCCCATCATTGCCACCCATAAGTGCTGCATATCAGTGCAGCTTCATCATTTCCTCCTCATCAGTGCCCACCAGTGCTGCCTCAACCTCTGCCCTGCTGACCCCATCCTTTGCTCCATGGACCACATATGTGAAACTCGGATGAATCATGTATCAGGGTCTGATAGAAGCCACAGCTGTTCACTGTGAACGGCTGTAGCTTCCTCATCAGCCCATTAGACAAGAACGGTTTAACGTGGTTGGTGTGGGACAAATTTAGATGGGGGCGCCCAATTTATTTTTTCTTGACTAGGACAGCTCAAAACCAAAATACACCACTGTCCATGCCTACATTTATCACAATCTATGTATTGTAGAAGATTGACTATATTGTAATATTTTAGTCTTCAAAACCTGTTAGTATCACACTTGGTCTTATATCTGTACCTCGGAAACAGGAATTGATAACCTCAGCAAAACATTAAATAATCATCTATGTTTGACAGTCAGGCCACTAACAGCTTCTAAAATGAGTCAGCAATGGCAGTTACCATATTTTTTAACTTACCAGGTTCACTTGATTGCCAATATTCTAGCTTTGGATCTGCATATAAATAAAATACAGAAAAGACGTAAGATACTGTGCCGGGAAACAGGACACGCTCCAATGCCTGCCGTTTAATTCACGCATTGATCAAGACGTTCAGATCCAGTATTGGCTGTTTATGTTGGAGGAACTTCTTAACTGAAACCTCTGAATGCAAACACGGGCCTATTTAAACATGGAAACACGTTATTCTAACACATTAATTTCTGGAAGCATCCAAAGAACTTGGTGACAGATTGTGGCAGACAGGCCTTTCTGGAGATGACTGTGACATCAGCCCAGACTCAGCTGTCTCACAAATGCCTACTTTATTCCTGCCACGTGTTCCTCATGTGAAATGATGCCAGATGGGCACTGGGTGAACCACATCTTTTTAACTGACAGTGTTTTTTTTTTTAAGAACCTTGTTTTCCTTTTGTTACAACAGCCAACCCGCTGTCACACAGGGTGTAAGTGAATCACATGATGAGAACGACACTGTGCCGGAACACGTTTTATACACTGACCCCTCTCTCATCATAAAGAAACAGTGCTGTGATAGTTTGACTGATAATTACTGCGTCATGCAACACTGTACTCAAATACATGTTTTTAATCATTAGGTAATATTATAATCAGATAATATCATTTTTTTAATCATTAGATAATATTAATGAATAATCAGATAATATTGTTTGATAGTATTTAATAACCACAGGGTTTTATTTTTTTTTTTTTTTATCATTTTTGAATACACTTTTTTGGTGGTATACCCACTTGAGTTTTTAGTTATCATTTTTAGATACTCTCTTTTTGAGAAATTGAATAACAACATGGGTTTTAGCTTTTTATCATTTATAGATACTTTATTTTGGTGGTATTTAAAAACCACTGGGGTTTCATTGTTTCTACAATTTTTAGATACTCTGTTTTGGTGGTATTTAATAAGCACTGGGCTTTTCATTTTTTTTATTATTTTAGATACTGTCTTTTGGTGATATTTAGTAACCACTGGAGTTTTAATTTTTATCATTTTTAGATACTGGGGTTTTCTTTTTTTCTTTTACAATTTTTTAGATACTCTCTTTTGGTGATATTTAATACCTACTGGCATTTTAATTTTTTAAAAATACTTTTAGATACTGTCTTTTAGTAGTATGTAATAACCACTGGGGTTTTAAGTTTTCTCTTTAAACGTTTTTATCATTAAAACATCAACTGGGGTTTAAATTCTTGACTAAATAAAGGAAAAAAGACAAACATTAAAAAAAAAAATGTTCCCTTACTTCTGGTAAAATAAAAATGTCAAGATAGCACAAACACCCTCAAGGTGATCTCATTTTTTTTCTATAATGATTTTTAATGCAAGTGCCGTTTGGTGCCCATGTTACAATTTACAGAGGTATATTTGGAGTTAACTATTAAAATTCACAATTCAAGTCAAACACACATAAACAAGGAGTAACAAATATAGTAAAATCAGGAAGGTGGGTAGTTGGTAGTGGGGTGGGGGTCAGGTGATCTCATTTTTTGGCAACATTTTGGGAGAATGAAGAAACTTGCTGGTATTGGGGTGGTTAATACATGGACCTTGGTAATGGCTTACTAGATACATTAAATGTGGGAGGAGGGGATGTAGGAGTTAATGTATGGGTTGCATTCAGTAGGAAAGATGCAGATGAAGAAGTTTAATGTGCGGATGTGTAGGATATGGGAGGTGAATGGTTAACATGCAGGTCAAATACAGATACGGGATGGAGATCAAATATACAGGAGAGTACCTGGTGGGAATTGAGCTAGAGAGGGGGTTTCTGTTGCACTACTTGTCCAACACCCCTGGTAGTGGTGAGAAGAGATGTGTGGCCGATCTAGCAGGCAGCGCCGACTGTTGGTTGCAGGAAACAGAATACTATGCACCACCAGACATGACCAGGGGCATGAACACGGTGACACTGGATAAGAAGACAGGTGCGAAGTCAGAACACAAGCTAAGGATGTCAAATTCCGGGAAGCGAGGTACAGGAACGCAAGAGTCAGGATACAATTTGAGCTCAGTTCACAGCTGGGCAGCAAAGTACTGAATCAGGAAGCAGGATACAGAATTCAAACAGAGGCCAAGGTCACAACTAGTAGACAGGAATCCAAAGACAGGTCAAAGGAAAGCCGGGTCGTAGATGGGAAAGCAAATTTAGGGACTAGCTGAAGATCACTCAGCAATCTGTCCATGTCCCAATCCATGTTCATGTCACAATCCAGCTTTAATAGGCCGGTGCCAAAACCAGTGCTGAGTGTAAATGTGCACACCCTGTTTAGCCTTTGCTCGGAATTATGAGCATGCACATGTGCATGAGCATGTGATAGTCTTCTCGTTTTAGCACATACTGGACTTTTCTAAGAGGAGGGAGAGATAATTAATAAACAGTCACAACCCCTCTATTCTTAATCTGCAATCTGAAACTAATGAATATTTGTTCATTAGTTTTTCACCTTCCTCCATTGTAAGAGGAAGGTGCGGGCCCTCAAATGTAAACAGTAATGTGTTTAGATTTGTGATTGCTGTGATTGGTCATAACTGTGCCTGCTATAGCAAATGACAGCTCTGATTACAGGGTGCTTTAAAAAGTGATTGTAGGAATAAACACGCACCCCTTCATGAAAGTGCAGCAGTAAACAAGGTGTGTGTCAGTTCCTCTGAATTCCTTGTACAGCAGCATGACTTGGGCAAGTACTAGGAGCCAAAGACAAGCACTCGCAATCAAAGCAGCCATCTTCTTGCTAGTTGAGGTGTCAGACGGCTGTGTGCCAAGGTGCAGCTTGCGTTACAGGGCACCTAGGGACTGAATAATGTAAAAAATTTGTAATCATTCTTCTTTAAGGGAACATGGAACCTACCACAGTGCCACTGCTGACTACCTTTTTTAAAAAATGCTTGTTACCGAGTTGTCATGCTGATGCTCCTGTGCTTTCCGAGTCACTAAACTTGATCCATTACAGAGGTAAGTCATCAAGAGACTGATCAGACTTTACTTGCTGCCTACTTGCTCTGGGTCTGAGTATAGAAGCCAGATACAGTCAGTCAGCAAGCATTTTCAGCTGGAGGTCAGAAGTACCAACCTCCATACTTATTTCTTGACATCTGTACATTAGAACGTAAGCAAGCTGTTCTGAATTTACTCTCATCTGATCCAACACCCTTTTTCTATTTGTGAGCAAAGCTGAATATCTAATCTGCCTTTCCCCCATAGACTGACAGCCCGCAAGAGATGCACAGCTGGATAAAGGCAATAAATACCGCCATTCAAACCTACAGAATGCGCTATCGGGTATGTAAATAATATATTCTTTACCGAATGACATATGATCACTTGATAAACTAAAAGTCCATATCATTTTATAAATACAGATGATTAAAGCTGAACTCCAGCCTTACCTTCAGCCTTACACAATTGTACAGGCTTCTCTCCTGTACTGAAAATACTGCACCCTGTGAGCTTCTTGCAGTGTCTGTCTAGCCCACCTTATTTCCTAGAAGGAGGATGTCCAGCAATATTTAGCTCTTTCCTCCTCAACTTGACTGTTCCTGAACCACCCCTTTCAGTCCTTACATTTCAGTTCTTTCAATCTTGTAGACTCTGCATCACACATGGGCATTACTTAGCACAGACTGCCTGCTAACACTTACTCTTCTAGACACACTCACCCATCAAGGCATTTTAATATCTGCATAAAACCTCCCAAGAGTCAGTCAGCTGTATCTTGAGAGGGGTACTGGGGCAGGGTGATGTGATGTTTTTGAGAAGGTAAGTACAACATCTTCCTTGCCCCTCCTACCAGCCATGACCTGCCTGCATTGCATTAAGAAGCACAGAGATTCAGTGATGAGATCAATGGGTCTAAAATGAGGTACAGTATCTCACAAAAGTGAGTACACCCCTCACATTTTTGTAAATAGTTTATTATATCTTTACATGTGACAACACTGAAGAAATGACACTTTGCTACAATGTAAAGTAGTGAGTGTACAGCTTGTATAACAGTGTAAATTTGCTGTCCCCTCAAAATAACTCAACACACAGCCATTAATGTCTAAACTGCTGGCAACAAAAGTGAGTACACTCCTAAGTGAAAATGTCCAAATTGGGCCCAAAGTGTCAATATTTTGTGTGGCCACCATTATTTTCCAGTCTTAACCTTCTTAGGCATGGAGTTCACCAGAGCTTCACAGGTTGCCACTGGAGTCCTCTTCCACTTCTCCATGATCACATCACGGAGTTGGTGGATGTTAGAGACCTTGTGCTTCTCCACCTGATTGAAGATGCCCCACAGATGCTCAATAGGGTTTAGGTCTGGAGACATGTTTGGCCAGTCCATCACTGTTAACCTCAGCTTCTTTAGCAAGGCAGTGGGCATCTTGGAGTTGTGTTTGGGGTCGTTATCATGTTGGAATACTGCCCAGTGGCCCAATCTCTGAAGGTAGGGGATCATGCTCTGCTTTAGTATGTCACAGTACATGTTGGCATTCATGGTTCCCTCAATGAACTGTAGCTCCCCAGTGCTAGCAGCACTCATGCAGCCCCAGACCATGACACTCCCACCACCATGCTTGACTGTAGGCAGAACTCACTTGTCTTTGCACTTCTCACCTGTTTTGCCGCCACACATGCTTGACACCATCTGAACCAAATAAGTCTATCTTGGTCTCACCAGACCACAGGACATGGTTACAGTAACCCATGTCCTTAGTCTGCTTGTCTTCAGCAAACTGTTTGTGGGCTTTCTTGTGCATCATCTTTAGAAGAGGCTTCCTTCTGGGATGACAGCCATGCAGACCAATTTGATGCAGTGTGCGGCGTATGGTCTGAGCACTAACAGGCTGACCCCCCACCCCTTCAACCTTTGCAGCAACGCTGGCACCACTCATACGTCTATTTTCCAAAGACAACGTCTGGATATGACGCTGAGCACATGCACTCAATTTCTTTGGTCGACCCTGGCGAGGCCTGTTCTGAGTGGAACCTGTCCTGTTAAACCACTGTATGGTCTTGGCCACTGTGCTGCAGCTCAGTTTCAGGTTCCTGGCAATCTTCTTATAGCCTAGGCCATCTTTATGTAGAGCAACAATTCTTTTTTTCAGATCCTTAGAGAGTTCTTTGCCATGAGGTGCCATGTTGAACTTCCAGTGACCAGTATGAGAGAGTGAGAGCGATAACACCAAATTTAACACACCTGCTCCCCATTCACACCCGAGACCTTGTAACACTAACGAGTCACATGACATTGGGGAGGGAAAATGGCTAATTGGGCCCAATTTGGACATTTTAATTTAGGGGTGTACTCACTTTCGTTGCCAGCGGTTTAGACATTATTGGCTATGTGTTGAGTTATTTTAAAGGGGACAGCAAATTTTCACTCTTATACGAGCTGCACACTCACTACTTTACTTTGTAGCAAAGTGTAATTTCTTCAGTGTTATCACATGAAAAGATATAATAAAATATTTACAAAAATGTAAGGGGTGTACTCACTTTTGTGAGATACTGTATGTCATGAAAATGGAAAGGTTTTTTGAAAGATTTCATTAGCATGTTGATGAGCCAAGAAAGGAGGAACCAGGAAAAGCAAAATCTAAGTAGAATAAACGTCAGCTTTACAAAGTAAACTTCATGTTTCTTAAGTAATACTAATTGGTGTCTGCTCCCTGCCTGTATTGATTGCTCATACCTTTTCAAGCAATTCATTCAAAATGATTGAATAATAATGTAATGATGTGATCAAAAACATCTTTGGTATTTTATTTTAACCTTTCAAGCCAGCATAGTTTAAGGAGTGCTCCTTTTGGCCTGCCAGATTCCAATCCCCCCATGGGTGTAAAGACCTATGCTTTAGAACATCTCTTGTAAATGATATATTTAGAAAGGTCTTAGATTTTTTTTTTAATGAGTAATTTTCCATTTATCTATAATGAATATGCCATTAGGTATTTCAACAGTCACACTTAAAATAATACTGGGATTTCACAACCAGATCTTAAAATTAGAGACTGCCAAAGACAGGAAAACAAGATTGTGCAATTGGGTGTCTGACTTTCCAGGCAGCTTTATTTGGTGTGTTACCATGTGTGCCTGTCAAATGGGTAGTACAAGTTTTAAAGGACCCCAGTGATGATAGCCACATGATAGCCATATGTCAGGATAGTTGTATTTATGAGTATTTTATATCAGTTGGCCTATACTAGCCAGAGAATAAAAATAGAGAATGTTTCTGATGCCTATACAGAAGCCTGGCACTGGTAGTTTTTGATGTTGGGCTTTGACAGAGAAGAAGTTAAAACAACAATGTTTCCCTATAGGGCAGTAACACTAGGTTCACCTTTAAAAAAAAATTATAATTGCACATTTTTTTTGCAGGAAAAAAATGTGCATTTACTATTCCTTTTCTTAGGAGAATTTAAAGCCTGTAGAAACAAATTAAGTTCGCTTGAGTTTGCTTCTCAGCTACTTATCAAGACCCCCCTCTTTGGAATATATGTACCCTGAATACTTTCACTACCATGCTGTCTTTATGGTGATTGACTCACATTGGGTCTGAATGGTTCCCCATAGGGAAGTTGGTCCTTTTATTTTAGGATTATGTGTACAAGACCATTGGCTGTTTACGTAATGTAGCTGAATTTTCCACCTAGGTGGCAGTGCCTTTACTTTGGCTTACTCATTGGCATACGCACCTCTATGGGCAACATACACATACTATGAATTCCAGTCTACCCTACAGGCTGAAATTACTCTATTAAAGATTAGGGGGGGGGGGGGGTTCAAGCATACTGATTCTATCACATGTGCTCCTGAAGAAGGATTCCTGCATTGAGTCCACATGTAAACTGTAATTAGAATCTTTGCATGTTGTAAACCCCTACGTGGAGAGTAATTTTCAAGGTTGTGTAATCGATTTTTAATGGTACATAATAAAGTTGTTTTTATGGTAATATCTTCTATATGTCCACATAAAGTCCGTGGCTATATATGTTGTTCATAGTTGTACACAAGCAAGGACAAACAGAAAGCATCAATTCAATATGAGCATTGGTGCATTTATTTGTAAATCTAAAGCATACTGAAAGGGATATTATGGAGTTGATTCTCTAATAGCAAATATGCTGTTCACTTTGCAAGGGAAGTTTCACTTTGCATGGGGATTTTCCCAAGAGCTTAGTGAATGTGGTGAAATTTCATTTGGAAAAACTAGCCAATCGTGTGCAAGGAAAATGGATAAACAGCACTTTTGCATGCACATGATTGTTTGAAAAAAGTCAGCAGAGTTTCACCTGATTTACTAAGCTTCAGGAGAAATTTCCATGCAAATTTCCTTGCAAAGTGAACAGTTTTTGTGTCTTTCACAAATCTACTCCTATGTGTCAGTGTTTTCAAACCATACCACTATTTTTTTCTTGCAGGAGTCCTGTGGACGTACTATGTCTCTCAACCGATCTGTCTCCTCACAAGCCTCTTTTCATTCTTCACCCTATTGTGATGATAAGCGTCCGCTAGGAAAGTCTACATCTTTGAAATCATCATGGCAGCCTTGGACACCAATACCCAAACATGAGCCAGAGCAGCCAGTAGAAATGGCAGGGGCAGGATTGAGAGATGAAGTTGGAAGTCGAGCCAGACACTGGTCTGAACCACAACGACAGACGGATAGTCCATTTCCATTCAGACTAGATGAAATGAACATTCGTACATCTGATGTGTAGCAAGATGGCTGCAGCACACAGTTGGATCATCGTAATATTATGCAAAATGCCTTGTTACCGGACAAAGAAAAATTCCTCTCTTGAGGGTAAAATTGGTTTAATTTAGCCCTTAATAGAGACGGTTCCACATTTGCTGCTTGGCTTCAGCCAAACACCTTTATTAAACTTTCATTATCAGTTATTTACATCTGTACAATAGTATTTCTAGAGTACAGAGCCACCACAGCAGGAATTTGGTTATTGTGTTTGGGTACTTATTTGCCAACAGTGGTTGGCATTTGGCTGAATATACTTGGTGGTGTAAGAAGACATATTGGGAGTGGTTAAGGTATATGAAGGTGAATCGTTCCACAGATTCCACTTGGAAATTAGAGCAATCATGGTGGAACTACAGGCGGTGCAGTTGCTTTTGCATGGCATGATGGGGCCTGAGTTTCAGCATTCCCTAGAGCCATGCTTAGAAAGTTGGGGGTGTACACTTACAGCAATAATATGTACAGTCTCCAAATGTAAATAGAACACTCCACCTACAATGGCATCTATGCTCTGTCGTGTGCAAATATGGAAAATATGAAACCCTAGGTGATGTGAGTGGAAGCACAATGCCCATGGATACAGCTTGCTATATAGATACCATGTTACAGTATTCATTTGTTGTTTAAAGATGAAAGTAAGCTGGAAAATGCTTTATGGCATTCAACCCAGAACTTTACTGTGAAAAAAAGAATAATTATTATTATATTTATAATAATAATAATTATTATAATAATAATAAGTGCCTCTTTGATAAGGATCCGTTGAGAGTCCTAATAGTGCCATTTGTCTGAAAGTGGTCAGGAGTTCAGGCCATGCACGGTGTTAGTGGTTAGGCTCCATAGCAGTAGTTGACAGGTTTTCAGTAATCATACATATGGATGTATCTGTCTGCAAATTTGTTTTGGCTTAAAGTGTAACTCCTTTTTTGTTGAGAGAAAAAAAAAAAAAAAAAAAAAAACGACCCCCTCTATGTACATCACAAAAATGTTAAACTTTGTAGCAGAGTACTGTCTTTTTCTTTTCTGAAGAAAACAACTGTTTGTTCTGCTATGTCCTTGTAAGACTCATTCCTAAAATGGAAGGTCAGTGTTTATTATAACCACCCGGTGCATTTGCAGTGTTCTAATGAGGAAAGTTGCAGGGTCCCTTTAGAAGTATTTAACCCTTGGGGAGTATCTCACCATAAATAAAATTCCTATTGCAGAAGATGCCTAAAGATTTACTTGTACAGAACAGTTCCAGGTTGCCATATTGTATTGACTTTTTTGACTGCAGCTGCAGATTGAAATGGGAAGGACATTTTTAATAACAATAAATTACAAAATGGCTTGTGTGGCAATTGTATATGCTAGATTATTTTTTTAACAAAAGTGGAATTATCCTTTTGAAGGAATGTAGTGGCTGCTGCCAAGTGTGGAGTCTTGGGCTGTTCTGATGGGCAAAGCTCCAGCACAACTGCCAGGTATATAATGCAATCTAAAGCTGGCTATACACTAATTTGTCTGGTTCAGCCAAATTTACATTAGTGCGTTGCCTGTCCTGCCCAACAGAGGTCAGTTGTTTGATCAACTTCTGTTGAAGAGACATGTTGGAAATTGTTGTTCAATCAGTATCTGCAGCCAATTAACTACAGATGCTGATCAGTGTATACTGACAGGGGCGTGTGCTGCTGTCAGAATACAAGGTGGCGGTGAGGGAGGAATTGCTCCATCCACTTAGTTTGTGTGAATGGAGGAATCTTTAGGGGTTTTTTTGTTCATCCCACTACCTTAATTAAAAAGAAACTAACTGTTTATGACTTTCACACATGCGGACCATTCAGATCCGCCTGTCAGTTTTTCAGGCAGATCTGAACGGATGCCCTATGCATCTCTATGGGGCAGCGGATGTCAGCGGAGACATGTCCGCTGATATCCGATCCTGTCCGTCAAATCTGGACGGATGGAAACCCTATTTTCCATCCGTATGGCGGATCAGATCAGATGAGAACGGACAGGCGGTCCGTTCTCATCCGATTCCCCCATAGGGGACAGCGGGGTTCTGACACCTCCGTCTCCGCACACAGAGCGGAGATAGAGCTGACATCCGCCTGCTCAGCTGGGAACGGCAGATCGATCCCCCACTGAGCAGAACGGCTCAGTCGACGGGCCTGAGCCGTGTGAAAGGGGCCTAAAGTGTAATTAAACCCTCCTATCCTTTTACAACCAAGCAAGCTGCCATGTTGAATTACCATGATGTAATCAGTTATGACACCAGCCATTAGATGGATTTACAGTTCAGTTGAAAGCACAAGCAATTATGACAGTTATCATTCACAGCATGCCTGGAATGTTATAGTTTGGGCAAACAGTTAAATCAATGGGTTTAGTTCTGTTTTAAAAGGTTAGTTCACGTTTACAAAAAAAATCTGCCTATGCAGGTAAGAGATGTTTGTAGAATAAAACAAACTGTGCAGCTTTGACTAAGGCTGAATAATGCCCTTGCTATAGGTGTTTGCCATTTCCATACCTTATAAAGCCTGACTGGAATACTCCCGGATGTTGCCAAGTACCCCCAGGATGTTGCTAAGCGAGGCCTAGTCATCACCTCTCACCTCCTCCATTACAGAAGTGAGCTCTCAAATACTGAGCTCAGAGCTATTGCATCAGGGGAGAGAAAGTATATGTGAGGGGGGGTTTGAATCAGAGAAAGAGCTCACTCCTGTGATGGCGGAGGTGAGCAGTGATGACTAGGCCTCACTTAGCAACATCATCCCGGCAGTACTTAGTAACGTCCTGGGAGTATTCCACTCAGGCATCATAAGGTACGTAAATGGCCTACACCTATAGCAAGGGTAATATTCATCTTTAGGCAGAGCTGCACAGTTTGTTTTTATCTACAGACACCCCTTATCTGCATAGGCAGTTTTGTGGACTTATTCTAAATTCGAACACTTCCTGGTAGCATTGAAACTTACATGTCACTTCCTGGTTCCTGCACTTTCCTATTGGCCAATGAAGCAGCCTATTATAGCCATGAGCCAATAGGAATGCCCAAGGGGAAGGATGAAGCAGCACATTTCTGTACTACCATAAAGCTTTGCAGATAAGAATGTGGCAGAATTTGGTCAATGCAGCAAGGTCTTTGTGAGGCATGGCTATGCCCCTATAGGTGCCTTCAGGTAAAGTTACCTGCCCGTCTGAATGAGCCCTAATACCTCACTATAGTTTTTTTTTAGTGGCACAGTCACTGTAAGCCAAGTATAAGGATGTGACAGCCTCGAACACCATAGGTCTGGTTTGGTACCCACAGATGGTGTACACTCTGGCTCACACTAACAAAAAAAAATAGAAAATGTAATTGTGAGTACTTGCCATACCATGTTAAATCCATTATAAGCACATCTCATGTTACCTGCAGCGTCTGCGGATACAGTGGTGCCATTTCACCTCTCTATCAAAGCTGTGCAGGAGTCAGGGGTAGGTTTGTGCATATACCATTATTTATATTAGCTCATATTCATCATTTTTTCAGATTCATGTTAAAAGCAATAATCTAGAGGGGCCATTTTGTTAAACCACTGTTCCATAATATGTGCAGTTTTTTTTATTATTCATTGAAGGGTCTATTTATAAAACATTTGTTGCATGAAAGTCAGAAACATTTGTGTAAACTAAACAAAATGTCTCCTAATGTTTTCCAATAAATTAACTCCTGTATCCTCAGCTCCATCTAGTGGCCAACATACAGTATTTCTTCATTATGAGGTATTTTCAGAAAACTATACTGCATTTTGTCCACTAGATGGAGCTGATAATACAGGAGTTAAAAGAATAGTATGGCCAAAGCTCTTTTGGCCATTTGTCTTCTTTTTGTTGCGCTTATTTTTAAACTCCTCTGACCCAGATTCAACCGGCAGCGGGCTTTCCAGACCCTTTTGGGATTTCTGGTCAGCAGCTGGCTCAGCCTCTCAGCACACTGCTGAGAGCCTGAGCCAGCCACTCCCCCCCCCCCCCCTCCACAGCCCAGGGCTCCAGTGAGCGCTGGAGGGGCAAAGCAGAGAGCGGTGACTTACAGTCACCACTCTTTGCTCCGAGAAGACTGAGAACCGAGTGATCCTTGGTCAGGTGTGATCCGTGGTCACCGTGGTCAGGTGTATTGCTTCAGTTCTCAGTCTTAGAGCCAATGGGGGACAGCTGCAGCATCAGACTGATGCTGCAGCCATATAGGTGAGTATGATTGTTTGTTTTTTTTTTTTTTATTTCCTGCATGTCACCTTTAACGTATTTCAAAACTTAGGGTGAAATCTTGTTCAGTTTGTACAGATGTTTTATAACTAGACCCCTTAGATTTGACAATGTTACGTTGACTGGTTACTTTCTGTTTTATTTTGTATACGTCATATGGAGTGTTTTGTGCCATATCATGATATTTGTTGCTATGCTATTTGAAGCTGTTTTCAGACCTGAATACTAATGTTAAAAAACATAATGTGTGTTACATGTAAATTTGATATTAAAAATGTCAGACGGCTACAAAGCTCAGTATTCTAATTTATACAATAACTGGTTCAAGTTAATTGCAGCCTCTGCCGCTGCATACAGCACAGCCCCGCCAGGTGCAAGGAGAAGATGGCACTTAGAGCTCACACAAGGTTTTGTATTTTGCCCCCACCTCTCAGTGACAGCGCTGGGTGCCCTGGCTGCCAGTCAGCTCTGTCACATGGGAAGAAGAAGAGTCATTCACATGGACTCCTGTACCACCGCCAGAACTTTGCACATAGAGTCGGGCAGGAGATCGCTCTGTCTAGCTGGAAATGCATAAACTTGAGATGAGGGTTGCAACAAGAGTCCATGGCCCAGATCTGGGGAGACAACAAGATTATGGGGCATCCAGGATGGTTGGGAGGTATATTTTTATATCTGCCTGAAGTGCAATATTAACTTAGATGTACAGTAATTCGAATTGTTAAAAGCATACACATAAAAGCTTAAAGTGGTTGTAAAGCCTAAACATTTTTTACCTTAATGTATTCCTTCTATTAAGGTAAAACATGTTTAGGTGTCAGCACCCCCTCCCCCCCCCCTTTTACTTACCTACCTTACTTGTCTGCAGCTTTTCTCTCCCCTCACTTCCACGTCTCACTGGCTTTGCTGGGGCACTGGGAGCCATTGGCTCCCAGTGCTGTCAATCAAAGCCAGTGACGAGGAGGCAGGGCCGAGTTCCGCTGTCGGTGTCAATATGCACAGCAGTGGGGCTCGGGTGCGAGCACGCACGAGTATAGACAAGTTTGTTTTTTGTTTTTTTGTTTTTAATTTACCTTTACAATCACTTTAAAAGGGATAGTTCACCTTTAACCAAAATCTGCCTATGTAGGTGGGAGTATGGTGAGTATGAAGGGGCGCCTATAGATAAAAGATATAGATAGATAAAAATAAACTGTACAGCTTTGACCAAAGTTGGATTTTACCCTTGGTATAAGTGTAGGCCATTTGCATACCTCCTGAAGCCTGGCTGAAAAAAACTCCCAGAATTTGTGTCCTGCCTTGTTGCTAAGACACTCCCAGCTGTTACTGCTTGCCCCCACCATCACAGAAGTGAGCTCTCAAACCCCACAAATGCGCAGTCCATTATCACTGAGCTGCTGCAATGGGGTACGGAGAAAGCAAGTGACCTTTCTAAAGCTGGCCAGGCATGGCTTAGTTTTTTTTTTTCTGAACTGAACAGACACCTCCATCCACACAGGCAAGTTGAAAAGGGGAATCCTCTCTGCTGTGTTATTGTATATCAGAATACACTGATCAGTACTGCCACCTATTGGTTGCTCTTGAACAAGTGGGAATGGCTCAACCATCCCTTTAGTGAGCTCTGAGCCCAAAGATACCTCATTAGTGGAGAGAAAGCAAATGTGAGGAGGTTTGAATCAGAGAAAGCTCACTCCTGTTATGGCGGAGGTGAATGTTAAGAGCTAGGAGTCTCATGGAAACGTCAGCCAGGCTTTAGGAGTAGGGATGATCAAACTTTTCAAAATTTCGGTTCGGCCAGAACATCTGAACTTCCTGAAAGTTCGGCCCGGATTTCAGAACCCCATTGAAATCAATGGGTCCCAAACTTCTGTAATCAAAAAACACAATTTTGAAGCCCTAAAACCCAATAAATGCCCCTAAAAAGTGCCTAGGGTTCTGGGTCATACCTCAGGGACTATTAATCACACAAAAAAAAGTTCTTAAAAATTGTCATTTTTGATAGAGAGCCAATTATTGAAAAAAAAAATAAATAATTTCTTTGGATTTAGTATCTGGGGGGGTCTAAAAAGTGTACCTGTGAAGTTTCAGCTCTGTAGCATGTCCATAACCATAAAAAAAGTGGCCTATCTCTTTTCACACCATGCCGGTTTAGTAGCAAGCGTTTTTTTGGGCATTTTTTGGGGTCTTTTGAGGCAGGCAAAACATCTGAACTTGTGTATACGGGTATATATACACACATACTTATATGTATATATACACCTAGACATATATAGGTGTGATAGTAGCAGAAATATATGCTTGCGCTAATGAAATAATTAACACTAATATGGCTCCGCTCCTATAACACCTATATATGTGTAAGTGTAAAATACATATAAGTATGTGTGTATATATACCACTATACACAAGTTCAGATGTTTTGCCTGCCTCCAAAAAACCAAAACAATGCCCAAAAAAACGCTAGCGCCAAAAAAAAACGCCCAGGTGTGTTGTTGCAGGCATTTTTTTTGGGTTTTTGGAGGCAGGCAAAACATTTGAACTTGTGTATAGTGGTATATATACACACATACTTATATGTATTTTACACTTACACATATATAGGTGTTATAGGAGCGGAGCCATATTAGTGTAAATGATTTCATTAGCGCAAGCATATATTTCTGCTACTATCACACCTATATATGTCTTGGTGTATATATACATATAAGTATGTGTGTATATATACCCGTATACACAAGTTCAGATGTTTTGCCTGCCTCCAAAACCCCCCAAAAATGCCTGCAACAACACACCTGGGCGTTTTTTTTTTGGCGCTAGCGTTTTTTTGGGAATTTTTTTGGGTTCTTTGGAGGCAGGCAAAACATCTGAACTTGTGTATACGGGTATATATACACACATACTTATATGTATATATACACCTAGACATATATAGGTGTGATAGTAGCAGAAATATATGCTTGTGCTAATGAATAGGGATGATCAAACGGTTCGGGTCCACCATCGGTTCGGCCCGAACATTGGGTGTTCGAGGTTTGGCCGAATTTAGAACTTTTTGCCCAAAAAGTTCGGAATTCGGCAACCAGAACCGCCCAAATGCAATGCTTCAGGAAATGGGCTTTAAAAGCCCGTGGTTGGACCAGAACCATTAGCAAAAGCCAATTGAGGGGGCAGGAGAATGCTAGGAATGTGATTGGAGTGACTAGGGGGTCCCTAGACCAATCATTAGTGAATACGCCCCCCAGTATATAAGATCGCCCCCGCCATATTCCTAGCATTGTTATACTGGACATGGAAGAGAGTGGAAGCAGTTCTGTTAATTTTACTTTAAAAGTGTCATTTAGCAATTTTTAGTGTGAGGAAAGGGATATCTAGTGTAGTTAGAGTGCTCCTTTACACTTAAGTTAGCTTCAAAAATTTAGTTTCTGTAGGGAAAGTGTTAAGTGTAAGGGGACCGTAGTGTAGTGTAGGGTTAACTGGCTGTGACTGCTATGGCAGGGTGAAAAAACCCTTCCATAGCAGGGTGACCGCTATAGAGAAATGATCATTTCTCTGAATTGCTTCGGCACATCCATATGGCTTCTCACCAGCCAAGCATTTTTTATGCTGCAGGGGCTGCCACTGCCAGTGCTTTTTTGAGGACATGTTTGATGTCAGACATGACATCTGAACATGTGTATAGGGGGTATATATAGACATATATGTCTGAATATATACCCCTAGACATATATAGGTGTGATAGTAGCAGAAATAAATGCTTGCGCTAATGAAATAATTTACAGTAATATATTTCTGCTACTATCACACCTATATATGTTTAGGTGTGTATATAAATATATGTATGTGTGTATATATACCACTATACACATGTTCAGATGTTTTGCCTGCCTCAAAAGAACCCCAAAAAATGCCAAAAAAAACAATGCCAAAACATCTGAACTTGTGCACAGTACCACTATACACAAGTTCAGATGTTTTTCCTGACTGCAAAGAACCCAAAAAATGCCTTCTATTAAACCGGCAAGGTGTGAAAACCGAGAAGCCATATTGGTGAAAAATCAGATCTGAAAGTTTTCTAATTAAAACAATCTTTTTTTTTTATGGTTCTGGACATGCTACAGAGCTGAAACTTCACATGCACACCTTTTAGACCCCCCCAGATACTAAATCCAAAGTAAAAATCAAAAAATCTCTTATTTTTTTTTAATTTTACAATAATTGGATTTTTTATCAAAAATTACAATTTTTAAGAACTTTTTTTTGTGTGATTTTGTGTCTGGGGGGTCTAAAAGGTGTACCTGTGAAGTTTCAGCTCTGTAGCATGTCCAGAACCAGAAAAAAAGATCATATAGGTGTTAAAGTTAAAGGAGGGTCCCGACCCACATCCCTGTTCTACTGAAAAATTATCTTTTTTTTTTTTTTCATGGTTCTGGACATGCTACAGAGCTGAAACTTCACATGCACACCTTTTAGACCCCCCAGATACGAAATCCAAAGTCAAAATAAAAAAATCTCTCTTTTTTTTTTTTTTTTTTCAATAATTGGCTTTTTTTATCAAAAATTACAATTTTTAAGAACTTTTTTTCGGGACCCATTGATTTCAATGGGGTTCTGAAATCCGGGCCGAACTTTCGGGAAGTTCGGATGTTCTGGCCGAACCGAACTTTTCAAAAGTTCGATCATCCTTACTAATGAAATCATTTACACTAATATGGCTCCGCTCCTATAACACCTATATATGTGTAAGTGTAAAATACATATAAGTATGTGTGTATATATACCACTATACACAAGTTCAGATGTTTTGCCTGCCTCCAAAAACCCCCAAAAAATGCCTGCAACAACACACCTGGGCGGTTTTTTTTTTTTGGCGCTAGCGTTTTTTTGGGCATTTTTTTGGGTTCTTTGGAGGCAGGCAAAACATCTGAACTTCTGTATAGAGGTATATATATATATATATATATACACACACACTTATATGTATTTTACACATACACATATATAGGTGTGATAGGAGCGTAACTATATTGGTGTTAATTATTTCATTAGCGCAAGTAGTGTTTTCTGCTCCTTTCACACCTATATATGTGCAGGTGTATATATACATACATGGGTGTGTATATATACCCCCTATACACATGTTCAGATGTCCTTCTGTGCTATTGACCCCCGCGGCATCAAAAGGTGGTGGTGGTGTGTGTGTTTGGGGGGGAGGGGGGGAGGGGGGGTGGTAATCAGAGGGTGGAAGATTTCAACTAAATTCACAGCCAGCAGCAACAAGGAACATTACTTACAATCAGTAATGTTAAAGTCAAATGATGTACCGGGGGTCAATAGCACAGAAGGACCTTACTGACCAAGAGGGCTGCCTATTCCCACCCTTTCCACCACTCTCCTTCATTTATAGAATGACTGTACTATAGCTTCCATTAATGAAAAGCGCTCTAAGAATGGAGGACAGTCTGATTAACCATTTCCCGCCCAGCCTATAGTCAGTTGACAGCTGGGCGAGTGCTTTTCCATCCTGACTGGACAGCATATGAAGTCCTGTCAGGAAGCGCCGATTGCAGGGCCGTATAGCAGCGAGATCTGTCACCGGCTGTGATGGGACACAGCCGATGACTAATCAGAGTACCAGCTCGCTGCTGGTACCATGTGACCAATCACAGCAGGTTTCATGACAGTTGTACACAATGGATGACTTCCTTTCATGCCACTCATTATGTACAATTGTGTTGCTAGCTGTGATTGGTCACAGTGATCACATGGTACAGATAGAGCCAATCACAGCCCATCTGTACCATGTGATTAGCTTTGCCCAATTACAGCTAAGCACAACAAATCAAACTGAATAATTCTGTTTCATTCAGTAAAATGCTTGCTTATAGCAATGTAATACACTGCTATAAGCAAACATAATGTATAAAAAGAAACAAAAAACTGACCACTTTCCCAGAGTAGCACAATGCTAACATTATAATGCTCTGGTCACAGTGTGTTAAAAGAAATCGTAAAAAAAAGAAAAAAGGAATAAAAAATATAACTAAAAATGTAAATTCTTTTTTTGTATTGTCATCAGTCAGTGTCCCTCATCACCACCACACCAGTTATATAATGACGCTGTACTGCACTGGTTTTAATTTCTAAATTTTCCACAAAATGATGACAAAAGAAATTACAATTTCAGATATATACCATCTTTTGTGGACTCTATAACTTTCCTACAGACTAAATAATATACACTGATTTGGGTTATTTTTACTAAAGAAATGTAACAGAATACATAATGGGCTAAATTTATGAAGAACAATTATTTATTTGCAAAATCTTATAACAGAAACCGAAAAAAAACCACACATTTTTTCAAGGCTTTCCTGTGTGAGTCTGTGTAGGGAAGGTAATACCTGGATTAGAAGAATTACTGCCCAGTAGTATCTGCATGAGCAATCAAGATAGCCTTTATTTGAGTCAATTTAAGGGTCTCATTTTTAACTGAAGCCCTGATGAAGGGGGAGTTTCTTTGACCCCTGAAATGCATTGGCTGTCTTTTAGCACATTACCAATAAATGAAACTGGTCTCCTTTATAATTTGGTCTGGCGCTCCTTCAATGCATGCACATTTTTTCTGGTAATCTGCTGGAATAACCACTGGAGGGTAGCCTTGTCTTTTGTGAGCACTGAGCAGCCTAACCTGAATCAGTGAGCTTCAAATGCTTCCGACCTCTCATTACTTTGTATATAAAAGTCCCAGTGCCTCTTGGATGCCTTTCATTTAAAGCAATGGGCTGTGTGCAGAAAAACAAGCCCAAATGCCTAAAAATATGTCTTTTTTGGCACCCGTGTGCAAGAGCTCTAATAAATGCAGTATTTTGTTTTTGGGGACTAAATTGACTCATTATAGAAAACAAAGTAATTTATATTTCCCTGTTTTTATTTCCCCTATAAGCTATATGAACAAGGACAGAATTGCTTTCATATCCTCCCTGAACATTTCCCGGACTATCCCATTCAATGATTTATTAGCCCCTGTAAATGTCATTGGTCATTACCTGGTATTATCCATTTGATGTCAGCTGTGGCTTATGACATCATTGGCACAAACACACTTAATAATTCCTTCGTGTAATGTGACCCAAGTAAATCACGATGCATTAGCTCTCAAGGGATAGCAAAGCCATTAATAACATGAAAATCCAAATATTACACTGTTTATCTGCTGAGAAGCATCAAGTGCCAGAAAGGAAGGCTTAAATTTGAAAGTTATTTTCTGTATTTGTGTTCACAGGACCTGAAATTGAGGATGTGACATCATTTGCTGTGTTATAATTAATCTTCATGTCTCAGAATTCAATGTTTTCTCATTATCTTTTGTGCCAAGATTATCCAGTTGTTTATATGCACCCAAAAATAAGTTTATCACATCATTTCACCTTTAGCAAAAAAAGGAAAAACAAAAATTTCACCCAAATTGACATTACTTTTGTACCTTTTCCTATATAAAAGAATACTGATGATTTTCCATTATTTTCCAAAATGTGAAATTCCGGAATATGGAATTTAGAGGGCCTCTAGTAAAATTTTGAACCCCATTATTATTCTTTAATATAATAGTGGTCACAAAAAGTCTCCGTTAGTGGTTATTGACAAGGACAGCATTACACTAATGGTCGGTGAACATGCTCTTCTGTTGATCTGGATGTCCTGATCCAGTCCTGGCTTCTCCACTGAGTGTAGCAGAGGGTTTGAACAAGCTATTGTTGGTGTAGATGAAAACAATACTCAAAATTATCTCAGCATATTACCCTAGAACTGTGCTGGTGTGGGATGGTGGATCAATCCACAGGGGGAAAAAGTACAATTGATGATGAAGGATATTAGTGTAGCCAGGTGCTTGGCTAGCAGAGGGAGCAACTATAAGGATAACTATAATAAGTGCAGTTGCACTTTATGCTCTTACCGGACTTTTATGCTGACTCAGTCAATGTTGTCCAATCTGCAGTCAGCAGAGGGCATGGGGAATTTGATGCAGGCCACACTTAAATGTGGGAGATGTAGTTTGGGGGAGGGATCCATGGGAGTGAATGGGTGATGGACTACAATCCCAAGAAGAAGTCTCTCAGGGGGAGTAGAAAGTGAGCGGTTTTCCTGGGCTGTGGGGCTAAGGACATCCTCTTGCTTGAGCTGTGTACACCTCTGCTCCACTGTGTGCACTTGCCAGCCACAACCTGAGGCCTAAGACCACAAACTGGACAGATGGGAGCATGGAACACCACAGGGAGAATTTAGCCTGAGTGCAGAGCCTGAGGAACCACTAAGTGTCCAGATCAGGGTCTGCTGTATGTATGAGACTGGTGAGTGGCAGCTTGCTGTGTTTGAATTACTGCTGTTGGCAGAGAGAGAGAGAGAGAGGGAGAGAGACTGTCTACTTAGTAGCATCAAACCACTGCATGCAGAGCTCTAAAGGGACAGTACTTATGTGCACCACATTAAAGACTGGGCCCCACTGAATAGCCAGCAGAAAGTTGAGAGCCAGAAGCCAACTATCTACTGACTGCTTCACAGGGACCATACACTTAGTTGTTCATAACTAGAGGATCCCCTTATAGATTGTATATAGAGATCTTTTACTGACTGCAAAGAAGTTATTGTGGCGCTATCTATCCTTTTTGATACTGTTCATTGCTGATATTGTTCTTTGTCATGTTTATGTGGTATAATTGTTAAGACTGAGTTGCTACTTATCATTGATCATAGCAGTTAACTTATTGACAGTGTGTTTTCCTCCATTGACCAATTCATTCATGCATGGTTATTTACCCTTAACTCGTGACAATATGCATACTTTACTTGCAGTTAGGCAGTCTGTTGTCTATTTCTTGATACCTTACCATAGCTGTGTGCTGGATACTGATATGTGTACTTAAATAGTTATTGACAGCAACCCCCTTTTACTCAAGCAGGAGTGTCAGAGAGGCCAAAGTTGTTGTGTCTTAAGAACAGAGAACCTGATATATCAAGCAGCACCTCCGGGGATCAGCATTACATTAGTGCTAATGAAAAGAAAATACTCCTTTTTTTAAAATGGTCCTAAATTAATATGAAACTCAAATTTTGCAGACTCCAGTGCCCCAGTGGCCTGAGGTTATGGAAAGGGAGATAATTTTGCAGAGTAAAAGAGACACAACTAAAGTGATATATTTGTCACCTGTTTTCCAGAATTTGTTTCTTCTTCCAAGTTTTTTGAAAACCAAAGGAAGGGGGTGGCTATGGGGGTAGAAGGTAGTAAGGTTCCAAAGTAGGAAAGCTAGGTCAGTATCTTTTACTAGAATCTTCAGGGATTTGCTGTAGATAAAACTAGACCTGATGTTCAGGCAACAGGAAGTGCCTATTATGTACTGCCAACATGAATTAGCTTTAAAGCCCTGTTCAGACCTAAGAAATTTGAAGTGAAATCTATAGCTTTACCAGAAACAGTTAAATACTCAACACTAGGATTTCCATCATAATCAATGGTGCCCATTCACACTTGAGTGCAATGTTGGTTAAGGCCCAGTTCACACTGGTGCGACATGCGCTCTGACTTTGAGAGCAAAAGCCGCATGACAAGTCGCGCGCCATTAAATGCAATGGAACTATTCTAATAGGAGCAACTTGAGTCTCTCTGATTTATAAAATTGTTCCTGCACCACTTTTGCTGCGTCTTCAGCACAACTTGCATTGACTTCTGTTAAAGACGTTGTATGCAAGTTGTACTGAAGTCACGCTGGGATGTCGGCTTCAAAGTTGCGTAAAAGTCGCGGCAGTGTGAACTGGCCCTGAAGCTCATCACTCTAAAAATGCCATGAGTAGCATGCCTTGGTCCCAATAGACTTAAATTAAAGTGCCTGAATAACGTGTGCACAAAGTGTGTTTTTTATATGTTTTCTTGTCTAGTAAATGGCATCCAATTGGCAAAAAATGAAACATTCTCAAGCTTAAAAAACAAGCAAAAAAGCACAAATGTGCCTGTACAAATGCTCAAGAAACCATCTGAAAAACATCCAAAATGCTGGGGACAAGTGTAACTGGGGCCTCAATGTCAATCCACATTGCATCCTTTTTCCTACCAATAGCTCATCCTATAGACATGCTCGGAATGCGTTCTCAGTTCTCTACTTCTGATCTGGATGAAAAACAATATTGCAGCTTCTGTATGTGGACATGCGGTGTCAGCTCCTCTCTATTTCTATATTTCCTCCTTCTGGGGCCACCCCCCTAGACAGAGGAAGTACTAACACATAATTATACATAACACTATAATATTAGCAGCTAACGGTATATGGCTGCAGATCCCTAAACCTACTTAAACAATTTCCTTTCATGTTGTGAGTTGTGTCAGGCCTGTTCTGCCTGTCTGCTGGTCATTTTTTCCCACAACATCTTGGATTCCCTGCATGCTTTGCAGTTTCTCCCCTGCTGTTTCCTTTCAATGTCTAAGGACTACATTTCCAATGGTACCTGGCCTAATGCAAGCAGTGATTTCTGTAATGACTCCGTCTCCGGAAACTTCTCCTCTCATCATCTCTGTAGTTCATAAGGCACTCTGTGAAATGTTTGACACAGAAGTGCCTACCCACAGGGCATAGTTACTAAGTGTCACAGAATTAAAGGATTAAATTACAAACGTCAAGGTCATTCAGATTAAGAGGAGTAAGCTAGACGTAATTGAAATACAATGTGGAAATGAACATAGGATCTTATTTATTGACCATAAATAGGTTTTAAGAGCTCCACTCAGAAAAGTGCACACAATATATGTGAACAAAATAAACAAACAATTGAATCAATATATGTGTTCAAATAATCACTGAAAATCCAATCCCAAAATTAATTAGTGAACAATAAATCAAGTGAAAAAAATCAGTGAAAAAATTCCAGTGAAACACACATGAATAAATCAATGTATAACTAAAAGTCCAATAGTAGGTAAACAAGAAAATCCCCAATGGTGTGGGACTATAAATGCCACTAAACACTAACAAAAAAGTAAAAGATTATAAACTTTATTTATACAAAGAAAAAAGGACATACACATGACCATATATACAAACATTGGTGGACAACAAGGCTATAACAATTGCATGCAATGACAGATCATATACCAATCAACATTGAAGACACTCAGGTACACATGGTGGAGTGAACCGGAAAATGATCCTACGCGTTTCGGGTAGCACACCCTTCTTCAGGGGTCAACCAAAGTTCCAAACACTCAATGTGCCCTAGAAGTCTTCATAGGAGATGGGAATGATCTGTCGTTTAAAACGGTAAAAAATACAGAGGAGGAGGAATGCCAAGTTCCAATATAACCCATCAAGGGCAAATGTAAGAAAATATGTAGAATAGTAGCTGTGCTAGGGGCCCCAAAGGTGCCACGATGATCCAAGGTGGCTCAACAAGGACCGCTCCAGAGAAGTCCTTACTGGCTTGTGTAGACAAGTATTGTCAGCCTGTAGGAGATTAGTAGTTGCAATGACAGAGGGTCATACGGTGTGGAAAATGAGTATCAATCCAATGTATAGAGTATTAGAAGTATGGGTGTCTGTCATCTCGTACTGGAATAGGCAGCCTCTTCCAGTACAAGATGACAGATGCTGGTACATCATGTGTCCGGAGCAAGTGAGCACCCTGATCCCCACTCTTGATTATGATGTGCTTTGCATATTTATATCCCATGTACGTGCATATTAGTGGATTTTAAATGGAATAAAATAGTTCATACGTTATTGCACTAGTTGGCTCTCCTTTTTCTTTTATGGTATATGTGGAGCGGCATCTTGAGAATCACCAAGGATCTATTATTTCTTACATCCTGTGCAGTGCTGGCATATTTCAAAGCGTGATCAGCCCTATCCATGAGAGGGGAGGGCAAAAAGTGGGGGTGAGTGTTCTAGCTGAGGGGAGTGGAGCACAAAGGTGGCGGACACTTTGTTGGTGTGTTTCTGTTCAGCTTACACTGGAATCTCACTGGATCATCACATATCACTATTCTCCTACTATTTAGTTCTCCTACTATTGGACTTTTAGTTATACATTGATTTATTTATGTGTTTCACTGGAATTTTTTCACTGATTTTTTTCACTTGATTCATGGTTCAATTAATTATGGGATTGGATTTTCAGTGATTATTCGAACACATATATTGATTCAATTGTTTATTTTGTTCACATATATTGTGTGCACTTTTCTGAGTTGAGCGCTGCTAGGTGGGATTCTTTTTATTTTTCACTTTTTTGGTATATTGTTTGTTTTTAACCAGCAGCACAATCATTTAAATCTTTTTTTCTGACGCAGGATCAGCTCATTAGCGCAGGAGCCTGCTAAATATAAGTTTTAAGAACTGCTATGATACACATTACTATGCCTGGCTATAAACACAAGCAGAGCTCCTGATTAAAACATTTTCTGCAACAATCCGACCACTCTCACCTCCAAGGGGGAATGACAAAAGTCAGAAGTGCTTGTTGTTGCATGTGTTGGTTTACTTAAAAAATCACATAAAAAACTGGCACGAGTCTTCAAAATCTTATGATGGATTATCAAAGTACCATATGTGTGTTTCTGTCATCATCAGCCAAGTATTTTGTAGAGCCCTGGAGGTCCAAAAACTCACTTGAGGATGAGCAGATATCTTGCCGCCGATCATTCTCATACATGATAAAGCGGAAATAAACCCCCATCAATTTAACTGTTTCCCTGATCAGTTACATTAAACGCATGCTGTGATAACTGTCACAGTTGCTTGTGCTCACAACTGAACTGTAAAGCCATCAAATGGCTGGTGTCATAACTGATAACATGTGCAGCACCGTGGCAATTGCAGATCAAACAGAGGCTAAGATGGAAGCTTCCTTGGCTATAAAGGATAGGAGGGTGTAGTTCCACTTTAAACTAAGGCTGCTATACAAAATAAGAACGTACACACTAGGGGGAATTTACTAAAACTGGAGCAGCTGTTCATAGTAACCAATAAATTTCCAGCTTAAGCTTGTTCAGATAAGATTTGAAGGCTAGAAGCTGATTGGTTGCCCTGCACAATTACTCCAGAGTCTGTCTGCTTCAGTCTTAGTAAATTCCCTTCTATGTCTCTTCTGCATTACAGTTTTTACCTGGTAGTCCGCACTATATACTGAGATCTTTTTTAACCTATCAAAAGGACTCAGCTGATCACAGATCAGGGTAAAGGGCTCTTTACCACGTGATCAGCTGTGTCCAATGACAGCTGATCACGGATGTCAACACAAGCCAGTTAGCATGAGGAGAGAAGAAGAAAGCTGATAACAGGCTTATGTTAAAGGGACATCGGCACTGATATTTAGGGCACTGTTTTTAGGTGTCCTGATTATCAGTGCAGTCCCAACAGTGCCCACCAGTGCTGCCAATCAGTACCCACCAGTGCTGCCAATCAGTTCTCACCAGTGCTGCTAATCAGTGCTCATCAGTGCTGTCAATCAGTGACCATCAGTGCTGGCAAACAGTGCCTATCAGTGCCTCCTCATTAGTGTCCCCTATCAGCTCTGCCTATCAATGCTCATCACTGCCACCTATCAGAGCCCATCAGTCCTGCCTATCAGTGCCGCCTATCAGTGCCTACCAGTGCCACCTCATCAGTGCTGCCTCATTAGAGCACATCAGTGAAAATTAAAAAAAAATACTTTTTTTTCACAATGTTTGGTATTTTTTAATTTGTTTAGCAAAAAAATAAAAACCCCAGTGGTGATCAAATACCACCATAAGAAAGCTCTATTTGTGTGAAAAAAATGATAAAAATTTAGTTTGGGTACAGTGTGCATGGCCGTGCAATTGTCATTCAAAGTGTCACAGCGCTGAAAAGCTGAAAATTAGCCTGGGGAGGAAGGGGGTAAAAGTGCCCAGTAGGCAAGTGGTTAATATCATTAAAAAAGATAAATTGTTTCCTGAATCATAAGAACTAATACAAAAAAGAAAATCATTGGAAAAAAAAAACTGCAAACATTATAGGTTCAATCTTAGACAGACCCCCAACCCCATAAAAGCAACGTGTTGTATGACTCATAGCTTAAAGTGGAACTACACTACATCTGAGCGCCACAAATAAAAGACTCTATTTAATTCATATTTAGTATTTAAAGGAAAATCCCCCATCCATCCATGTCTCCATGCGCTTTTTTGCTGAGAAATCACTTTAAAACCAACCCCTAGCATTTCTGGGTGTGACCACCTTGAGTAGGGGCAGATGATTCATCTAACATTTACTTCCTTGAATCCACTGCTTTTAGCTGGAGGGTGTGATTGGCTGAGAAAATCCCTCCTCCCCTTCTGAAGACTCCTGGGATGTATGACATCATTTGCCTAGGCAAGGAAACCAGGAGCTAACTGAAGAAATAGAAAAAAAAGCTTAAAATAAATAAATATGATATACTTTCCTAGCTGTTTACTCATCCTAGCAGCATAAAGATTACAAATAGCCAATGCGATTGAGAGAGTGAAGTTCCACTTTAAGATTTATAAAGGATCCATGGTTTGGATATAAACAGACTGTGTGACGCAAAAAAAAAGTTTGTTTCTTCAAACACTGTAAACCAAAATATCCCACTTGAAGGTGCAACACAGCGACAGCTCAATGTATTTCAAATAGTGAAGAGCGGCCTCAGCTTCAGCTCCTTCTGAGACCACACCCCCTGGTGCATTTTGCCCCCCCCCCCCCGTAGTGATTCTCATGACTAGGCCCCTCGGGTGGGGCGAAACGTGTGAGTGGGCTTGGTCTCAGGAGGAACTGAGGTTGAGGCCTCTCTTTTCTGTTTGGTATACATTGAGCTGTCACATGGGATATTTCATTTAGACTGCTCGGGTGAGCATTTAGACACCAGCACCCCTTTAGTAGATTCTATGCCAACTCTTCTCAGCACTTAGAGTGGCGCTTCATGAAAGTTTTTTACAGGTCACAGTGAGTACACCAAAAGAATGAAATCTCCTTAAACATAACACATCATATGAAAAAATTCACTCTCCTTCTACTTCAAAGTTACCCCCCAGCCTAAATGGTAAAGTCAGGTCTTTGCCACACAGCACAGCCCAATTTGGCAGGACAGGAGACCTGATGTTTCTCTGCTGAAGTTAAAGCGAGTTCCACCCACATTTTCATGTTTGCACCATCCGCTTCATAGCAGCAAGTTAAAACCACATTGGAGGGGGTTTTTTTTTTGCCTTGACTTACCTTGTTTCCATGGGGTAATCTTTTTTTTCCTGCTTAGCACTGCCACGGCTAGGTACGTAATTTCTGTGATTGGATCGTGCCGTCCTCCCCCCCTCCCCCCTGCTGTCTACTGGGACCTGTGTGTGTCCTAGAAGACAACGGGACCATTCAGAAAGCGCATTGCGACTCACGCATGTGCAGTAGGAAACTGGCTGTGAAGCCTGAAGGCAGCACTGCCAGCTTCCCTTACTAGCAATGACGGTGCTTGCACCCGAAGCCGATGGATGGATCAGCTTGGGGTGCCGAAATTGTGGGATCCCTGGACAGGTAAGTGTCCTTAGTTTGTTTCTTCAAACACTGTAAACCAAAATATCCCACTTGAAGGTGCAGCACAGTGACAGCTCAATATATATCAAATAGTGAACTCAGCGGTCTCAGCCTCAGTTCCTTCTGAGACCTCGCTCCCTGGTGCATTTTGTTCCCCCCCCCCCCCCATAGTGACTCCCATGACTAGGCCCCTCGGGTGGGGCGAAACACTTGAGCGGGCTTGGTCTCAGGAGGAACTGAGGCTGATGTTTGCACCATCCACATCATACCAGCAAGTAAAAACCACATTGGACGTTTTGGGGTTTTTTGCCTTGATTTACCTTGTTTCCATGGGGTAATCTTTTTTTTTCCTGTTTAGCACTGTCACGGCGAGCAGGGCCGCTGATAGGGGGGGAACACCAGCCCTCTTGTAGGGGGCCCGAGCACAAAGGGGGGCCCACACAGAGAGGGGGATTAGTGATGGTCAACAAATACAGAAATCTTTCTTCGGCACCTGAATCTGATCTCTGTCCCTCTCCCTGCTATCAGCTTTCATCTGCTGAGAAAGACAGTTGTTCCTCACTAATCCCCTTCCCTTGTGTGGCCCCCCTCCCAGCACTGGCTCTAATGTTATCTCTGCTTAGGAGTTTATTTGTAACTTTGTTTCTCTCTCTCTCTGATCACTGAGCTCCAACTGTCCAGCCTGTATATTTTTTTCATCTCATCTTCATTTTTTTTTAACATATATTTTTTTTTTTTTTTTTAGATTTAGCAGGAATTATGTGAGTTATGTTATATTTGTGTCTGCTAATAGTGATTTTGTTGTAATTTTAGCTAAATATATCCTTAATATTTTCTTGGGGGGGGGGGCCCTGCCAGGTAGTTTGTACGGGGCCCCGCGATTTCTAACAGCAGCCCTGACGGCGAGGTACGTCATTTCTGTGATTGGATTGCGCCATTCTCCTGGCTGTGAAGCATGAAGGCACTACTGCCAACTTCCCTTACTAGCAATGCCGGTGCCTGCACACAAAGCCTATGGATGGGTCGGCTTGGGGTGCCGACATGGCTGGCTCCCTGGACAGGTACGTTTCCTTATATTAAAAGTCAGCAGCTACATAATTTGTAGCTGCTGACTTTTAATTTTTTCCCCCAGGCTGGAACTCCGATTTAAGTAATAATTACATGTCTTGTCCCTCCCCCAGGCCAATGACTGGACAGTAAACAGAGAAGAAGTAGACTGATGGGCCCATCTCTCTACTCTCTCCTCCTATCAGCACCTCTCCCAGTCTGAGTTGTGTTGTACAGAAATGAAATAGGCTGCAAGTCTAATGCAAGTCTAATGCAGATACTTACACTGCATTTATAAAAAAAAAGATCTAATAATAATGAATATTGAGCTGCTTAAGTTTGTGTCTTTTATATCTCCCTGGAGTTCAGATTTCAGCTGGAGAATGTAACCCATTTTTTATCATTTCTTTCTTTTTTATTTTTATTTCTATCACAAATAGTCTGTAGATAAAACTATTATTCTTGTACCACCGCATAAGAATTCTGTTGTATATTACATGTTATCTCTGCACTTGTAGAAATATTTGGTTTGGCCGTTGCTTCCCACTGCTGAACATACCCATGTTAAACCAACAATATCTCTGATATTACAGCATTTCAGTGGTCAGAAAATGAAAGCTAAAAATGATCAGTCAGTCAGGTTCAAGATCCGACATGGATCTAGTTAAATTGGAATTGGGCAATTTTTGTACAAAATTGTTAATCCAACAGACCCATTTTACACTTTTTTATTTATTGTTTCAAACTTAAAATTCAAGGAAGGTGGATATTTGGGAGCTCCCTTATCTTAAATGCGGCTTCCAGATTTTGATATGTCACCCCTCACCCCCACAACCACCAGGTCATGGTTGGGGTAAAAAGGCTCTGTCCTCATCAGCATGGGGCCCATATTGAAGGCATGTGGTCAGATAGGGTTCAGGGCTATGTGCTTGAATTAGGGATCGTTATGAATTTGCAGGGAGTGCCATTTTTTTGTGTGGGGTACTTCCATAAAATCCGTACCAGAGCCAAAGTATCTTGTATTTGGGGAGGGAATGGCATGTTTTTTGGGGTTTTGTGCAGGGTTCCCCCTTAAAATGCATACATGCAAGAATACCTTAGTAACACAGCAGCTGACAGGAATGTAGACATGATACAAGCCGAGGTCGATGACAGTTGATCAGTTCAGAGGACAGGAATCAGAGTCAAGGATACAAGCCAACAGCAAGATACCAGATCAAGAAACAGAAACAACATTGAGGGGGGTACCGAGGCAGAACAACAAGATAGCCACAGGTCAAGGCTTATGGTGTCATAATCCAAGCAAAGATCAGGGCAGACAAGACACAAGGGGATCCAGAACATAGTAAAGGCTAGGGTTGAAATCAGAATAACACATAACGTACAAACAATACTGAAGCATCACAAATTTCTAAGAGTAATCATTTTTGCTTAGGTACCCTCATATACTTACAAGCATTAATATTCACCTCTTGACCCTACCTGAGAGGTAGTGCTCCTGAATTCCTGCAGAGGGTGCAGGTGTGTGACTTAGAGTTGTATGTTCTTCGGGGCATAGGAATTCATGAAAAAAAGACCGCCCTGGGGACAAAGGATCAGCAGATGCCCAAAGGGGCCAAGAGGGAACCGCCCTTCATTAAAGATGCAGAGTGCATTTTTTTATGTTGGCGTTAGCCTAGTGACACAGATTTTGCATTCAGTCATACTCATATATACAGCCTAGTTCTGAATTTTTTCTAATCCAGTTAGCCCCCTCCTCTAGAAGTATCCTCAGCTGCCTGCTTTGTGTGTACATGCCTCTGCTTGTGCAAAGTGTGAATCCTAATACACAAAGCCACACCAGAAACATTTAGATATGTTGATTTCTATTTCTATTTTATTTATATTTTTGCACACATAGAGTTCCGTAAAGTGCAGGTTCACCTTTATAATGTGTACTATCTGTAACATATGTGTGGAACAGCCTATTCAAAGTTTTTCAACATTTTAGGATATTGTTTCATATTTGTAAAGTTATACTGCCGCATCAAGTCTCCTTTGTAATGTGTGATCCCTCCCTAACTCAAAAATCTCTGAGCTTCCAATACATGTATGCTTCCAATCTGACATATAACTGAACATTTAGCTGTTCAGTGGGACTTGAATGCCATGTATTATTGTGGCATTACTACTGTTATTATGCATCACAGCTTTCCACTGTTAGATGCCAGCTGGTGCAGGCATCGCCAAGGCCTTAACAACCAGTGGCATTAGCAGCCCTATTAACTTCCCTTACTATGTAAACAAAGGGGCAGGGTGGTGGTGACATCACACACCAAATATGACTATGGGCCAGGGCTTTTTTAGATGCAACTTAGTGGAACTCAGTTCCACCGCCTCTGGCTCAGGCCCTCTGCTCCCTGCTCACCACTATCACTTGTAAACATAGAAGTCTGGCTTCTGTGTTTACAAGTGACAGCTTGTCTCCCAACGGCTCCCACAGATCTGACCTCTTGAGTGGCTCCCAATGAGTGCAGGATGGAGATGCAGGTGCCCGGGGTGCAGTGTGGATGATCACACCCCCCACTGAATGAT
The DNA here is from genome assembly GCF_965119305.1 of Pelophylax lessonae. Taxonomy (NCBI): domain Eukaryota; kingdom Metazoa; phylum Chordata; class Amphibia; order Anura; family Ranidae; genus Pelophylax; species Pelophylax lessonae. The sequence continues at coordinate 573,954,608 of NC_138771.1, read as the reverse complement.
CTCGCTTCAGAGCCTCCAACAGTGTGTGAGGAGGTACTAGAGAAGGAGACTGGTGAGAGTGAGATGTGGATGGAGGATGCAGAGGGAAGCAGCTGTGGAAGAAAGCTGAACTCTGCACGCTGTGTATAGCGCACCCCTAAATTCTGCACTCTGTACGTAGCGTACCCCGAACCCTGCACTTTGCGTGTACAACCCCCAAACTCTGCACTCTGTACTGACTATGTACTGTACTATGCACTTCTGGTATTTAACCTCTTTACGCCACACCTCCTGGCTCTATAAGAGGTTTAAGATGCCAAGAGGTGGGACGTGGCCTATGATCACGTAACTGTCGTGATTGGTTGTCATGACGGCCACATGATCCAAAAACTCCCGATCGCATGCAGCGATCAGGAGCTTTCGGTTAGACGCCGGTTGCTGTGTCGGCAGAGCGCATAGTACACGCTCTCGGCACAGCGATATTGATTGCAATTCATGCAAATATGTGGCCTCTTAGCACTAAAGCGTTTCCACTGTGAGTAAAATTTGACCACACCCACTATTTGATGCAGTTTGGAGGGTGTGTGTGTGGGGGGAAAAGGGAGGTTTTGGGGGATAGTGATTGAGTTCCTGCACCTATTTTATTAGAAAAACAGCCCTGGTCATGGCCATAGACCAAATATGGCTATTACCATATTTGGTCAGTGATGTTGCTTTTGTATAGAAACCTATTGCGGTGCAAGTGGAAAGGTAAGAGGATCAGCTTATTTCTTCTTTCAGTGATTGGCAAGTGACATTCATCACGAATGACACCTGATTTACAGCGCTGTTTTTTGGGGGGGGAGGGGGGTTTAATAAAGGACTTGTGTGTTTATTAAAAACTGCCATTCTTTGCGAATGTGTAGGGGTACTATATACCTCTTGCTCATTTACATGGGGGGTGATATCTGGGGGCCTCCTTACCTTAAAGGGGGTTTCCAGATTCTGAATCTTCATCCGCACCCCCACAATCACCAGGCTAGGGTTGTGAGGAAAAAGCCCTTGTCCTCATCAACATTAGGCCCCCTGCCCATGTTGAGGGCACGTGGCCTGGTAAGGTTTCTGCTTTCATGGCCTGCCAAGCTATGTGTTTAGAATAAGGGTATAGTATGGATTCTGGTGGAACTCTCCTGCCATTTTTTTAGAGGCCTTCCTCATTAAAATCTGTATCAGATACAAAAGACATGGTATAGATTTTGGGGACATCCTATGTACATTTTTTTCTTGTTTTTTGGTTTTGCACAGGGTTCCCCAGTAAAATCCATAAAATACCTGAAAGGCCCATCTTTAGGGCATAATTCTCTTTGGCAAGTGCAGCCAAACAACCCATGACAAACCCAAGGGGTTTGTCAAGTCATGCTGGTCTGAAAACGCATAGCAAAAGAACAATAGTCTCTAAAATTAGGTTATTTTGCTAGGCAGTACCTTGAGTCATTCCCAAAGCACTGCGCTTCTGTGTAAATGCAATGAGAGATTCTCTTTGAGAACTCTCTTCCCTGGGGCATATATGGGGCCATACGAGGTGTGTACTCTGGCTAAAATGCTGGTCAGCAAAGCTCCCCTGCAAGTAGCAGCTGCAATGTATGCCTTTAAAGGGTGTATGTCCTTCTGGAAATGCCTTGGATACAATTATCTAGAAGAAAGGAGGAAAAAAAAAATCTCATATTCCTAAATTAGTGGCAGAAGTCTTTGGAGCAAAAGCTGCCTATGCCAGGTACCAAAGGCTGCTTCTTTTGTCCCTTTCAGAGCTCAGGGACTAGGCAGAGGACTTTCTTTTGGAAAAAGTTTTAAAAAACCCTAAGTCCACCGAGATAGGCCAAAAATCTTCTTCTTAATGAAGGGGCACCCACACATATGCAAGTGGGAGGACATCTGGCAGCCCTTGCAACTATGTGGTCCCAAGATATCTCCAATGTCTGAGTTCAAAACTTTGTGTCCAGAGGCTACAAGGTGGAGTTTTATGCCTTGCTCTTCCACACCTGACAAAACAGCAACCCTATTTGCTGCACTTTGCCTGTTGCTCTCTCAGGAGAAATTTCCCCTGCTCCAGGGACAGAAAAGTTTCACTGTTACTGTTTCAACCTTTTTACAGAGCCCAAGACAAATAGTGATGTGAGGTCCATACTGGATCTAAAACACTTGAACAAATTTCTGCAAGTTTAAAACTTTGTATGGAATCTGTAAGGGCAGTGATTGCTTCTCTCCATCAGGGGGACTTCATTTGAATTACCTTCACCTGCAAGGGAAATCTGGTAAAGCTCATAGTCCAATGTGCACCAAAAGGTGAAAATACTACATAACTGGCTCATCAATCTTCAAAGGTCAGCCCTGAAGTATATGATCCTGGATACAACACTAACGTGCATGTTCCCATCCAGCAAAAATGTCAGACCTTTCAGTCCAAGGTGCAGAATTTGCAATCCATGGATTGTCCCTCTATTTTCCTTTGCATGAGGGTGTTAGGTTGAATGGTAGCCTCCTTTGAGGCAGTCCTGTATGCTCAATTTCATTCAAGGATGTTACAACTCAACATCCTGATAGTATAAAGCAAGAAGATCCTGTCTCTGGATCACCTTATGTGTCTGAGCACCAAGTTTGCCCTGGATTGGTGTCTATCCAGTCCTGCGCTGGGGTCAGGGAAATACTTTCTTGCTATGGTGTGGAAGGTGCTGAAGATAGGTGCCAGCTTGTTGGGCTTAGGAGGTGTCCTGGATTGCCTGTCAGTTCAGAGAATGTGATCACCAGAGGAATCATTAATGCTGATCAATGTCCTGAAGTTCAGGGCGGTTACCCCTCAAATCTGTGTATTACCAGTCCAGGTCCAATCTGATTATTCTACTATGGTGGTTTACATAACTCATCAAGGCATAACAAGGAGTCAGGCACCTTTTTGGGAAGAGGAGCTCATTCTGACTTGGGCAGATCTTCATGTTCTTTCCCGGTTTCCGATGGACATTCCAGGGGTGTCTAAATCCCAGAGTGTGGTCTCTCCACCAAGAGATGTTTTACTTATTCTGTCTCTGGTAGTATAAACCAGACATAGTCCTACTGGCATCCAAATTCAGCCACATACTAGACAGAATATCATCCAGATCCAGGGGTCCTTGGTCTGTCAAAGTGGATGCCTTAGTCACTCTGTGGAATCCGTTCGAAATGGTTTATGTTTTCCCCCTTCTAGAAAAACTGCGTTGTCTGTTTTGCGGAATAGAGAGAGAGAGCTGGTGATCATAATTGCACTGAGTTGGCCCAGGAGGGTGTGGTACCCTGACATAAATTCCTGGCATACTCATCTGGACCTTCGTTCACAAAGGTCCTGTGTTCCATCCTACTTCACAGTCACTGGCTTTGAAGGCTTGGCCGCTGAAGCCCAAGTTCTGAGGGATTTCTACCTAACTAAAGGCCAGAAAGCCATACTCTCATAGGGCATAATAGTTACCACTTCACAAGGACAGCAGACTTTGTTTGGTGTTGAGAAGGTTTTTTGTTATTTGGTTTTTTGATATTTTATAGATAGGTTCAAAATTCTCTTATACTTTTGATTGCTTTGTTCCTTGTTGACCTGACTACTCTCTTGTCTGCCCATGACATCTACCTAAAACTGACCACTCTCTTGCCTGCTGCTTGCCTATGATCCACTTCGGTCATGATTTACTTGTGGTCCAGTATTGATGCCTGAGCAAAGAACTCTCCATAGATTACTGAGCACATAAACAGGGATCACTGTGATTTGGTTGGAAGAGGTGATGATGTAAGTGTGCCCAGGAACATTTGCTTATAGCCCAGTGTGAGTGCAGACCAGTGGGGAAGGAGGACATTCAAACATGGGCATGGTGAGGTTCAGCCATGCCCATTGTGAGTGCACCTTGACCTTAGCAGTTTCTCAACAAGTGTACTTAACCACTTAAGCCCCGGAAGATTTTACCCCCTTCCTGACCAGGGGGTATTTTGCGATTTGGCACTGCGTGAGTTTAATGGACAATTGCGCGGTCGTGCGACGCTGTACCTAAACAAATTTGGCGTCCTTTTTTTCCCACAAACAGAGCTTTCTTTTGGTGGTATTTGATCACCTGTGCGATTTTTTGATCATGCGCTATAAACATAAAAAGAGCGTACATTTTGCAAAAATAGCAATATTTTTCACTTTTTTATATATGAAATTCCCCCCCAAAAAAATGTAAAAATCAAAATTTTTTAACATTTTCGGCCAATTTGTTTTATGCTACCTATGTTTGGTAAAAAAAATCGCAAAAAGCGTATTTTGATTGGTTTGCGTAAAAGTTATCGCGTTTACTAAGAAAAATACTGGTAGTGAAGGGGTTAACTTTATTTGAGAGGGAGGGGCTGTGTGTGTCCCTAGGGGCGTGCTTTCTACTGTGATTGGCTGTGGCTTGAGCTGTAAGGACACTGATCAACGGATCTACATAGTAGATCCGTGTGATCAGTGTCTTTACACTGAGGAGAATGACAGGCAGCTTGTTTACACAAGCCGCCTGACTTTCTCCCTCTCCCCCGCCGATCGCAGAGTGGCCGGCAGACTTTGGGTCCGCCGGTCACACGCGCGGGGGGGTCCGTGACCTCGCGGGAGCGCGCCTCCGGGGGCGCGCGCTCGCTCCCTAGACCCTCACAAGCAAGCGACGTAGCCCTACGTCACTTTGCCTGTGAGGGGCTGACCGCCGACGTAGATAGTCGTGCGGCGGTCGGCAAGTGGTTAAAACTACATGTGTTCATCAGATATCACTTGAAGGTGAATCTATAGATATGGAAGAGAAAGTGGAAAACATGAACTTCACATTAAAAATAATTTTTGTGTAGATGTTACACATTCACAGATTGTGTAATTTTAGTTTCTCTTGATAATTCTTATACTTGGTATGTTTGACTTGGGGTGTATTGAGTCTGAAGATTAAAGTGAAAGTGTAATGGTTTTGTATATATTTTGTTGTTGTTTATAATAATAAGGACTACAAAAATGCTGTCTCTGTGCTCTTTCTATACAATGAAGACAGATCATGCTTGCTGGTAGGGGCTGTCAGGGCACTTCCTGAAACCATCACAGCATTCTGCCTCAGTCTTCTTTTCAAAAGCCTTCAGTAGTTGTCCATGTCCCAACAGTAAAGAATAAAGTTTATACTCACACAATAAAAGTATGGGAATGCAAAACATGTGTTAAAATGCTGAAAGGCTCTGGATAGGACTTGGTGTCACTGTGGGGAGATGGTAATTGTGGGGTGAGTTAGGGGATTCTACAGCAGACTTGTGGGATGGGGGGTTCTGGAGGGGGGGGAGTAGGGGAGACACTGTTAGAGGCTGGGGGCACTATGGAGGGCTAGAGGCTTTATAGCAGGCTGGGGGGCACTGTGGGAGGCTGCGCGGCACTGTGGGAGGTTGGGGGGCACTTTGTAGTTTGAGGGCTCTCAGGGGGCTGGGGGCACTGTGAGCCACTATGGTAAATTGGGAGGCACTATGGGAGCTGGAAGGCACTATGGGAGGTTGCAGCTGGCTAATGGTTCAGTAGAGGAGAGGCCACGACCTGATAGTTGACCACATCCCAGTGGTTAAGAGCCACTGGGCACTGTCCTCCATATTTGCTGAAAATAGGTTAAAAAAAAGGCACTAGAACATCGGGTTCAACCAATGTGTGCTGTCTCTTTACCTAACCAATAGTACTTAGGGAATACTTTAGTCCTTTAAAATATAGCATGGCGTGAACTCAAAACTATTATAATTTCCTTGTAACGATGACTAAAACCCATGCATTAATTGTTCAAGTATATCACTTTATAATTTGTCCTGAGCATTTTGTAATGACAGTGATTTGGTATGGTTTGATGATTGCTGTTGAGTGCTCCTTACCATTAGTAATTATCATCTTTGGGTACCAGACTATTAAACTCAAGTACTCAAAATAAGGGCTGAGAATTTCCACAGAGAATATAGACAAGTTGTCTGAGCCAGAGAGTCAGACAAAGCAAAGCTGAGATGAAGTCAAAGGTCAAACAATGGAATGAACTAACAAGTTGGACACACTCCAGGGACTTTACCTTCACAAAGTGCCCAGGACAAGATCAAGAAAGTTTCCACTCGGGCCAAGCCTCACTGTGACATGTTTCACCCAAAACGGGCTTATCTATAGAGATGCACCCAACTTGTTTGTTCATTCCATGTAGGGAGCTTTGATGAGCTCCATCAACAGGCACCTGAATCCACAGAGAGTAGTGGATTTCAGGCTTTGAGTCGCAGTTCCCTTTGGTACTACATGGGTCAAAACACCTAGCTACCGGTATATGAAGTCTCATAAAGGCTAAGGCAGAAGTGTAGTTGGAACTAAACAAATCATCATTACCAGAAGACCTAGTAACCAGGCGATAAAACAAGAGAGACCAGCTAGCAACTTCTTTAAGGATGTTTGACCCACAGCCTTTTTCCTAACATGGCTACAATGCAGATGAACAAGCAACTTGTAAATAATCGCCAGACAGTCGGCAAGACAAGAGGTTGACAGACAAGCTCCCTGCATATTTATTGGGATTGTCTGCCCGAAAATTTGAAATTTTCATTTGGACAAGGACAGCAAAGATGCAATTGAGATGTAAGACAATGATAATAAAAGCTGGCACCAAACCCAAATATATGCTTTTTTACATTTTTTACAGCAGCTCCTCCAACATGATTGCCAATCGGGTGATTTCACATTTTTATGATTATTAGAATGTATGGAGTGTGCCACTTACTTTATTTTATTTTTCCACTCTACTTTATCTTCATTTCTAGTTTTTTCATACCTTTTATGCTTTTGGACTTAGCAGATATTTACTCAGGTATATGTTATACAAATTGCTTTCTGGGCATAGCAGATCCCTGTGTAGAGAGCACAACAGAGATGAGTGCTTGTTCACATAGGTGCTGATGTCTGTACACTGTAAGCACTGTCTGCGTTTGGGGTTCCTCACCAGCACCCACAAGCCTGTTGCATAAGGAAGAGCGTCTGTGCCCTTGCAGCCACTGCATCTTCAAAAGCTTTAATGGGCTGCCTGCACATGGCACCTGCTGTCCAGTGATGCATGAACAACTGGCATGACTGCAGTGTATGGGCCTTGGTGCCCTTTTCAGGAAGCAGAAATGAATAGCCCTGCTAAAATATGTATAAATGGATATTTGTACCTGTCCTCAAACACAGTTGAAAACATTAAAAATAAAAAGGCAAAATAATAAGCAAAACATTACAGAAACAGCAAAAGATAAAAAATCACCTATACAAGATGCAAAGCGAAGCATAAAAGCACACTCTTGTGAAGTGTATCTTCCGACCAAAGAAGGGGTTAACAGGCAGTAGCTCAGACGTCACATACCAGTAAAACATCTGCCTGCACCGTCTCCCATAAAAGATTTTTGTAAGGGTCCAACCTAGCCGTAGGGGACATTTTTATCATGGACGAGAAATCTAAATGATTTTGCAACTTTTCTGTGTGGGGCCTAGTAGAATCATACAATACGGAGAAAAAAGAGGAAGGTGATCTATCTGACACTGTAAAATACTTCTTTGATGGAAATTGGATATGACAGACTGCGTAAAATTCCTTGTACTGTGTATTTAGAGAAACACAACAACATTTTCTCAGGGCACTGAATGTATAGTCCAGTAAAACATGAAAATGTAGCATATATGAGAATTATTTTCATTCTATGTTACATGTAATGGGGCCTGAAAAAATACCTACCAAGGTGCGTAATGTTGCCAGTGACAAGATCACTAGTGTGCCATAGGCCTTACATTGGTGGGCAGTGAGAGGAAGAATACCCCTTGCATTGATAGTCCCAGCTAATTGTTAAATGTTAATGTTAAAGATAGTGTGGAAGGTGCCACACTGAATTTTTGTGTCAATTTATCGTTCTATGAAGCCTGTTCCAGAAAGTGTATAGTAATACTAAGCAGCACCTGGAGCAGGCTGCAGTAGCGTCCTGCAATTACCTAAGTATTAACTGTATCTTATTGTCCAGAACACAAACATTCCCGCATTTCATAAGCCCTGAAAAAGAGGGCCCCTAAAAACCTCTGAAAATAGTTCGACTTTTTCAAGAATTAATCAAGAACTGTTACAGGAAACTAATATTCCAAGTGGCTCCTTCCTTCCAATGTCTTACCTCTTTGAGCCCTTTTTTTGGCCCCTGTTTTCTTTAGTGAGCGGCCTGGGTAATAGTATTCCATCTACCAAGACATCCATACTGGGATTTTTACTTTATCAAGGAGATCCAGTGCCCCACGCCCTTCTATCACCATTGTAAGTGGCACTCATTTTCCAACTGAACAACAATGCAAAGCATATTTTTTACAGTGATACTTAAAAACCTGGTGGAGTGCACTTGCCATCCCATCTTAGGTACACCCTACCCTAAATAATTTTTTATGACTTTTTCTTTTTATATAAGGTTACACCTTCCTATTTTTTTTATTATATTAACCGGATGCCGACCGCCGCACGACTATATTCTGCGGCGGTCAGCTCCGGCCAGGCAGAGTGACGTATGGGTACGTCACTCGCCTGTCACTGACTTGAGAGCCAAGTGCGGTCAGGCGCGCGCCCGCCGGGGCGCGCGCCCGCCACGGCTCGTTCACTTACAAGTCAGTGCGTGTGACCGGCGGACCCGATGTCCGCCGGTCACACTACGATCGCTCCGGTGAAGGGAGAAAGGCGGAGCGGCTTATGTAAACAAGCCGCCCGTCATTCTCCCTGGTGTAAAAATGAATATCAGACGGTTCTACTATGTAGGACCGTTGATCTTTGTTTTTATAACCAATAGCAATGTCCCTATACAGTTAGAATCACGCCCCTAGGACACACTTAACCCCTCCCTCTCCAATACAGTTAACCCCTTCCCTGCCAGTGTCATTTTTGCAGTAACAGTGCATATGTATAGCACTGATTACTGCAGTAATGTCACTGGTACCCCCAAAAGTGTCAAAAATGTCAGTCAAGGGTCCGATCTGTCCGCCGCAATGTCGCAGTCCCGCAAAAAAATCGCAGATCGCCGCCATTACGCGTTAAAAAAACCCACTAAAAATGACAAAAATCTTTCCCTTTGTTAGTAAATGCGATAACTTTTGCGCAAACCAATCAAAATACGCTTTTTGCGATTTTTTTTACCAAACATATGTAGCATAAAACAAATTGGCCGAAAATGTTAAAAAATTTAGATTTTTACATTTTTTTGGGGGGGAATTTCATATAAAAAAATGTGAAAAATAGTGTTATTTTTGCAAAATTGACGCTCTTTTTTTGTTTATAGCGCATGATCAAAAAATCGCACAGGTGTTTGTGGGAAAAAAAGGACGTCAAATTCGTTTAGGTACAGCGTCGCACGACCGCACAATTGTCCGTTAAAGTCACGCAGTAAAAAATCGCAAAAAAACCCCTGGTCTTTTAGCAGCCAAATCCTCCGGGGCTTAAGTGGTTAATATACAGCTCAGCCAAATTTTTAATGATTCGTTTTGGACAAAGTTAATTTATACCTACATAGAATTTGAGCCTAACTGCCACTTCACCCTCCTCATGAAATATAACTCCCCTCCTCCTCTGAAAGACCTCCGATTAGCACACACTTTCAATGTTAGAGAAACGAAATAAAGAGAGAGCCACACTGGCCTAGTTCACACCATTAAGTTGTTTAAAAATTATTAAAATACTGACAGAGTTAAAATCGCAAGCATGTCATCAAATTCCATATGCAAACCCCCTTCACATTATTAGCTCCAAAGAAGAGAGCCTGGCCCTCAAAACAAGTTAGCTAGGCCGATACTCTCTTTCTTTGCTTTGGTTCTCTAGTATTGAAGATGTTCCTGGTCTAAAGAGAACTGCAAGGTCAAGATTGATTCCTATACACCAAAAGAAGTGACCAGTATCAAAGGAGTACAACTCTTTAGCCTGGTTTCTCCATCTGTTGTCATCAACACTTAAGTGCTGACATTTGTGTTCACTTTATATTTAGCAGGCACCTTCATCCAAGGACCAGGACCTGAGCTGTGTAGACATTGCTTACATTCTTGGTGATGTGCGCCAAAAACACAGATCACTGACTATATTTGGTCAAGATTTACCCTATGACATAAAAAAAAAAAAATTTGTAACCTCTGCCAATGCCTCTCCAGTGTTGCCAACTGGCAACCAGTAAAAACTAGGCACTTTTCTCCTGCCAGTAAATGCCAGTGACCAGAAAAGGTTGCCAGTTACAAATATGGCTGTGACGCTCGGCTCGAAACTGCACATGCGTAGTTCTGGTCCGAAGCCGTCCGAGACCATCCGAGTGCGTGCTACACTGTGTTCGGGGGTGCCTGTGGGGGGCGGGTCTGGTAGAGGCGTTGCCTGAGCTTGTTGTGTGATGTCGTGGAGCAAGGGAGCCGAGCGGAGCGGCCAGAGTCTCGTATGTAGGTCTGCAGGACGGGAACAAGGCAAACCAGGAGCTAGGCACCAGTGCTGTTTAGACTGGAGTGGACTGAAGGGACCACCTGGCATGGAGAGAGACTATTATTGTGACTCAGGAGGGGACTTGTTGTGTCGGTGAGGTGTCGTCATCATCTGCGCTGCTGCACACTGCAGTCAGTGTCACTGTGTGTGTGTGTGTGCTGCCTATTGATATTTCTTGCCCTCCTGAGTCCTGTCCGTGAGCTACTTACTTACTAAATAAAAAATAAAATAGGAAATATGATTTTTGCCTTAATATCTACCTTAAATCAGATTGCTAATTGCTTATTGTACTAGTTTGTAGCTTAAATATTGAAGTATGCACTGTAACTTTGTAACTTTTGGAAATGTAAGTAAAAACATGGCTGTGCCAGTAAATATTGAGTGTCATGTCAGTAAATTTCAGTCTGGTAGGTTGACAACACTGGGCCTCTCCACTGTTAGAGAAACCTTAGAGTACATGCCTTCTCTGCTAGAACCTCATGGCACAATTCAGTTTGTAGGACTGAAATTAAGCTGTGTTATAGAAATGAGTAATACACACATAGTTTCTGCCCTGCCCCAGGCTTACACTTCTTATCACCTGCTCTGCAAACTACATTTTTGGATAAATGTAGTTATTCGGTAAGGAATGTACTAAACTATTTAAATCTTAATCTGGATTTTTTTCTAGCCTGAGGAGTTTACGCTGCAAGCAAGACAGAGAGGGGACTGCTGAGCGCAAAATGGAACAGTTCTTAAGAGTTGGATCATGAAAATGGAATGCAGTATCTATCTATCTATCTATCTATCTATCTATCTATCTATCTATCTATCTATCTATCTATCTATCTATCTATCTATCTATCTATCTATCTATCTATCTATCTATCTATCTATCTATCTATCTATCTATCTATCTATCTATCTATCTATCTATCTATCTATCTATCTATCTATCTATCTCAGGAGCGTAACTGCAGGGGTTACAATTGCAACCGGGCCCCATGCTCCAGGGGGCCTGTGCGGCTCCCCTGTACACCTGGATAGGAGGGGCGGTGGGGGGCAGCATGTAGAGAAATCACTGTCCTCCTTTTTCCTCCTGTAGCTGCAGGAGGAAAATTGAGGAGATTGGTTCCTTTGCATGCTGCTGCCCTTGCCGCCCCTCCTATTCAGTTCACTTGTGTTCTGCTTTCTCTGGGCCCCTGTGTGCTCCCCTGGTTCCCACCCACCCCACTGTTCTGTCCCTCCCCCTCACTGTGCTCCCTCCCCTCTCCTGTCGGCTGCTGCAGGGGATGTGTCACAATAGAGAACCAGGAAGGGGTCAGTAAATATGTAATTTACCAGCTCATTCCTTTTCTGAATGGACAGAGTCATTGTCAGTGACAATGTAAAAAAAATAAACTAAAATGATAAAAAAAAACAATTAAAATACCAAAAAATAAAAACGACTGACACCAGTGGGTGGACTTCCAGGATCGCAAAGGTCACACTTGAGTCTGGGCCCTGGCATTCCACCACCGTGGGGAGGCCCCAAGATGGCAGGAAGGGGGTCCACTGCAGAACTTGTGATAGGGTCCCGCTGCGGGACCATAATAAAAGGCCCTGCAACGAGAGCAAAGGGCCCCCAGGATCAGTGGGAAGAGCCCCAGGCTTGAAGGGAAGGGCCTTGGCCAGGGGTTCGGGGGGGGGCCTTCATGGTTTCTTGCACCGGGGCCCTGAAGGTTCTAGTTACGCTTCTGATCTATCTATCTATCTATCTATCTATCTATCTATCTATCTATCTATCTATCTATCTATCTATCTATCTATCTATCTATCTATCTATCTATCTATCTATCTATCTATCTATCTATCTATCTATCTATCTATCTATCTATCTATCTATCTTCCTCTGCATGCACAGCTCAGTGTACATTATTTGGTTCTGGGTACACCTTGGTTCTGGGATGAGTAAACTACACTGCACATGCATGGAAAAGACACCATCCCAGCACAGCCAATCACGACGGTCAAACACCCTGAACCTAGAAGAAGCCAGTGAGAATATATTGCAAGAAAGCTTTCGGACAATGCATCGATGGAGGGGAGGGGTGTTTTGGAGGGTTAAATTCTGCTTTACATGGACATGGCAAAATGTTAAATAATAAAAAAAAAAAGCTGAAAAAAAACAAACAGCAAATACGCACAGGTAATACTTGCAAGGAAGGACTGGGCTGTTTGGCAGAGGGGCATTTTCCCCCTGGGCCAGTACTTCTAAGGCTCCATGCACACTGGGCGGTTGGCCCCTGGTGTATGAGACTCCAACACTTAGGTGAGGGTGTGGGCAGTAGAAAAAGGCACACCAGCCAGCCCCACTGCCAACAGTCTAAAAGGCTGGATGGTGCACTAACATTTATGACTGCCCAGAATGCAAGCAGTCTGCTCTCCAAGTGTTTGTTCCTGGGTATATACGACCCTAAATGTTAATACAGCTCAGTGCACCATCCAGTCACAGCAGCTGTCAGTCCCTCAAAGACTTTGACAGGCTATCGGCAGTGGGGCTGGACAGTGCGCCTGTGGCTTCTGCCCAAACCTAAATGCCAGAGTCCTATGCACAGTGGATAAACATCCAGTGTTCATGAGGCCTAAGATACACTATATTACCAAAAGTATTGGGACACCTGCCGTTGCACATGAACTTTAACGGCATCCTAGTCTTAAGCCCCGTACACACGATCAGATTATCGAACAATCTGTCGTCCGTTTTTTGTGGCATGCTAGTCTGATGTGGAAAGTGAAGAGATTATTTTCATACGAATTTTCCCGTACGACAGAATTCTACTTCAGAAGTGATGTCATGTGTTGGATTGCTTTGTATGTGTTCTTTCGTCTCTGAGTCTTGCTCTTAAGATTTTTTTCCGTCTAAATCTGTACTAATGAGACGAAAATCGGACGTTGTTTTGACGGACGACAAAAATTATATAGCCTGCACGTCAGGATTTTGTCAGCCGAAAAGTCGGAGTTGGCTGTCAAAAGCACCACACTAACGAAAATCGGCAGATCGGTCGTCGGACGAAATTTCCCTTCAGATTTTCTTATCGTGTGTACGGGCCTTTAGTCTGTAGGGATCAATATTGAGTTGGCTCAACCTTTGCAGCTATAACAGCTTCAAGTACAAAGAATTCCTGGCGCTGGAAATCAGATGATCAGAGATCCCAAAACCTGTGGTGTCAAGCCAAATGGGATGGATGGCCATAAGTGAAGTGCCAATTAATCCATGTCAGGGGTGCAGCTGTCCCATGCTCAGATCCAGCTGAGAAAAGTATAACAACACAACAAATTGATGGGATTGTAAGCGCTCCCCAAAACAATAACAGGTGGGCACTGGGATCACAGATAAAAACTCATGATGAATAGTCACAAATAATAAGTGTCACATTTATTAAAAACTGGTGAAAATACTGTTGAGCGGGATACATCCAAACAGTGAGGCAGTACCTGTTGTAGGAGCCGGGGGGTGGATCCACAGCACGTGGCAGGAGACACAAGCATCCAGCACACCCATGAGTGTAAAACACTAAAGATTCTCCCAGCTGCCGTGGCTTTGCAAGATAATGAATATCCAAGGAATGGGGGTCAGGACAGGTTATCATTACCATTGTCATTTTGCCTTTTCCTTTTCTTTAAATAATTGCTTTAAAGGAGAACTCCACTTTTTAAAATAATTGATACAGCCTATATATATGCTACACACGTCATTTTGAAATGTAACATTATACATTTTAAGTCAACTTTTCTGTAGGGCCAATTCACTTTTTTGCATTATTGTACCTTTGGGCCCCCTCCACCTGACAGGGTCTGGGCAGAAAAAAAAGGAAGCAGCATTTGTCGTGGAGAAATTTAGGTGTGGCAACATTGGGAGGGGTTTAAAACTAGTATGGGGTTACATATGTGTAACATACAGAGTGCAAATATAACATGCAAATCACAGGTGTTAGGAACATGTAATATACAAAGTTCTGGAGTCAAGAATATGTGATGTACATAGTGTAGGTATCAGGAGTATGTACTGTACAGTGTGCAGGAGTCAGGAGTGGGTATAGTACATAGTTCAGGGGTCAGCAATGTTTAATGTACAAAATTCAGGGGTCAGGGGTGGAAATGTACATAATTCAGGGGTCAAGGCTTTTGTATAGAGTTCTGTGGTCGGGAATGGGTAATGTACAGAGTGCAGGCGTCAAGGCTATGTAATGTACAGAGTGCAGTGGTCAGGAATGGGCAATGCATAGAGTGCAGGAGCCCAAGCTATGTAATGTACAGAGCGAGGGAACCAGGAGTGGGTAATGCATACAGAGCAGGGGTCAAGGCTATGTAATGCACAAAGTGCAAGGGTCAGCAGTGTGTAATGTACAGAGTGCAGGGGTCAAGGCTATGTAATGCACAAAGTATAAGGGTCAGCAGTGTGTAATCTACAGAGTGCAGGGGTCAAGGCTATGTTATGTACAGAGTGCAGGGGTCAGCAGTGTGTATTGTACGGAGTGCAGGGGTCAAGGCTATGTAATGTACAGAGTGCAGGGGTCAGCATTGTGTATTGTACGGAGTGCAGGGGGCAAGGCTATGTAATGTACAGAGTGCAAGGGTAAGCAGTATGTAATGTACAGAGTGCAAGGGTCAGCAGTATGTAATGTACGGAGTGCAGGGGTCAAGGCTATGTAATGTACAGAGTGCAAGGGTCAGTGGTGTGTAATGTACGGAATGCAGGGGTCAGGAATGGGTGCCGCATAGAGTGCAGGAGCCCAAGCTATGTAATGTACAGAGTGAGGGAATCAGGAGTGGGTGATGCATAGAGAGCAGGGATCAAGGCTATGTAATGCACAAAGTGTAAGGGTCAGCAGTGTGTAATTTACGGAGTGCAGGGGTCAAGGCTATGTAATGTACAGAGTGCAGGGGTCAGCGGTGCATAATGTACGTAGTGTAGGGGTCAGGAGTGGGTAAAGTACGTAGTTCAGGAGTCAGAATATATAATGTACGTATTGCAGCCTGCTGAGTGGTTGCTGTGGGTTACATCATATTACACATTGTCATTTGCAATGTCACACTCAGTAAGACCACTTTTACATTTGCAGTTTGGAGGCAGTAAAGGCAGACAGTTGAGGTTTGTTTGCATCGTGGCGAGGCAAAAATTATTCCCCCTGTTTCATTTGGCAGACACTACCACGCACCAAACTAAACCCATCTGTATGCAATACACAAAAAATACTGATTTTAACTTGTAAGCAACAAGTGTCAGAAAAAGGTTCATTTTTCAAGGGGTTAAACATCTGATTCTCTGTGCAGAAATAGGCACTGTACATATATAAAAAATATTTGGAAGTAGTATTAGTAGCTTTTCACATAAAGTGGAACAATAATGATAGTAAAAACAATTATTATAATAAAGAAAATTGCTGCGCTAACTGAAATTCAAAGCTTCAAACATACAAACTTCAGAAGTTGGTAATAAAATCCAAATAGAAAAGCTGCTACACAGAATCTGGAATAAAAAACAGATCTAAAAGCAATATAAGAACAATGTAGCGCTAATCATCAGTAAAAAGTTCTCAGAAAGATTAAAAAGTCCATGTAAAGTCCCAATATGATCAGATGAAAAATGTAGCGAATCCGTGATACCACCACCAGACACCCAGTTCACACTGACCCTTACCACATAACGATGATCCCCATGACAGAGATCCCAAATGCCAAAAATAGACTCAGTAGGACTCGATATGTATCCTGGATAATATGCGTCCTTCTCTGGAAGTCTCAGGTCAGTAGTCACAGGTATGTAGGGAATGAAGCACAAAGCAGTATCATAGCGCAGACCACAGTGGACACGCTCGCCCACAGTGAGGAGACGTGGCGGCCATCATTTTGGTGGAATGCCGTGGCGGAACATGCTTGGAAACAATTTGGACTGCTTTACATGCTCGTTATGATTGGATCCTTGTAAGTGTTTTTAATCTATTATTTTGATCTGGTTAATAAATGGTCTGCGCTATGATACTGCTTTGTGCTTCATTCCCTACATACCTGTGACTACTGACCTGAGACTTCCAGAGAAGGACGCATATTATCCAGGATACATATCGAGTCCTACTGAGTCTATTTTTGGCATTTGGGATCTCTGTCATGGGGATCATCGTTATGTGGTAAGGGTCAGTGTGAACTGGGTGTCTGGTGGTGGTATCACGGATTCGCTACATTTTTCATCTGATCATATTGGGACTTTACATGGACTTTTTAATCTTTCTGAGAACTTTTTACTGATGATTAGCGCTACATTGTTCTTATAAAACAATTATTATGACTAGAACAGGGGTTAAATACATAGGAACTAAATGATGAGGTACAGGTCTGGATCTTGTAATAATTAAAGCAAATTAAAAACAGTATTCCCTGCATTATTTACCCTAAAATCAAAGTGGAGAATCCAACTCGATGTGGCAGTAACTGAACCTTTATTTCAAGTTTAATTGCACAAAAACAACAGAAAAAAATTCACTAGATGTAGCTGGCTTGTGTATTTGTGATTTGCTGGTTTTATAATAATATTAATTATTATTATTAATTAATAAATATTTTTTAATATGATAACATCGTTATGATTTTCTTTCAGCTTTTATGTTCCTAGCTATCCATATGTAAGATAAAACCAAGCTTTTCCCATCCTTCTTATAGGTCATACAGGTACCTAATAGAATTGAGCAATGATTGATCATGATCTTGACAGTCTGGTGAAAGGAGTATAAAGAAAAATTGGGCAATTCATTAGGGGGTTAAGAACCCCATGCTTTAACTTTTATTTGTACTTTAAAGTTCAATTTAGAGCCAGCATTTGATTTATGATTATGAATAAAACTCAGATCTTTTTTCCTTCCTTTTCCTCTTTTTTTCCATCCTTTTTTTTTCCTCAGTAAAACTTGAGCATGACAAGGTGACGATGGGAAGAATTTAGGGGCTGGGTTTGCGTTGAGGTGGAACTTGGTGATCAGACACCACCTAATGAGGGGGCTGAGCAAGGAGGCTCCTGCTCAACTCCCAGCTCTGGCTATTAGGAGACAGGACAGAGCTGGATGTGCTACTGCTGCTGAATTCCATATCCTGAGGGGACTTGACTCTAGCTCCTACTGTCCCGAATGACCAGTCTTTGCAGCTTGCCTTGTAGCAGGGAGGGAGAGGGAGGCAGTGGAGGAGAAAAGGGATTTAGAGAAGCCGGATATAAAATGTGGAGTTAGTGATATTTTCAGTCTGTAATTTTGTCTAGAAAAGGTGCGAACATTTAAAAGCATTTTTCTTGAATACTTTGTGCATTTTATACGTCTTAGGGTCATCAAAACCATCTGTGTGCATTGAAGGTACAGCAGTAACAGTGGAACTACGTTTAGAGCAAAATAGTCTAGAAATCTTTGAGCACAGCTATTATATATAATTGCTAAAGTCAATGCACAGTTACACCAGTAGCTTCTGAAAGGAGTAGAGGTGGTATCAGAGTATAGTAAATGACATTGTGTCTGTCTAGTGCTATGTAGAGTATATTGTCCAGAGTTTTGTTGTATTTGGAGGGTGCTGTAGAGATAGAGGACAAGTTCATGAGCCAAGTCTATCCACGGGGCTCAAGATCAGGGTGTTTGGTAGATATCATTAGAATTTCCAAAGTGCAGTTTGAACATTAGGTCTTCACTACATTTGAGGATGTCTCCAGTATGGATCCTGCTCCCTTTATTTCTTCTCTTTCTTTCAACCTGCGCCCAGCCTCGCATTGCCCGACGTCAGACCTCCAACTGCCCCAGAGTTTGCGAGCTGTCCCGGTGCCCGAGGCCCCAGTCACCTTGCCAGGCAGGGGAAGTGAGAGACTCCTGTGGGTGCTGTCCAGTGTGTGGGGCAGGTGAGGGGGAATCATGTGGGCACCGTGGAGGAGCTCCATGCGGAGAGGGCATGGAGTGTGTCCTGCCTGGGATCGGAGGAGCAGGTACAGCCAGGAGGAGAATAGGGGTCTGTGTTTGCAGTACCAGTGAACCGGTGTGTGGAAGTGACGGGAGGACCTACAAGAACCTGTGTCATCTGAAAGCGGAGAACAGACGGGCAAGGCTGCAGAACTCCCCTCCTGCCATCCACATTCAAAAGGGGCCCTGTGATACAGGTAAGGGGGGTGTGAAATGGGCATTAGAGTGGGAAGGTCACGAAGGATAGTTAGTCTCATCTCTTCTTATCCACCTGCTTTACCAAATCTGACTATGCCTTTGCCTAATGAGTTTCTAAAGCCATTCTTTTTTTTTTCTTTTTAATTTTGGATAGATTGGTGAAGGGGTAGACCTTCTGTTTTATTGTTAGAAAAGATAAAAGCTAGCACTCCAAAAATGAGGATTAGAAAATTTACTGTAGTTCTCTAAAGACCAACATTTCAGTACACAGAGGGCCCCTTTCTCAAGATAGTGATCTGTTCATAACATTGTGAAATTGTTCTCAGTGACCTTGAAACATTGGTGTCTTTGGAACTACTTTAAATGTCCATCTTCGTCTTTGGAGTGTTGATTGTGATCTTTGGTTTTTGGATTTAAGTGGTACCAACATCAACCCAAGCAAGAAATCTTTGGCACAATAGGAGTCAGTGTGGGATGGACTGCTGACATAAAGCATTTATTGCTGTCTGTGTCAGTACTGGAGAGGGTCTTCCTCTTTTTGTCCTTGGGTTATTGTCACAAGGACAGAAAGTAATCGAAAAATTAAACATTTATAGTTGTCACAGGAACAGGTTATATAGTTTTATATAACAAACAGAACAGGTTTTATAGTTGTCACAGGTGAAGGGAAATTTTCTAATGGGGACAGTTGTTCTAGTGACTCTCACTTTGGAGAGATCTCCTATTTCTTCCTGTTGTGTTTCTGGGACACAGACAGCAAGGAAAAATAAATTGGCTTTAAATTTATTTTAAAGTTTAACTCCGATTTTGAAACAAATGTATTCTGATAAAACAGGATAGCTGAATAATCACTTTTTCAGATAGTATTTATTAACTGTCTCCTTCAGATATACCTAATGAAGTTTCAGTTGATAGTCATTTTGTAAAAATGTTCATGTTGGGAATACTGTGTGCATGCAAAATTTCACAGAAAGCTGCAACAAGCAGCATTTGAACACTTCCAATGTGCCTCTAGCTATCTAATAAAAGACCTAAGGCTTTAGAAATAGCCTTTCCTACCAGTATCTACAAATATCTACAGCCAGTTTTGGTACAATAGGAATAAATAAGCATATTATGATAAGATATATTATGGGGAACCATATAAATCTTTGCATATGTACAAATGAGACCTGGAGTTATTTACTAAAAGAATACATTTTCAATATCAACCAAAATAAACTGGCTTTTGGAATGTGACTTATTCTTCATAGATTGATTGCTGTAAAGCAACCTGTACACAAACCTACTAGTCTGCCTGCCCACCTGTTGGTAAGAAACCTATCTGGCCATCCATAGTGATGGGCAGATGTGAAAATAATAAGGCGTCAAGACGGTCACTGACCTAGCATATAGTTCATAGGTACTTGCTATTGTATCGCACGTTTTTTATGTTACCTGAATGATGTCTAAGTGGTAAAGTTGAGAGGAAAGGAGTATGTACATGGGTCCTAAATAAGTCTACTCTGTATAGTGTATAATGTGCATCCTAAATTGCTGCATTTATACAAAATAAAGCATACCTGTAGAATGGTGTGTATTTGATTGGGGTGTGAGATAATCATTTCATACTTACTCATTCTCTATAAAACCTATAAATAGCTATGCACAAGTAAATGTTCTATATATATTGTCCCAAAATGAATAGATGAATATTTGGCATGATACTGTACATTGCTTTAGCTTGTTGTAAGTTTTTTTAACAACTTAAAAATATGCAGCATCACAATCTCTTATTTTAGGAATTACCAATCTGATTTGGAGATATATTTTACCCTGATTATACTTGTTGTATAAATTGGAGTCACTGTCCTTTTAGCACATCTTCTCTATTGAGGGGAGAAGGAATATTCCCACCAATCTAAAGCAACCCTTCTCTGTTTATAATATTCATGTATATGGTCATCTTGAGTTTTTGTTTTTGTAAAATGTGTTAGTATATAACACATACCTTTTAGCTGGTGTTATTTACTAACTAAGCACATTGCATGAATACTAAAAATTGTTCCTTCACCTGGAATTGATAAAAGCAGAGAAAAAATTAAATGGTTTCTGTGGAACACAGTAGATTTGATGATCTCCAAGCTTTTTAGAGCTTTTAAAGCTTTCAGGAAGAAAGTATGTCGTAAATGGTTAGGTTGAGGTTGGCTTAAAGGAATCATCCATGGTGAAACACAACAGTTCTTTCCTAAAATAGGTCATCACAAATCCAAAACACAAAGGTTTATTTTTTTCCTCTGGTCCAATTGTCCACCCACGTTGGCCGGTTAATAGCTAAGATAACGTTTAAAAAAATAGTCATTTAGTCAAACCTGCATACAGCATTTTCACATTTTGCCTTCTGGTTGCTTAACACCCTACTATAGAAGGCATGCTTTCCATATGCTGCACTGATGATTGTCAATGAGACTGAAATACCTGTGCGTTAGTTTTAAATATAGGCTGTATCTGTGCTTTAAATCAACAGTTGCAGATTCCAGTTAGTGTAGGGTCATTAGGAATTATTTGTATCACCCTACCTACTAAATTTTAAAAGAGGAATAAACCCCATTATTTTTTAAATCCATGATGGAAGCAATGATATAAATACTTTCTGTTAAGGAAGACTTTGCAAAGATAATATAACTTAGCTTAGGTTCACATTAGTGCTGCTGCATAATTATGAGTTTTTAAGTGCATTTCTTTAGTGCATTTTAACACACACATTTTTTTTTTTTTTTTTTTGGGAGGAGGAGACTGATAATCACAAAACCCTGTCTAATAATACTTGCTTATGACAGCCTTTCTCAGCATGTGTAGTGCATGAGAACCCTTAAAATTAATTTCTGGTCTAATGCAACCCCTGATAATAACCACTTTTACCTACATTATGTTAGCACAATGGTCAGGAGGAAGAATGCTCTGTATATTTGTGGTTAGTTAGACAAATCCCCCATTTCATATGGCTAAAAGATCATTGGTGTGTCAGTTGTAACAAATTTGATGACATTTCCCATTGCTAAACAAACCCTGGAGGATTTCTGGTTGAAAAAGGCTGGTGGTGAGCTGTGGGACCTTGGTTGGGGAAGCAGAATTTTCTGGTTTCTCTAATACTGGCTTCATTTTTAAGGCCACAGAAAGAAATATCCTTCCTACCCATTGCCTAAGCTAGTGATATTATTACAGATTTCTGACTGTGAAAAAGAGAACATGTGACCTGCCTTTTAGAACTTCCTTTTTCATTCACTTACACAAACTTTGAATAAAACAGACTGCGAGAAGGTAAACACGGGTGCCCTGATCTCATAAAAAGCGTTCACATCCTGATATTAATCTATATTTATGTCATCTAGTATGGCTTTGTGGAGAAGTTGGGACAGGACCTAGGGCTAACTTGCCTTGCCTTGCTAAAAAGATTGTATTTAGAGGAAGTTTTGCTATTGAGTTATCCATGCAAATGTTATTGTGTGAATGTAGATTAATAAATGGAGGAATGTTTTGTGTGCTTCTATTTGGATTTCTGCACTGGTGGGCTGCTCGAAAGATTTTAGATCAGTTGTCCTAATGCGGCCTGTACAGAGCCACCCAGAAAGTAACATCACAGTGATGTGGGTTTGGTATTCCGTTTCCAGTAATTTGTATTGAAAAGTATTTTGCAAGAGAAAGGTATACATCACATTATAGGATAAGATTGGGTAATACCAAGCCATACACCTCTATAAACCTACAAAAATAAAGATAACTAATATCACATATGGTAAGGAAATCAGGACCTACTGAGGTCCGTGGTTGTGGTGAGACTAACCACATACACAAAGATAACAAAATATCACCACCATGGTACTTGGCAAAATAAACTAAACTAGCCTAAGGTCAAGTTAGCCACCTTATCGTAACAGCAAAATGCCGAGGCACAAGGTGCCCTTCACAGCTAAGTCTCAACAGGAAGACCTCTATCCCATTGGCTGAATTAACACCCCAAAGTCTTGTGCACTGGCATAATACATGGCTCCCGACCTCCTCTGATTGGAGGGGATGACTTCACAACCTGAAAAATAGGAGTCAGGTTTGGGACTCCTGTGTATTCTATTCTACAACCAGATCTAGACGGAGGATGGCCTTGTGGAGAAGCGGTGGATTAATAGTAAGTGCATATTAGGTCTACCTTTGTGTCTTCTGGGTGAACAGAAGAAAAAGACTTTCAGCTCAAAAGCCAATTCAGTACCCAATGCATTTGGGGGGGCAAAGGATCTCCCTCCATCAGGGATTGGGCTAGGGTTGCTAGAATTCCTGTATGGACTGTGGTGAAATCCCCTAAAAAGGGATCTTCATAGGAAAATAAACAATTGGCGAAGAGCTCACCAAGCAATGATGTAATGGCATTGTCAGTTTCCATCCAGAGGGATCATTGCCCTATATTGTATTCTCCAAGTGGCAGAAGTCAAGTTGGCAAGAGATGCTATCAGCTTGCATATAAGGATAGCCATTTCCAGCGCCTCATTTCTGTTTGGGTTTGTGTCTTCTGAAGACCAGGTTTCAGGCCCTTTGTTTTACTTTGGAATA
Organism: Pelophylax lessonae; assembly: GCF_965119305.1. NCBI lineage: Eukaryota > Metazoa > Chordata > Amphibia > Anura > Ranidae > Pelophylax > Pelophylax lessonae. The sequence continues at coordinate 573,931,408 of NC_138771.1, read as the reverse complement.
TTTCACTTTGCATCAGTCCTATAAAAGTTAGTGGGATAAGCCACCACAGGAAAATGGGGAAACCTTTGGCACCCAGTAGATTGTGGTTTCAGATTCTGAAGGATGAACTCCTTAGGGCTTTGAAAGAGTTGGAAGTAAGGTTGGGAAAGTAGAGATGAGTATAAATGATGAACTATGTTAACCTGTTCCTGCTCCACAGATCTTATTAGAGCTTTCAAACAATGGTTGGAGAGGTTGGGGAACAGAGATGATTGTAATTTATACACTTAGCTAAACGTCCTGCTTTTCTAAACCCATCTTTATCATTTTTCATGGGGTAATTTTTTAAATGTTCATCCTTCATCCAGTACTACTTGTAGTTTTGGCTGAATTTAACTTTTAAAAGTGTCAGAATCAGTTTCATATCTGGAACATACAGTACATAAACATAAAATAAACTTGTTTTGGCCAGATACTTGCTTTATATAAAAAAAATAGTAATAACACATAAAATTTGGTTGATGTGGGCATCAGGAGTCATTTTGTTACTGTTGCCCCCATATTTAAATGTACAATACATCCAAAAAAATGAACAATAGTAAACCCATTGTTCACAATGTATTAGGAAGTTAAAACAATTTTATTGAACCTTTCATTTATCCTGTGAGTAGTGACCAGTTGTCGTTTTGGTTGACTGGTTAGATACACAAGACTGGACAGGTACAACATGAGGAAATAAGGGGTTTATTGGAGAGATCAAAGTGTTAACTTGTTACCCAGCAAGCATGAGTATATAAATTGCCCAATGAGATTTTAAAAGAGGTTAGGTGTGTAAAGAAATCCAAAATTCAGTTTTGAAGAGAAAAGAGGTATTATACTCGCCTCTCTGGTAGCCCAAGTGTCCAACCTCCTCTCCATTTCTGATCTGCAGCTTCCATCTGAATCTTCAGCATTCAACATATCCAGAAGTTTTTAATGCCTTTCCCCTCCACCATATACTATGGTTTCCTCCTTTGCCCCCAAGTACTGCAAGACACAGTTGTGATGTAGGGGGCAGCTGAAGAAACTACATTGTCCTGTGGGGACACTGAGATGGACGCAGACTTGTCTTGGCAGATGCCAGCAGCTTCACCAGCTCTCCAGAACTGACAGGCACTGTCTCTACTGTAAAGCACGGTCTTTTTCTTGATCTTTCTCCCTGTCTCTCTCCCAGACAGGGCTTGAACTTCCTCCTGTACCAGTCTCCTTTCCCAGACTCCCCTCTGGTTTCCTGGGTTTTCTAACTTATATAACCCCTCCCATACAACAGCGGACTGGTCTTTGAAGTTCTTTTTGGGTTGGTTTAACATTGGAGTTCTTTCTGGCTGGAACCACAACTCCCAAAATGCAATCCTCTTAACTGATGTTCATAAAGCTCCATCTTGTGGCAAAAAAAAGAACTTCTTGCAATAAAGATTAACTATGATAATGCATTAGTAAACCTGCTGTGTTCAAGTACAGCGCCATACTGACACTGTACTTGAACACAACTTGCTATATGGTCTGATAACACTTTTGTACTGGCAGCCTTACTCTTGTTAGTTTATTGAGCGCAGCTTTCTTTCTTTTTTTTTATTTTTTATTAGTAAACCTGCGCATTTCAGTTACAATGAGCACTGTTACATTGGAAAAAAAAATAACAATAAATAATGATAGGAAAATAATAGTTTTGGGGGGAAAAGTTGAAAAAGGAATTAATGAGGACAGATTAGGGTAAACTAGGGGTTGAAATTGGGTTAAATAGGAACAAACTTAATTAAAAAAAAAAAAAAAAACTGATTTGTGCTGCAATTGCGGCAAAATGCAACTTAAAAAATTGTGTGAAGCTTGCTGTCCAAAAAGGAGCAGGAGCTTCTTTTGGATGACAAACATACAAACATGCATTGGACTACCCATTGACATGCATAGGATGTCCTATACATGACACACGTAATCGCATGAAAATAGCATGAAAGTCGCTTACATAAAAGTGTGAATGGGGCCAAAAGGCAAATTAACTATGCACTCTGTAAGTGCAGTTGCACTCTTTGCACTCTTTTTTCTTAGTAAATGTGAATGTGGTAAAGCTTCACTTTTAAAAAATACGCAATCAGGAAAATGATCCAGGTTTTTAACAGCTACTGTATTTATATCTGAAATTATATGAATTATAGGGATGTGGTGCTTGTAGTCATCCATTGACATACCTGTTTACTCAACTGCTGTATTTACACAGCAATTCCCTTTTGACCGTTAGGAACTGTGACACACAATCACATCCCAAACTGTGGATGTCCCAGTGAGTGCTTCCTTTATCTAGGTTGTTACTTGAGATGAATCAGGAAAACTGGCTTACCAATAATGTCTTGTTGTAATCTCTAACTGTATATCCTGTGTTAAAAGAACCCTTAAAGCCTATTTTTTTTTTTTTTAAGTCAGCAGATTTATTAAGAAGTGCCTCTTATGATGGTGGCTGCTTTCCACCTGCACACCCACTCTCCTTTACTCCTTTTACAAAAATACTGATCTGTGAGATAAAGATAAAGAGGACTGCGCATGCACAGGTGGCAAGGGAGGCTAGGAGTGCTCGTTCTTGGATTTCCAGGACCTCAGTTCAGGCACTGGTTTCATACTGCCATCTGCAGGATGGATTAGGGAGGGCAAGTTTGTCAGTAGCTGAAGAGTTGGCTATTTGTTTGGGGAATAGAGCCGAGGATTTTAATATAGTGGGGACACTGTGCTGCATGAGGACTTTTTTGGGAAATGTGTAAAGGTAAAATTGCTTTTCAAATAGTTACTTTCCTCCCTTCCCTGTTATCTTTTCCACAGCTCTGTCCCCTAACTGCTATGATGTGGGGTAACTTTCCGGCCTTCTGCAGCATTTTTAACTATGTCCCCTCTTGCTTCACCAGTGACTTGAATCCCTAGTGTTCTTTTTTAGGCAGGAAACCTGACCTTGACAGTAGCCCGCTCTCCAATAGGATCTGACACATGGCCATGGTATTAGACAATGCACCAACCCTTTCTCTAAAAAGTCCCTTGTAACAGATCCCCAATATTTGGACCAAGTATTTCTGTCTTAGGTCTCCAGACTCTCACGTGATGCAGTGACCTGGCCCCTCAATTCCCCCCAAACATCAGCCTAGCCTGATGAAGGGTAAAACAAAAGACCCTTTATTCAACAACTCACTTCCAATATACAGTCTCATGTGTTTGATTTCATTATCATATGCAAATGTAATTGTATACAGAACATAGTTAACATATTTTGGCCATCTGGAAAGAGACAATAGGTGAATGAGACTGCAACATTATCATAATTTACTCAACAAACCAACAAGCCCCCAAAACAAAGCCGCATACATATTCCTAGAAGTGTTTATACAAAACCACCTCTAGACAGATGAAAGTAGAAGATGTAGGCTTGTAGACTGCCCGTCTCGGTTTTCAAAACACCTTACTATAAAGGTCAATACACATCCCCACAATAGACATCATTAGCACCTCTTTAATCTCTCAATTTGTGGAGAAGTCCTCTGCTGCAACAGGCAGCTTAAGGCCTGTAACATTGATCCCAGTCTGAGTCTGTATCTTGGGGTGACATGGATTTCATGTATTCCAAGTGTCCCCCAGCATACACTCCCAACCAGAGCCGCGCTCCCCTACAAGCCAGGGCCGTAGTCCGTGGGCAGGAGGCTGGCCTCCACACTCCTCCAGTAACCCGTGACGAATGTGCCAGCAAATGGGCGTTCGTCACATATCTCCCTCCTCCTGGGGAGACTAACCAGACCCCAGACCTCAAATTGGTTTGGGTCTGTGTTTGTCTGGTGTCTTTTGCCAGGCTATGCCATGCTCCAGAGGGCCTCCTGCCCTACCCAATTAAAATATCCGGGGTCTTCCTGGGCAGGGCACCAGCTATAATACACTCCAGAGGCATTCCATGGTTGCTGGAGGGGCAAAATCAGGGTGGCATGGGCCCCCATACTAAGGGGTTGGGGATCTGGGCTGATTGCACAGCATCTCTGGAATCCAGGGGTGGAGGCCACGGCCCCATCCACCCCTTCCATGCCAAAAGCTGCATGGACTGGTGGGCAGATACCAGTGTGATTCTGCCCGGCTGTCAGCTCTTCTGCTGGGTAGGCACTCAGCTGCTGGGATAAGGGACCTACAATTGTCTCTCCCGCTAATGCTGGCTGGTCCTGGGTAGTGGGCACGACCATCACCACCCCCAGTGCTGTTGGCTGCTGCTGGGATGAGGGACCTACAATCGCCTCTCCTGGTAACACTGGCTGGTGCTGGGTAGTGGGCACGACCATCTCCGCCCCCAGTGCTGTTGGCTGCTGCTGGGACAAGGGACCTACAATCGCCTCTCCTAGGTACCGCTGGCTGGTTCTGGATAGTGGGCACGTCCATCTCCACCCCCAGTGCTGTTGGCTGCTGCTGGGAGGAGGGACCTACAATCACCTCTCCCGGTAATGCTGGCTGGTGCTGGGTAGTGGGCACAACCATCTCCACCCCCAGTGCTGTTGGCTGCTGGTGGGACGAGGGACCTACAATCGACACTCCCGCTAATGCTGGTTGGTCCTGGGTAGTTTGCACGACCATCTCCACCCCCAGTATAAACACTTCCTAGAAGTGTTTATACAAAACCACCTCTAGACAGATGAAAGTAGAAGACATAGGCTTGTAGACTGCCCATCTCAGTTTTCAAAACACCTTACTATAAATGTCAATACACATCCCCACAGTAGATGTCATTAGCATCTCTTTAGTCTCTCAATGTGTTGAGAAGTCCTCTGCTGCAACAGGCAGCTTTAGGCCTGTAACATTGATCCCAGTCTGAGTCTGTATCTTGGGGTGACATGGATTTGAGTCCAAAGTAACAGTACTCAAGGGTCCCCCAGCATACACCCCCAACCAGAGCCGCGCTCCCCTACAAGCCAGGGCCATAGTCCGTGGGCAGGAGGCTGGCCTCCACATTCCTCCAGTAACCCGTGACGAACGTCCCCGCAAATGGGCGTTCATCGCATTCCTCAAATACTGTAACTGGATTTGCATTTACTGTGCAATTGACTGCAAACTGTTGATTTACTTGGATGTCTCCAGAGGGTCACACTTAGACATATATAGGTGTTATAGGAGCGGAGCCATATTAGTGTAAATGATTTCATTAGCGCAAGCATATATTTCTGCTACTATCACACCTATATATGTCTAGGTGTATATATACATATAAGTATGTGTGTATATATACCCGTATACACAAGTTCAGATGTTTTGCCTGCCTCCAAAAACCCCCAAAAAATGCCTGCAACAACACACCTGGGTGTTTTTTTTTTTGACGCTAGCGTTTTGTTTGGGCATTTTTTGGGTTCTTTGGAGGCAGGCAAAACATCTGAACTTCTGTATACGGGTATATATACACACATACTTATATGTATATATACACCTAGACATATATAGGTGTGATAGTAGCAGAAATATATGCTTGCGCTAATGAAATCATTTACACTAATATGGCTCCGCTCCTATAACACCTATATATGTCTAAGTGTAAAATACATATAAGTATGTGTGTATATATACCACTGTACACAAGTTCAGATGTTTTGCCTGCCTCCAAAAACCCCAAAAAAATGCCTGCCAAAACACACCTGGGCGTTTTTTTTTGACGCTAGCGTTTTTTTTTGCCATTTTTTTGGGTTCTTTGGAGGCAGGTAAAACATCTGAACTTGTGTATAGTGGTATATATACACACACACTTATATGTATTTTACACTTAGACATATATAGGTGTGATAGGAGCGTAACCATATTGGTGTTAATTATTTCATTAGCGCAAGTAGTGTTTTCTGCTCCTTTCACACCTATATATGTCTAGGTGTATATATACATACATGGGTGTGTATATATACCCCCTATACACATGTTCAGATGTCATGCCTGACTCCAAACATGTGCTCAAAAAATCCCTATAGACGCCTGCAGCCAAAAAGCAAGCTGACGGGTGAGAAGCCATATTAGTGATCTGAATGTGACTTAAGAGAAACAATGTTTTCTCTATAGCGGTCACCCTGACATGGAAGGGTTTGGTCACCCTGCCATAGCAGTCAGTGTCAGTTCACCCTACACTACATTACGGTCACCCTGGCACTTAACACTTTCCCTACAGAAACTAAATTTTTGCATCTAACTAAAGTGTAAAGGAGCACTCTAACTACACTAGATATCCCTTTCCTCACACTAATAAATGCTAAATGACACTTTTGAAGCCAATTTAACAGAACTGCTTCCATTCTCTTCCATGTCCCTGTATTACAATGCTAGGAATTTGCCGGGGCTATCTTATATACTGGGGGGCGTATTCACTAATGATTGGTCTAGGGACCCCCTAGTCACTCCAATCACATTCCTAGCATTCTCCTGCCCCCTCAATTGGCTTTTACTAATGGTTCTGGTCCAATCACGGGCTTTTAAAGCCCATTTCCTGTCCCATTGCATTTTGGTCGGTTCTGGTTGCCGAATTCCGAACTTTTTGGGCAAAAAGTTCTAAATTCGGCCGAACCTCGAACAGCCAATGTTCGTGTCGAACCGATGGTCGACCCGAACCGTTCAATCATCCCTATCCTTAAACCCGAGCTTAGGCCATGATGACATATTGGGTACTGGCGCATGCACAGACACTCAATATCTCATAAAATGTATTCTATATTGTGTGGACTTAGACATTCCAGGAGCACTTTGTAAGATGGTTGTGTATGCACACACATGCCACACAATCAATGATAGACTACTGGTGGAAACCAGCAGGGCCGCTGATAAGCCAGGACAACCATCCCTGTTGTACCGGGCCCGGCCAGCAGAGGGGGCCCGGGCAGCTTTACAGATCGTTCAGTGGAGAATAAAAAAAAAACGGCTTTCTAATTTACACACCCGCTCAGTTGCTCCTACTAGCTTAAGCTGGATACACACTATACAACTTGTGTTGGTAGATTTCCTTTAGATTTACCTTCAACGATGTAGTGCAAGGGCCTGCCTGATTGCATACAAATTGAAAGTGTTTAGATCAGACCTCATATTATATGGTTTTGGTAAATCTAAAGGAAAAAAATCTAAAGACAATTGTATAAGGTGTATCCAGCTTTAGTGGGTGTTGTAATCATACTATTCCCAGGGCCCCTCTCTGATGGTGTAGGAAGAGCAGTCAAGGGACCTTTTTCAAATTCGGTGCATGTGTATTCCGTGCCCGTCGCCTGCTCTGCATGATGCTGGCTGCTCCGGTGACAGATGAAGTCCCAGCTGCCTATTACCTTCCCTGGCGGAGTGATCTCCCTCGCTCAGCTCCATGCCTAGCAGCCGAGAGTGAGAGAGGCGGGCGGCAGCAGGAAGAGGCAGCTGACAGGGAGCAGAAGGAGCCAGACTTTATCGTGGGTGGAGGAGCACATATAAACTGTGGGTTTAGTACGTTTTTTTAACCACTTACCGCATACTGACGTACCCATACGTCAGCAGATTTTGCGGGGTTATACCGGGATGATGCCTCTAGCTAGAGGCATCATCCCGTTACCGTGGTTTAAAGCCAGACGGTCGGCTTTCCGTCGGTACTGACCGATGCGGCTCGGGAGCCACTCGATCGTTACCCGGGTGAGCGGGAGGGGACGTCCCCCCCCTCCCGCCGCCTTCCGTGGCTTTGCTCGGGGCTCCCGTCCCACCGGGAGCCCCGAGCACCCAGCCGGCACGTCCGCCGGCTGGATGGAGTCCCGATGAATGCCGGAAACTGCATCGATCGGGTCTCCGATGACGTAACCCGGAGGCGGCATCCATGACGTCACTTCCGGGTTACTGTGCTGCAAAAGGCGGCAAATTTGAAAAATGGCTGTATGCAAAAACGCAGTTTTCGGCGTTTTGCATACATGGAAGTGTAGTGGAGAGGTCTAGGGTCTTTTAGACCCTCGATCCCTCCATAAAGTGTACCTGTCACTACATATTGGTGTCACAAGGGATGTTTACATTGCTTGTGACAGCAATAAAAGTGATCAGATTTTTTTTTTTTTTTTAAAACCTGTAATAAAGTTAAAAAAAAAGAAAAAATAAATAGGAAAAAAAAATAAAAATTTAGCCGCCCCCGTCACCGTTAGCTCGCGCACAAAAAAAAAAGTATACGCAAGTCGAGCCGCGAATGAAATCGCTGTTCAAACCACACATGTGAGGTATCGCCGCGATTGCCAGAGCGTGGGCAATAATTTAAAAAAGGGCTACACTCTAACTCTAAACTGGCAACCGTTAAATAAATTTAAAGTGTCGCCAATTGAGATCTCTATTGACCGTAGTTTGACATCATCTTTCACAATATACAAAAAAAATGGGCTAACTTTACTGTTTAGTATTTTTTAAATGCAGTGAAATGTAATTTTTCACATTTTTTCCAAAAAAATGGCGTTTTAAAGACCGCTGCGCAAATAACGCGTGACAAAAAATTTTACAATGACCGACATTTTATTCTCCAGAGTCTTTGCTAAAAAAATATATATAATGTTTGGGGGTTCTAAGTAGTTTTCTAGGAAAAAATACTGGTTTTAACTTGTAAACAAAAAGTGTCCGAAATAGGGCTGGGGCTTAAGTGGTTAAGCAAATCAATTACCTTTTATTTTGCCCATTAGTTTTTGTGTTTTTTTTTTTTTTTTAACTGTATTGCAGCATTCTGGTATGGAGGAGGGGTCCTAAGTAAATAATTAGGTCTTTAAGAGACCCTGTCAGGTAGCAAAACACTTGTGTGAGCAAGCTATAATATAATGCACATAAATACAGTGAACAGATTGTAAGTTTACAAAGTAAGACATGGGCACTGTAGTGTATTAACACAGACAAGCTGTACAGGTTGCTTCTTTATTCACTGCACATCAGCATGCAACTAACTTCAGCCACACCCAGCTCCCAGACATATACATAATTGTAACATTTTGCAGACAGCAACTTAACCCGTTGCTTACCATACTACATTCCCTCCTCTCTTTGAATAAAACATAACATGCACAACGTATTAATAAGATTAACAAAATGCATGGATGAACAACTAAAAATTTAACCTATAAACTCCTGACTATACACATAGTCCTTAAGGTAGGCCGGTGGATTTGTTGCTCGTTTTTCTCTTGGCCATTCCGATGTGGATGGTTGTGGATTGAAGTCTGGATCACTGGCAGTATCATCACTACTCTTTGCCTGTTCGCCATCTTCCGATACTTGACCTTCTGACTCAATAAATTTCTTCACAAATGAGGAATTACGCACTTTTGTGTGTCCATCTAAATCCTCTAAAACCACTTGAGTACCACTTTTCTCCTTTACAACATAAGGCTCAGGTTCAAAGGATGGAGCCAGTTTGTTAAACCGATCACTTTGAAGCAACACCTTATCACCCTGTTGAAGGCCACTAGGTTGACAATGGCGGCGGTGGTTTGCATACTGTTCAGCCCGGATCTTCCTTTCCTCATCAATATGCCGAAAAGGTGTCTGACTTGTAGGAGGACCCCCAATGTCTGGCAATTTTGTCCTGAATTTGCGACCACAAAGAAGTTCCGCAGGACTAACGCCAGTGACAGTATGCGGAGTTGTGCGATAAGCCAAAAGAAAACGCCACAGTTCCTTTTTCCAGTCTCTTCTCTCTAAATGAGCAATCCGCAAAGCTTCCAGCAAGGTTCGATTCTGGCGTTCCACTTCCCCGTTAGCCTGTGGCCAGTATGGAGTTGTACGATGATGTTCAATAGCATTTGATTTCAGATAATCCTGAAATTCCTGAGAAGTAAATTGGGCACCATTATCACTCACAATCCGTTTAGGCAACCCATGAGATGCAAAAATGCTCTCCAACCCCTCAATTACAGTTGATGATGTAGCTTTAGTGAGAACTACCACCTCTTGCCACCTTGAATAATAGTCCACAACAACTAAAAGATGGTGTCCAGATGGAATGTCGCACAGATCAATGGCTAAATCTTCCCATGGTCCCTCAGGTAGAACAGTGTGAGTTACTGGTTCTGGTTTAGGTTTGCTGCCCACCAACTGACATGCTCGACATGAAGAAACCAAACGTTCCACATCCTTGTCAATTCCTGGCCACCAGACTTTCTCACGTAATCTTTGTTTGGTGCGTACAATGCCTTGATGGCCCTCATGGGCTAAATGTAATGTACGTTTCCGTAAATCTTTAGGCATCACAATACGATTGCCACGGAGAACTAGTTGTCCTGCAATACTCAGCTCTTGTTTGATTCTGTGATAGCTTGGGTCACAATCCACCCAAACCCCTTGTCTTACACATTTTCTCAACCGAGCAATTTCCGGATCCACAGATGACAATTCTTCAACCTCCCGCGGTGTCAATGCCTGAGGCATGGCGTTAGTAGCCACAAAACGAATGTACTCTTCTGCCAGGTTATGAACAGGTGCAGAAGACTGAGGCAATCTGGAAAGTGCATCTGCCGCATTAGTCGGTCCAGGTCTGTACCGCACTGTAAAGCGATATGGTAACAATCTGAGAACCAATCTCTCAATTCTGGCGGATGGTTTTGAGCGTGGCGAATATATCACTTCCAGAGGCTTGTGGTCTGTGATGATTTCAAAATCAAGGCCGTAGAGATAGGTGTGAAACCTTTCACATCCCCAAACAACAGCCAAAGCTTCTTTCTCGGTCTGAGAATAACGTCTCTCTACATCAGTGAGGGATCTGCTTGCATACTGAATAGGCCTGTAATCGCCTGTGCATTGTCTCTGAACCAAGATGGCGCCTAACCCCACAGGGCTAGCATCGACAATAACTTGGGTGTGTGCAGTAGGATTGAAATAAGCCAAAGTTGTGGCGCAAGTCAGCCGTCTCTTAAGTTCATCAAATGCACCTTGTTCCAAAAAGCCCCACTTCCACGGGACTGCTTTGCGAGTCAACACTCTCAAAGGTTCACTGACAGTCGCCATATCTGGAATAAACTTGGCACAGTAATTCACTAGCCCAAGAAAACTGCGTACTTCTGCAGGGTTTTCAGGATTTCTGGCATCAGACACAGCTTTAATTTTACAGTCCTCCGGACCAATGCCCCTGTCAGACAGCACATGGCCCATAAAAGTCATTTTATTCATTTGAAATGTGCATTTCTTCTCATTTAATGTTAACCCTTTCTCCTTTAAGCGATTTAGCACTGCACGGAGACGTTCGTCGTGCTCCTGTGTGTTTGTTCCCCACACAATTATATCATCAGAAATGTTATGCGTGCCTTCACAACCATGTAGCACTTGCTGAATCACATGTTGATAGGCCTCCGGTGCGGACGATACGCCAAACATCAACCTCTTGTATCTAAAAAGACCTTTATGGCTTGCAAATGTAGTGATGACTCTAGATGCTGGGGTCAATTCAATCTGATGATAACCCCATTTCGAATCCAGTTTACTGAAGACACTTGCCCCATTCATTGCATGCAGAACATCTTCAATAGTGGGAATTGGATGTCTCTCTCTCTCTGCACAGCTTGGTTAGCACATCTCATGTCCACACAAATCCGAATATCTGTGCCCTTTGGTACAACAACTAACGGCGATACCCACGGAGTGGGCCCTTCCACAGATTCAATAATGTCAAGGTCTAGCAGCTCTGCCAGTTTGTGCTCAACAGGTGATCTCAGGCTATAAGGAAGTCTGCGTACTGGCTGTGCAATAGGCTTTACATGTGGATCAATGTGAAGCTCCAACTGAAAATCCTTTAATTTTCCAAATCCAGAGAAGCAATCTTTAAATTCCTCTTTCAATGCAGAAATAGCAGGAGACACCATATTCACTCTTGCGCTGCCTACATCACGGCCAATCTGTAACACCCCTAGTGCCATTGCGGTTTGACGACCAAGCAGAGGCGACCCTGTGCCATCTACAACATAGAATTCGGTCTGCAATGGAGGACCAGTCTCATGTGTTTGAACAGAGGTATAAAATTTGCCTTTAAGTTGCAGTGGTGTACTGGAGCCATAAGTATAAATCTGTTTAGTGGTGTTACACAATTTAAGGTGATTTTCTCTGCCATTAAGACTGTGCCAAGAAGCCAAGTCCATAACATTGCATGTAGCTCCAGAGTCAATCAACACTGACACATCTGTATTTCCAATCTTAATGGTTAATGTCCCAGCTTGCAGAGAACACAGGGAGAATATAAATTCACAGTCAGGAGCACTCTCTTTATCCTCAGCTATAACATTTACTTGTGCAGATTGTCCTTTGGTTTTGTTATCTCTGGTTGTACTTCTACACACAGCTGCAAAATGACCTGTCTTTCCACAAGCATAGCACATTTTATTCTGTACCACAGTGCAGTCCTGACTTGTGTGTCCCGCCCTGCCACATTTATTGCAGGTGATATGTAAAGTCCTCTTTGGAAAACTCTCTTTCCTACTCCAGATATTCCTATTATTATAGGTAGGTTTGGAGACTGTATTGACAGATGCAGTGTTCTTGGTTTCAATATGCAGAGCCTGGAGCTCAGACAGTTCAATGGCTCTTGCAATCTCCTGCAGACTAGTAAGTGTGAGACTAGGTTCTCTCAATAATCTCCTCCTGAGGTGCACAGATGTGCATTTCTCTATGACCTGATCTCTGATTATCTCCTCAGTTACAGTCCCAAAATCACAAGACTTTGCCAGATATTTCAGCCTAGTCACATAACTGTCTGTGGTTTCTCCCAGTTCTTGCACAGCCTGTCTAAACTTATATCTTTCATAGGGAATATTTTTCTTTGGCTCAAAGTACTCACTCAGTCTATTCATGGCTGTCTCATAGTCTGAATCTTCCCCTGTTGCTCCCAGGGTTTCAAAAATGTCCTGAACTTGAGGTCCAGCTAGATGCAGCAGCATGGCTCTCTTCTGAGCAGGTGCAGTCACTCCTGTGGCTATAACATAGAGCTGAAATCCCTTCTTCCACTTGTCCCAGCGCTGTGAGAGACTAGTGTGGTCTCCAGACACATCAAACGGTCCGATAGCCGGTAAATCCAGAAAGCTAGCCATCCTCGTCGCCAAAATGTAGTGTATTAACACAGACAAGCTGTACAGGTTGCTTCTTTATTCACTGCACATCAGCATGCAACTAACTTCAGCCACACCCAGCTCCCAGACATATACATAATTGTAACATTTTGCAGACAGCAACTTAACCCGTTGCTTACCATACTACAGGCACCCCTTGACATCATTAACCCCTTCCCACCCATCTCAGCCCTTCCACTGGATCTTAAGGCAGGGGGCAGGACAGGGCTACCAATGAGCCAGTACAACCGGCCCTGTTGCCCGGCGTCATCAGCTCAGCGGGGGGGGGGGGGGGGGTTCAGGGCAGCATCACAGACAGTTCAGTGTAGAAAAAAAAAAAGAGGGCTCCCTAAATTTCACCCCCACTCGGCCACTCCTACTAGCTTACGGGGCAGGGGGGGGTTAGGTATTACTACTATTTCCTGGGTCCTCTCTGATGATGGGATGATAGAGCAGTCAAGATGCTTTTTTTCAGTTTTGGGTGCATGTGCATATTGCTCACTGCTCTGCTTAAGTCCCAGCTGCTTGCTGCTGCGTCTGTCCATAGCCTTCCCCGGTGGAGTGATCTTCCGACACTCAGTATCCAAGAATGAGGGGTTTTTGTGAGGCTGGTGGGGGGCAGCTGACAGGGAGCAGAAGGAGGCAGACTTCAGGGGTGCCTGGGTGAATATAAGGATATACTGCACATTACTATGGTGATAAAACACACAGGCAAGCGCTCTATCATGGCTGGCTCTGTCATAGTGTGTCACATGACATGGCTTTTGGAAGCTGATTTTTTTAACCACTTAAGGATAGGAAGGTTTTATCCCCTTAATGACCAGGCCATTTTTTGCAATTCGGCACTGCATTACTTTAACTGACAATTGCACGGTCGTGCGACACTGTACCCAAGTAAAATTGAGCACAAATAGAGCTTTCTTTTGGTGGTATTTGATCACCTCTGTGATTTTTATTTTTCGTGCTATAAACAAAAAAAGACCAACAATTTAAAAAAAAAAATATATATATATATATATATATATATATATTTTTTTTTTTTTACCTTCTGCTAAATAACGATCCCAATACAAAAATGTCAAAATTTAATTTTTTTCATCATTTTAGGCAAATTTGTATTCTGCCACATATGTTTGGTAAAAAAAAATCCCAATAAGTGTATATTAATTGGTTTGCGCAAAAGTTATCACGTCTACAAACTAGGGGAAAAATTTGTAATTTTTATAATTTTTTTTTCTTTTTTTACTAGTAATGGTGGCGATCAGCGATTTTTAGCAGGACTGCGACATTGTGGAGGACAGATGGGACACCTAACTGACATTTTTGACAGTTTTGGGGGGACCGGTGACATTACTACAGTAATCAGTGCTAAAAATATGCACTGTTACTGTACTGATGACACTGGCAGGGATGGGGTTAACACCAGGGGTGATCAAAGGGTTAAATGTATGCCTAGGGGGTGTTTTCTAATTATGAGGGGGGTGAGCTTATGGAATCAACAGAGGGACCTGACTTCCTAAATAGGTGGAACACATGAGCCCTGTGTTGATTGCTGACAGAACAACAGTCTGCCGTGTTTATAACGGCAGACCGCAATTCTGTCTCCCCGGGGAGTGATCACTGGTGCCCGGGGGCAATCACAGCACCAGCCCTGCTGATCAGCTTCCCCTCTTGAGAGTCGCTGTGTGCGCACCACCTCGGCGGTGCGCATGCACCCCACGATCGCTCCTGATGGGTACGGCGATTCGCGCAGCCAAGCCACCTTACCGCAGTATATCTGCGGCGGGTGGTTGGCAAGAGGTTAACTTATTGGTCATAAGCTAACAAAGTCAGCATCCAACAGCCATGCCATGCGACTCACTATGACAGAGCCAGCCATGATAGAGCACCTGTCTGTGTATTACCATAATGCTGATGATCTTACCCTGCGCTGTGTGTTAACATAAGGCTTTTTTTCGCGTAGGGCGGAAAAGCCCCCTGTGTTTTACCTATTGATATTCCTGTGCTTGTTAGCTTTTTGTTTGCTATGTAATTGTACTGCTTTTGTACATTCCAATGCACCTGACTTCATCCTGTTTACTATAATGTACAATTATTAAGATTTTTTACATAGTTAATCTGGTTAAAAAAAAAATAGACTAGTCCTTCTAGTTCAACCAACAAACCATTTTACATACCTTAAAATCCCTTTCTTGGAGTACAATATGGGATACAGGCCCGTCCCCTCTGTTCCTAGGATCCACTCCTACTATTGTTTGCTTGCTAAACTGAGGTTGGTTTGTTTTGGGAGGGGTTATACTGGACTTTCCTTCCAGCTTTCTTTTGCTAGTGTCCAATCTACTGAGGGCAGCAGCATAACATAAAATACCCGAATTACTTCATCTTAGGTCCCATAATCTAATGTCAAAAATTCAATTTTCTATATAAATAAGGTATTCAAAGTAGAGATAGACCGATTATCGGCAAAGCTGATATATTGAGGGCCATCATGCACTTTCCCCGATATATCGGAATCGGCCCCAGAGGTTACTGATAGTGCCGAAAGGAAAGCGCTTGTACCGGAGTGATGCCTGCAGCTAGAGGCATCACCCCGGTACCGGCGTCCATAGCCGACGGTCGGCTTTCTTGTAATGACAACTGATGCGGCTGCCTTCTGCGGCTTGCAGGCTGGTTGAACGGGAGACCCGTTCAACCAGCCTGCACGGCTGCCGAAGACCCGATTAAAGCCGCATTCGATTGGTCTCCATGCAAAAACCCGGAAGTGATGTCATGAGTGATATCACTTCCGGGTACTCAGCGCCAGATTCAAAACAATTGACAGCATTCAAAATAGCTAAACTTGGCATTTTGAATGCTTTTAAGTGCAGTCTTTTAGACCCCCAGATCCCTCCACAAGAGTACCTTTTAAATAAATATTAAACAAAAATATGGGCTAATATCGGCCGATACCGTTATGCATTGACCAAAATATCGGTATCGGCAACGAAAAACCGATATCGGTCGATCACTAATTCAAAGTGAACACAATTTTACCATGTTCACTAAACGTAGTAAGTATTCTCTACTGCTTTAATAAACCATCCCCATTGTCTAACAATGTGAAAGAAATGAAAATAAATACCCTGAAAAAGTCTTCATACATTCTTACTTAGATTTGTATTTCCCATAAATACATGGGGAAATTAGACATTAGATGTCCCCTGGCTTGCAGCATTTTTTGGGTATCAATGTGGATGATGAATTCCTCTAGTTGGAATTAAAAGAAGTGTGCCGCAGTGAGTATGTTGTGTTGATTTTGTGTATCATAGCTGAGGGTGACAGGCTGTTGTCTGCAGGGTAAATACCTATGAGTGTGTGTTTGTGAGTCAGTGTCATGCGGGAACATGCTGGCTGAATGTATGTGGGGGGGTGGGGGGGGGAGATATAGGGAAAGCAGCCTTACAGCAATGCACACTGACCAAATTACACATGTCCTAATTCCTGTTTGTGTCCCTGTTATGAATCCAAGTTACAGTGTCTGGTATTTACTGTTGTCCAGGTTCTCCAACAGCAAACTTCTTTCACTGTACTTTTTTTAATGTACTAGGTGGACAAAATAAATTTTGCATATACCTTTAAGGCTAACTCGACCCAAACTGATATTTTGCTTTCTTGCAGTTTGCAAGTTGAATCACATGCTGGCTTCTTAAATCACGTAGGGACTTCAGAGGGGAGTTCCTACTCCCACCTAACTCTCAGTAAATATACTGATTCTACAAAAATGGAAATAACATCAGGTCACAAAAGAGGGGTGCTTGTGTTATGGCCTTGTGGTAGGAGATGGACCCACAAACAGCCACAGAAAAATCTCACCAATGGAGTCTCTAAGATATGCAAAATGATTTCAAGCAGATGTAGCACCCTCCTAGGTGGGTGCTAGGAAAATGTAGTTCAATTCTCCTCCGCTCAAGTGCAATAATAGGAAGAAAGAGGAAAGTTTCCAACAAATTTGGATGGTATGACTGAAGGTCTTGCTGCCACCTCGGGACCAAGAGTATTCGATACAAACTGAAAAAAGATAACAAAAAGAGGGACGCACCGACCTAGTGCATTACCAATTTATTAAAATAGTAAAATGCATAAAATACAGTATACTCACAAAAATGGTGTGAATTAATGAATCAATAAAAAAGTCTCCAAGGTAGCCAGGCACTGCGTAATGCTGGATGGCATGCAGCGAACCGCATGGAGCTGCTGTGGTTAGGCTGACGCGTTTTGAGGGCAAACTCCCTTCCTCAGAGCCAAGAACTGCTGCTGAGCAGCAACTCTTGGCTCTGAGGAAGGGGGTTCGCCCTTGAAACGCGTCAGATTTGCCACAGCAGCTCCATGCGGTTCGCTGCATGCCATCCAGCATTACGCAGTGCCTGGCTACCTTGGAGACTTTTTTATTGATTCATTGATTTGTCGATATGTGTGTATTTTCACACCATTTTTGCGAGTGTATTTTATGCATTTTACTATTTTAAAAAATGTTTTTAGTGGTAATGCACTAGGTCGGTGCACCCCTCTTTTTGTTATCTTTTTCCAGGGTGCTAGGAAAACCTATAAGGGTGGGGGGCTTGTCTGCTTATCAGGGGGGTCTGATTGTTCAGCTAGGCTTTCATGTGTTTCCAGGTGTGCCAGTTGAGCTTGGGGAGTCTCCCCACTGTGTCCAATGAGGGCTCTCATTGGACGGTGGAGGAAACCTGGTCAATAGCACACCAGAGTTTGTATCTATTCCAGAGGGCAGAATCTGCCGCAATGCATCCTGGGAAGGGATATAAGTCTGAGGGGAGCACATGACAGGGTGTCTTTGGCAGGAAGCAGAGTCCCAGGAGGAGGTTGACGGTTGTCTCTCCTCCTGTCAGCGATAGTGAAGGTGTCCTTGGCGGTCGGCCTGAAGGACAGAAGGTTGAGCTGAGCTGCAGAGAGGGATCCAGTGTGCTGAGGACCGAGTGGAGCTGTTGGGGCAGAAGTTTCCAGGAAAGCAGTGTCGTGAGTACTGTAAACTGCCCAGGGGTCTGCCTAGGATAGGGGACCACTCCAGAAGGTTGGAGGGATCCAGGAGCCAGCTAACCAGTTGAGGGGGCTTGGAAAGGGGGTGCCAGTGCTTAAGCCCTGAAGATAAGTGTGTGTAAAAGAGGGTGCCGGTGCGGGCCCTGAAGTGTTAAGCAATGCAGCAGTCTTACAAGTAGCTACCTCAGTGAAGAGGAGTAAAGGAAGCTTTAACTAGGACTTTGTGCCACAAGAGATTGTCAGAAGTCAGTTCAGCGTTACCAGACAGCAAGTCAGTGTTAACCAGCGTCATCCGGCGTTGACCAGCATCCAGCCAGCGTCAAGTCAGCGGTAATAGGCGTTTTTCAGTTGTCCCACTAAAATTGTGCGTAGTTGAGCCAGGGGAGTATCCCACTCATCCCTTCTCCCATCCAAGTTCACAATAAAAAACCCAAAGATACTGGACTGTTCCTTGTCTCAGTGCTCACACTCGGAGAACATGCTTAAATGTGCTGCTGTTGTTAGCGGTAACCCTGTCGGGCCCATAACCAGCAAAACGGCTGGGAATCCTGCTACACAGGGCAAAGCATTTGTCAAGGCAAAATACAAAAAAAATCCTACATCTCTGTAATACCTGCACATTTTCCCATGTTTTATTTCTTTAAAGACTCTGCAAGTAAAAAAAAAATACCGTTGCTCTGCTAGAAATGCAATCAACTACTAAGCCATGTTCTTTGCAGACAATACACAGCATTTTTGTGGATGAGTGTCAGCTCAGCCCGGTGTCTTTTGCTAAACTACTTAAAGTGTTACTAAAC
The DNA here is from genome assembly GCF_965119305.1 of Pelophylax lessonae. NCBI lineage: Eukaryota > Metazoa > Chordata > Amphibia > Anura > Ranidae > Pelophylax > Pelophylax lessonae. The sequence continues at coordinate 573,912,522 of NC_138771.1, read as the reverse complement.
CCACAACAGTAAAATCAGTGTGTATATGAAGTAAAGCATGCTTGGTATACTCACTGTGGAACCTAAAGGGTTAACCCTTTGCATTGTGTAAAAAGGCTATTTGATTCTGTCTTCTCTTAACCTCCCCTTCTTTCACTGTCCCCAATATATCTCCTGATAATGCAGAGGCTAGGGAACAAGTTGCACATGCTTAGTTTGATGTGTTTTGCTTTTTTTTCTCTTGGGAGAGTGCTGGTAAACAGCAAAAGGCCAATTAGCACTTTCCAGACAGAGTGTCGGGGGTCTTGCAGCCTAATAGAGCAGTCAGTGCAGAATGAAAACTCCTCTTACAAGCTTTAACCAGACACTGATCAAAGTCACAAGACTGCTCCAACTGATGATGAAAAAATGTAGCTGTTTATATTTACTAAAACTATAGCATTTCCAAGTTCTGTGTTCTGTGGGAGACCAGATATAGTGAATGCAGGGTCCTGGGTTTAGTAACACTTAACCACTTCTGGACCAGAAGGACCTGCCCCCTTAATGACCAGGCCATATTGTGTGATTCGTCACTGCGTTATTTTAACGGACAATTGCGCGGTCGTGTGAGGCTGTACCTAAATAAAATTGATGTCCTTTTTTTCCCCACAAATAGAGCTTTCTTTTGGTGGTATTGGTGGTATTTGATCACCTGTGTGATTTTTACTTTTAGCGCTATAAACAAAAAAAGAGCGACAATTCTGGAAAAAACATATTTTTGGTAAAAAAAATTGCAATAAGCGTATTTTGATTGGTTTGCACAAAAGTTATTGCGTTTACTAACTACGGGAAATATTTATGTCATTTTTATTGTTTTGTTTTTTTACTAGTAATGGCGGCAATCCGCGATTTTTTGCGGGACTGCGACATTGCAGGGGACAGATCGGACCCCTGACTGACATTTTTGACACTTTTGGGGGGGACCAGTGACATTACTACAGTAATCAGTGCTAAAAATATGCACTGTTACTGTAATAATGACACTGGCAGGGAAGGGGTTAACACTGTGGGTGACCAAGGGGTTAAATATGTACCTATGGGTGTGTTTCTAACTGTGGGGGGGGCGTGGCTTGTCAAATGATCACAGAGACCTGTGTTCCTATATAGAAGGATCACAGGAGCTCTATGATCATTCCAGGGAGAAGAACAGTCAGCTGTGTTTACAACAGCTGACCGTCCTTCTCTCTCAGCGGAAGATTTTAAGAAAAAAACTAAAAAACTGAAAATCCTGAAAACAAAACAAAAAAAATCTACTTTCTGCTATAAAATATAAATGTATTCTTTTTCTTATTTAAATTGTATTTATTTTTCCAATAGAAACATTAAAGTATACAACCATATTACATATTCCTATATACCATTGCTATTATCTCCCATCTCTCCCATTCCCTCCCTACCCTTCCTAGTATCCCCCCCCCACTCTTCCCCCATCTTCTCCTTTCAGTCCCCATTCTCTTCCCTATTCCTTTCTTCCTCCGCACATGACTGCGGAGGAAGAAAGGACTGCGACATTGCGGCGGACAGATCGGACCCTTGACTGACATTTTTGACACTTTTGGGGTTACCAGTGACATTACTACAGTAATCATTGCTATATATATGCACTGTTACTGTAAAAATGACACTGGCAGTGAAGAGGTTAACTGTATTGGAGAGGGAGGGGTTAAGTGTGTCCTAGGGGCGTGATTCTAACTGTGATGGGACATGTGTACTATTGTAAAAACAGAGATCAACGGTTCTACATAGTAGAACCGTCTGATCTCCATTTTTACACAGGGGAGAATGACAGGCGGCTTGTTTACATAAGCCGCCTGACTTTCTCCCTCTCTACCGACGATCGTAGTGTGACCGGCGGACATCGGGTCCGCCAGTCACACGCGCGGGCTCCTCAGTGAACGAGCTGAGGCGCGCGCTCGCCGGCTATTGGCTCACAAGCCGGTCATAGGCTAGCGACGTAGATCTACGTCACTCTGCCTGGCCGGGGCTGACTGCCGCAGTAAATATACTGTGCGCAGTCAGCAAGCGGTTAATTACTAATATGGACAATTTTTTTTTTAATGATATTTCTCAACTGTGCATTTTTAATCCATTCACCAGATTGCGTCTCATAAAAAAAAAATAATAATTGTGCAATTAATGGTGAATTATATATCCATTTTACTTGCTTGTGTATTTTATTCCATATCCCAAATACATTTTTAGTCAATTTGTGTGTATTTACATCCAGTGTTCTATATCTATGTGGAATCCATATATTATTTTTCTTTAAATATTTTATTTATTCATTCAAGAAAGAAGAAAAAACAAAAAAACAAAACAAAAAGAAACTGACATTTCACATCAAATAATTACATCACTACATAGTCATCAACAATCAGTCATGTCTCTCTCAGAAACAAAAGCAAAAGATAGGCATATAAACGCTCAAAAACAGTATATCTATATCAGCAGGATACTAAGGTATTGTCCTTCATTAAGCAATATGACATAACAAACATTCAAAAGTAATAAAACAAGTTATATAATTCCTGCATTGATAATATTGTTCATTATGCCTTCCCTTTTCTCCTTTCTTTTCCCCTTCCCTCTCTTTTTTCCCCCCTCTTGTCCCCCCCTCCCCTTTATAATAAAAAAAAAAAGAAACAAAGAAAGAGAGAAAAGAGGAGACACCCCGACCCATTTAATGGGGAAGGGGATTATAGATATGTATATTGTTATTCTCCCATTTACCAGCCTATAGATTTAGACTTGAGCCTTCCCCTGACTAAGCATGTTTCGTCCTCTCTCTGAGAGGATGAAGGATTTCCAAGGGCCCCAAGTCTTCTCATACATTCCTTTTTTATGTAGTCTTGTGAATCGTAAATCTTCCATTTTGTTAGTATCTTCAATTTTACATATACAGTTCCTAATAGTAGGTGGTGGTAACTGAGATTTCCATCTCAGTGGAATGCACGATTTAGCTGCATGTAATATATGATATACAACTGACGTTTTATATCCTCTCAGAGGGGTATCCGAAACATGCAATAGAAACAGAGCTGGGTCCATTGGGATCTCAAGGTCCGTAAATTCATGTGCCAGTTCTCGGACAGCCTCCCAAAATTCTCTTAGTTTGGGGCAAGACCAAAAAACATGTAAGAGTGTTCCCGACTCCTCTCCACATCTCCAACAGCTATCTGAGACATGTGGATAGTATTTGTGGATAGTATTTAATTTACCAAAATTTTATAATTGGTTTCTTGGGTTGTGGTACAGATAGGAATTTCAATGCAAGATTATACATTGCCCGCTCCCGTTTCTGTGTAAATGTACGGTTCAAATCCCTTTCCCACTTATCTAAGCATGATAACCATGCATTTTCTGAAGACCTTGACAATAGGCCATAGACTCTAGATAGAGGGTGGGTTAAGACCTCACTACCTGAACAGTATTTCCTCTATCAAATGTTTCCGGAAGTGGTAAGGTACGTAAAAAGTGTAGCAACTGTACTGCATTCCAAAAGGGTAAACGGAATCGCCCCTGTTCATCAGTCAATTGCACAAGGTTCGGCCACTTGTTTTCACATACAAAATGAGATATTTGATAATGCCCTCTATTGCCCAATTCTTGTAATGGGCGATCCTTTATCCCTGGAGAGAAAGCAGGATTTCCTATAACTGGGAGCAGCGGGGAATTTGCAGTAGTCAACTGTGTCTGTTTTATAATAGTAAATGCCACCCATACTGTCGCCCCAATTGTGGGATGCTTGAAAGTTTCCCGGGAGAGATACCTATGACACCAAGGTGCTCCTCCTAGATTGCCATCACTCTGTTGATGCTCAATTTGTATCCACAACTTAAGATGGGTATGTCACCGCCAGTCTATCCATCTGCTTAGATGGGCTGCCTGATAGTATTTTAGGATGTCAGGGAGTGCCACTCCCCCTAACTCCTTAGGCAGTGTAAGTTGATTACGAGCTATACAAGATTTCCTGTTGGACCATACAAATCTTATAAATAATGAATGGACTTTCCTAAAAGAGGCTGCTGGAACCACAATCGGTAATGCTTGAAACAAAAATAACATTTTTGGGAGAATACACATCTTAAGAAGATTACATTTCCCGAACCAGGAGTGTAAGCCCTTGTTCCATTTTTCTAGAAGTAACCGTATTTGCGACAATAATGGGAGGAAATTAATTGCATACGTCGTATCTAAGACAGCGGGTATATATGTACCCAGATATTTGAGGGATTTATCAGACCATTGAAATGGGAGTACCTGCTGTAGATGCCTCGACATCTTAATTGACAGCTGGATACCCATGGCCTCCGATTTAGTGAAATTAATTTTCAAATTGGAAAGTTTCTCATAAATTTCAAATTCTCGCATGAGATTCGGAGCTGAAATCAAAGGATTAGTCAAGGAAAAAAGCAGGTCATCTGCATATGCTGATACTTTGTACTCATCATCCTGTATGCGTATCCCTGAAATATCTGGGTTTGACCGTACATGACACAAAAAGGGCTCTAATGATAACACAAATAGTAAGGGTGACAGTGGACACCCCTGTCTCGTGCCATTCCTTATCTGAAATGAATCCGACAACAAACCGTTAACTTTTACTTGTGCAGTAGGGCATTAGTATATCTGGGATATCCATGATAGCATTTGATCTCCCAGCCCAATTTGTCTCAATACTGTAAACATAAAGCTCCAGTTGATATGATCAAATTCTTTTTCAATAATGTCTTATTCAGTGTATTTTCAGTCTCCACCCACCTTTTACCACTTTTTACCTTTGATCATTCAATCATTCCTGTTAATACGACTGCGTTGTAATATCTTTTATTACCTGGTGCTGCTAGCCCCACTCATGTTTTACCTTTAATTACCGTATTTATCAGCGTATAACACGCACTTTTTCCTCCTAAAAATGGAGGAAAAAGCAATAGTACGTGTCATACGCCAAAATAAAAAAAAAGGCCATGAAGCAGCACCAAGAGCAGAAGGGGGCGGGCCGGGCCGGGCTGAGGAGAAGGAAGGACGAGCTGTCATAGGAAGTCCCGCCTCCTCTGCCGAGACGTGTGACGTCTATCAGAGGCGGGACTTCCGATGACAGCGAGCGCTTGTTCTCCCTTCTCCTCGGCCCGGCCCGCCCCCTTCTGCTCTCGGCGCTGCTTCCCGGCCTTTTTAAAAACTGATTCGGATAGTGTCAATGGCGCTTGCGAGGCTGCATTGCTGGAGACTGCTTATGAGGCTGCATTGCTGGAGAGTGCTTATGAGGCTGCATTGCTGGACACTGCTGATGAGGCTGCATTGTTGGAGACTGCTTATGAGGCTGCATTGCTGGACACTGCTGATGAGGCTGCATTGCTGAACACTGCTGATGAGGCTGCATTGTTGGAGACTGCTTATGAGGCTGCATTGCTGGACACTGCTGATGAGGCTGCATTGCTGGACACTGCTGATGAGGCTGCATTGTTGGAGACTGCGTATGAGGCTGCATTGTTGGACATTGCTGATGAGGCTGCATTGCTGGACACTGCTGATGAGGCTGTATAGCTGGACACTGCTGATGAGGCTGCATTCATGGGCACTGGTGAGATGTCTTTTGATTAAAAAAAAATGTTTTGAGTTCAAAGCTGTTTATTTTAATTTAAGCTTGTTTCCTGAAATTTCTCTCGTAATATTGATGTGCGTGTTATACACGGATAAATACGGTAATACTGAATATTGTATTCTTGGTATCTTGTTCTGCCAAATGAACTTTAACATAATTGACTTTAATGTTCTAAAGTATATCTGGGGTATTGATATTGGCAACATCTGAAATTTATACAAAATATTTGGTAGTATCACCATCTTTATGATATTTATACGTCCAATCCAGAAGAGCGTTCTACTCACTATTTTTTTTAATTCTGTTTTAATCTTGTTTAAAAATGGGATATAATTTGCTTGAGATACTCTATCTAATGTTGGAATTTGTTTTATACCGAGGTAATTTATCCCACTTTCCCCCCATATATATGGAAATTCCCACCGTAATGCTTCCTCTTCTTCTTTATTTAAATTTACATTTAGGATTTCTGATTTTTTGGATTAATCCTAAAATTAGATAGTTCTCCGTACTTCTTTAATTCTTTTATTACATTTGGTAATGTTATCCTGGGATTGATCAGATAGAACAGGATATCATCCGCATAAGCTGCTACTTTATGTACTTTATCTCCAATCTTTATCCCTCTTATATCTACATTATTTCTTATTGTTGCAAGTAGTGACTCTAATGAGAGTACAAACAAAAGAGGAGATAGCGGGCAGCCCTGTCTCCTTCCATTAAAGTTTTCAAAAGGTGGCAACAGGCTCCCATTTACTCTTACTGCCGCTGTGGGGTGATTATATAATGCCTTGATCCATCCAATCATCTTAGGGTCTAGTCCCAAGTTTTCTATTCAACATAAAACTCCAATCCACCCTGTCCAATGGGCTTTTCCACCTCTCAGTTTATGCAGTAAGAGTAATGTTCTTATTCCATTATCTTTACCTTCCCTCCCTGGGATAAGCCCTGTTTGATCTGTATGGATCCATTCAGGTATCAATTCCTTCATTCTTGTGGCCAATACCTTTGCATACAGTTTAGCATCTGCATTAAGTAAAGCTATTGGTCTATAGCTGGAGCACAGGGTTGGGTCTTTTCCTTCTTTGTGTATAACCGTAATATGTGCCTGTAGTGATTCTTTCCTCGTTTATTTTCTCTCTGCCAATCTGTCAATATATACACACAGTTTTGGAAACAGTTGTTCTTTGAACTTTTTGGAATAGGGGATTGTAAACCCATCGGGTCCTGGACTCTTCCCTATTGACGTGTTTTTTACTGCTAAACTTATCTCCTCTTGTGTTATTGGATCTTCTAAAATTTGTAGTTTTCCTTCTGGAATTTTGGGTAATTTTGCTTTCTTTAAATAGTTTGTACTTTTTGTAATCTTTCCACTTGAGCTTCTTGTGGCCCCTTCTGTCTTACTGCATATAGTATGCTATAGTACATTTGGAAGACCTTACCTCCCCTTTACCATTGTTAATTTTTTTTATAAAATGTTTTGCTTTTTTATTTTTTTATTATTTTTTGCTAAATATTTTCCTGTTTTTTTCCCCCATTTATATCCATATTTGGCTACTCCTTTGAAAACCTGTCTTGTTTCCTGTTCCATTAGGTCTCTAAACTCATCTCTTTTTAGTACCAGGGCACATTGTACTTCTCTATCGATTTTCTCTTTATGGTATTGTTTCAACTCATATAATTCTGTTATGAGTCTTTTCATATTGCTTGTCCTCTCTTTTTTCTTCTTAGCCCCTAATGAGATCAGTATTCCTTTAGAGTAAGCTTTATGGGCTTTCCATATCATGGCATCTGACATTCCTGGTGTTTCATTTAGCTGAAAATATTGATCTAATTATTTTTTTATTATATCCTCTATCTTTTTATCCTGTATTAGATCTTCAATCAATCTCCAGGTACTCCTTTTTTCTTGATTTTTCCTTAATTTGAAGTTCATTATAACTGGGGCATGATCTGACAATATCATTATTTCTATTGATGTTTTTCCTACTGACTCTAACCCTCTGTGCTCCACCATTATATGATCCAGCCTTGAATACGTCCCTTGCACTGGAGAGTAGAAAGTATAGTCCTTTATCCTAGGGTGTTGTACTCTCCACACATCTACCAGTTGACATTGGTGTAGTTTTTTTTTTATCATCCTAAGTTGGTAATCTCCGACTCCCAGTACCCGTGACGTCCTGTCAGTCCCTGGATCCATACAGAAATGTAATTCTCCTGCCAGGATTATTTTGCCCCTTCTATAGTCCATCATGTTATACAAAAGATCTCTCAGATATCCTGCCAGATTCTTATTAGGGCAGTAAACATTAGCCAATGTACATTTTACACCTTGTAGTGTTCCCTTAGGAATAAAAATCTGCCTTCTGGATCCAGCTTTCTATCCTGCAATATAAATTCCACCTCTCTTGCCATCCCTATTGACACTCCTTTTGCTTTTTTAGTTGGAGAATCTCCATAGTACCATGTCGGATGATATTTTGAGTATAATTTAACATTTGAATATTGTGCTATGTGTGTCTCTTGTAGAAATATTATTCTTGCAGAGTAACTTTCAATTTCTTTTAAAATCTTATGTCTCTTCCCTGGACTATTTAGTCCTCTTACATTATATGTTATAAATTTTGATTCTACCATTCTATCTTCTTCTTTCTGTCTCTGCCCCAATCATTCCTCTTTCTCTCTCCACTTCCCCCTCTGGGTGGAAATGGAGGTTGAAAGAGGATTTGTCCTCCATAACGAATATAAGAGGGCGAACCAAGAGCTAAGAAAGAGACTTAATAATAGAGGATTTTTTCCACATCCTAATACCATGTATTCTCTCCCCAAACAGCTTATGTTCTCTATCCATTCCCCTTTCCTCCCTCCTCCCCTCTCCCCGCACCTCTATTGCTTCTGTTCAAATTGTTTTAATCTGTACCCCTTTTTTTAAATATCTATTGGTTTTTCCTATTTGTAATTTGCCACCATTGTCTGTATTCCATTTGTTCTTTTCCTCTTTTGGCATGTGTCCAACCGGGGATATCTGCTACTGCGAGATCCAATTTTCTACAAAATTCCTGGAGCTCTTCAGGGAATCTCAGCCTTGCTGAGCATTCCTCTTTCTTTCCTATCAGACATGCAGGAAATCCCCAGTTGTATTGTATATCCTGTTTTCTCATTTGTTCCAGAAGAGGTTTAAGGTATCTTCTTCTCTTTAATGTCTCCTGTGATAAATCTGCAAAAATCTGGAGAAAATAATATTTTCGTATTTCAGTGGGGGGTTCCTTCTCAGGTTACTCCATATTTGGACTTTGTCTTCATAGTTGTGGAACCTTGCAATTATGTTTCTTGGGAATTCGACTGGCATACCCCGTGGTCTTCTTATCCTATGCGCTCTTTCAATTTTTAATGGCTCTGATATTTGTCTCCTTAGTAACGGATTAAATATTGTCCTCACTGTTTCTATTAGGTCTTCTTTTTGTGTTGTTTCTGGGATTCCCTGGATTCTCAAGTTTTTTTTCTTCTATCACTGTTTTCTTGGGCCTCTAATTTATAAGCCATGTCCCTTTGTTCGTTTTGTAAATTTTTCATTTAATTTTTAAGCTCTTTTATTTCTTGCGAATGGACCTCCTTTCTCTTTTCTGTTTGTTCTATTCGCCTCAGCACCTGGCCCAGGTCTAGATGTATTGTTGCCATTTCAATTTTTAAAGAGTTCTCTAGCTTAGCAAACATATCTGCCATTTTGTTTTTTGTCGGTAATTGTGTTTTAAAGCTTTGCTCTTCCATAAGATCTTTTTCATTATCGCTTTCTATCTCCATATCTCTTTTCGGATGGTTTGATACAGTTGATCCAACTGTTATATTACTGTATTTTCTGGCGTATAAGACTACTTTTGAACCTCAAAAAAATCCCCCAAAAATGGGAGGTCGTCTTATACGCCGAGTATAATATCTCCAAGGTAACCTAAGTATAAGTATTACCGGTAGATCATGTAATAGGGGGGTCGTCTTATACGCCCAGTCGTCTTATACGCCGGAAAATACGGTATTTTTATTATTTCCTGGTGTTTGCTTTACCCGAGTTCCTGGCTGATTTCCTGCTGCTGACTTCTCATGGCTCTCTCCTTAAAACATATATTTTCTTATTGTTCCTGGACTTGTGCTTATTTTGGGCGACTTTGTTGCTCCACTTGTTTTTGCCGCTTTACCCTTCATTTTTATTCTTAACCTTGTTTTCTTTTCCCTTTTTTACCTTTTGAACCTCTTCTCCTACCACATACCTCTCTCTCTTGCGCTTTATGTTATGTCTTTTCAGTGATCCCTTCTTTGCTTCTTATAATATATATGACCTCTTTTGACTTTTAGTCACTTTTAGCCATTCCTCTGTATTCTCTGGGGTCCTCTTTTTTCTTCCCTCTCCCCACTGTACCACCATTCCAAACAGCCCTCCTGCAGTTTTTGAATCTCTCTATGTGTGTGGCAGGTTGAATACATAAAGGATGTTCAAGGGTCTCAGGAGTTCCTCTGTCCTCTTCTTCATTAACAGACTGGCGGTAGCCTTTTTGATCCCTGTGAGCTCTATGAGTTTCTATTCCTCAGGTGTCTATAGCCACCCTTTCCGATGTCCTTGTCTCCTTTTCCGGCAGCTGAACCCGCTGCACTAGCCACTCATCGCTGGGCCTCTCCGAGTGCAGCCGATCTGGCCACCCATCTCTCTCCAGCTTGCTCCCGGCTATGGATGGGGGATGTGACTCCTCTCTGCCACGCTGCCACTCCAACTATGCTAGACTCTGCTCTCCCTCGCTCCTCATAGGCAGGTCTGGCCACCGTAGAGAATGGGAAGGCAAAAAAAAAAAAACAACGATCCGCCCTCCATTGGTCTCAGGGGTCAGGGGTCCTGGATTGAGGTGCAGGATTACCGGGGGATTGCAGTGGGGTTACTGGGTGCAGCGTGTATACCGCATCCCCATCCCTTTGCATTATTCGGGTGGGAGTTCCTGTTGCTCCTAACCGGAGCTCCTGAGCAGTGCCATGCACAGGCTCCTCCCCCCTCACACCTACACAAACTTCATAAATTTAGGCCAAAATGTTTTCTGTTACATGCCCTTGGAAAAAAAATCCCAATAACTGTATTTTATTTGGTTTGTGTGAAATTTATAGCATCTTCAAATTATAGGATATATCTTGGAATTTTGTTTTTATACTAGTAATGGTGGCATTCAGCGACCTATAATAGGAATGTAATGGTGTGGTGGGCAATTTGATACTAACAGCTGCTGAGTGGGAGGAACACTAAATGACAATGACACCAATATTGACTCTAATGTACTGATTAGTGCTAATACTATACACTGTCATTGTGCTAATAATGCTGGCTGGGAAGTGGTTAACATCTCTGGGCAATTAAGGGGTTAACTGTGTGCCTATGTCTAATGTGTGTATTATGTGCTGCTTATACTAAGCCATCTTGCTGTTTTTTTCTTCCTGCTTTGCAGGGAATAAAAAAACAGCAAGATCAAGTGTCAGTGTAGAGAGCTCTGTGCTGTTTACCAACACAGAGCTCTCTTCTGTGAATCACTGAGCCAATCAGGGGGTCCCAACAATCAATCATTGGCTGGAACCCGTTGATCAACCTGTGCTATAACGAATCACAGCACAGCCGGGGCAGCGGGCGCGTACTCTACCCAGAAGCACTAGTCATATAACAGATACATGATCCAGCATAGAGTGGCCACCCTACAGCAGTAAATCTGTGTGAGGCGGTCAGGAAGCAGTGAACTTTACACAGTCTGCAGTACTTGTACCCACAAAATACTGCATAATTATTGTAGGTGGTGGTGTGGAAGGGGAGTAAAGCCAGTGGTGGCAGAATTGATGGATCATGGTGGTGTGGGATGGGGGAGTAGAGCTGGTGGTGGCAGAGTGATGGATTGTGGTGGTGGGGGGTGTGGGGGAGTAGATCTGGTGGTGGCAGAGTAATGGAGTGTGGTGGTGGGGGGTGGCGGAGTAGAGCCGGTGGTGGCAGAGTGATGGAGTGTGGTGGTGGGGGGTGGGGGAGTAGAGCCGGTGTCGGCAGAGTGATGGATCATGGTGGTGGGGGGTGGGGGAGTAGAGCCGGTGGTGGCAGAGTGATGGATTGTGGTGGTGGGGGAGGAGAGCCGGTGGTGGCAGAGTAATGGATTGTGGTGGTGGGGGGTAAGGGAGTAGAGCCGGTTGTGGCAGAGTGATTAAGCATGGTGGCGGGGGTAGGGGAGTAGAGCCGGTGGTGGCAGAGTGATGGATTGTGGTGGTGGGGGAGGAGAGCTGCTGGTGGCAGAGTGATGGATTGTGGTTTTGGGGGGTGGGGGAGTAGAGCCGGTGGTGGCAGAGTGATGGATTGTGGTGGTGGGGTTGGAGAGGAGAGCCGGTGGTGGCAGATCGATGGATCGTGATGGTGGGGCGTGGGGGGGTAGAGCCCATGGTGGCAGAGTGATTAAGCATGGTGGTGGGGGGTGGGGGAGTAGAGCCGGTAGTGGCAGAATGATTGATTGTGGTGGTGGGGTGGGGGAGGAGAGCCGGTGGTGGCAGAGTGATGGATTGTGGTTTTGGGGGGTGAAGCCCCGGAAGATTTTACCCCCTTCCTGACTAGGGCCTATTTTGCGATTCGGCACTGCGTGAATTTAACGGACAGTTGCGCGGTCATGCGACGCTGTACCCAAAGGAAATTGACGTCCTTGTTTTCCCACAAACAGAGCTTTCTTTTGGTGGTTTTTGATCACCTGTGCGATTTTTTGATCATGCGCTATAAACAAAAAATAGAGCGACAATTTTGCAAAAATAACAATATTTTTCACATTTTTTTTATATGAAATTCCCCCAAAAAAAATGTAAAAAATCTAAATTTTTTAACATTTTAGGCTAATTTGTTTTGTGCTACATGTTTGGTAAAAAAAAATCGCAATAAGCGTATCTTGATTGGTTTGCGCAAAAGTTATTGCGTTTACTAACTAAGGGAAAGATTTTTGTCATTTTTATTGTTTTTTTTTAACGAGTAATGGCGGCGATCTGCGATTTTTTTTTCGGGACTGCAACATTGCGGCAGACAGATCGGACCCTTGACTGACATTTTTGACACTTTTGGGGGTACCAGTGACATTACTACAGTAATCAGTGCTATACACATGCACTGTTACTGTAAAAATGACACTGGCAGGGAAGGGGTTAACTTTATTAGAGATGCAGTGGCTATGTGTGTCCCTAGGGGCATGCTTCTAACTGTTGTGGGATGTGGCTTTTCATGTAACAGCAGAGATTTACGATCCTACATAGCAGGACCATATGATCTCTGCTGTTACACAAGGGAGAATGATAGGCGGCTGTGTTTACATTAGCCGCCTGCCTTTCTCCCTCTGTAACCGACGATCGTGAGTGACCGGCGGACATCGGGTCCGCCGCTCACACGCACGGGGGGTTTCGTGAGGGAGCGGGAGCGCGCCAGCGGCGCGCACTCGCTCCCTAGAGCCTCACAGGCTAGTGACGTACCCCTACGTCACTTTGCCTGTGAGGGGCTGACTGCCGCCATATATAGTCTTGCGGCAGTCGGCAAGTGGTTAAGCATGGTGGCGGGGGGTGGGGGAGTAGAGCCGGTGGTGGCAGAGTGATGGATTGTGGTGGTGGGGTTGGAGAGGAGAGCGGTGATGGCAGATCGATGGATCGTAATGGTGGGGCGTGGGGGAGTAGAGCCCATGGTGGCAGAGTGATTAAGTATGATGGTGGGGGGTGGGGGAGTAGAGCTGGTGGTGGCAGAGTGATGGATTATGGTGCTGGGGGTGGGGGAGGAAAGCCGGTGGTGGCAGAGTGATGGATTGTGGTTTTGGGGGGTGGGGGAGTAGAGTTGGTGGTGGCAGAGTGATTAAGCGTGGTGGCGGGTGGTGGGGGAGTAGAGCCGGTGGTGGCAGAGTGATGGATTGTGGTGGTGGGGTTGGAGAGGAGAGCCGGTGGTGGCAGAGTGTTGGATTGTGGTGGTGGGGGTGGGGGAGGAGAGCCGGTGGTGGCAGAGTGATGGATTGTGGTTTTGGTGGGTGGGGGAGTAGAGTTGGTGGTGGCAGAGTGATTAAGCGTGGTGGCGGGGGGTGGGGGAGTAGAGCCGGTGGTGGCAGAGTGATGGATTGTGGTGGTGGGGGGGAAGAGTCGGTGGTGGCAGATCGATGGATCGTGATGGTGGGGGGTGGGGGAGTTGAGCCGATGGTGGCAGAGTGGTTTTGACTGGACTTATCCTTTAAAATAACGTCAAGCCAAGTTCGCATAGACAAAAATAAGTACAACGATGAAATCTTTCATTGTAAATGTAACATTCTGAATGACATTGTGCTAGCCTGTAAAACAGTAACAGCAAATTTAATCCAGAGCATTTAACATATATGTTAGGGCATAGGAATTATTAGAGGGACGGCATGTTCTTTTTTTTTTTTTAACAGCAATGTTTTTATTCATTTTAAAGATTGTAATATCAGTCATAATGAATACCCATGCAGAGATTGTATCTCAGACAGTTGCATTGTATTAAAGGAATAATGTGTATGTTTTGTATGATAACCAGTAGTGAGAGCATAACAGGTACCCATTACATGAGTCCCTTAAGGGGTTTTAA